>NC_135156.1:14285506-14604256 GCF_050948215.1 Halictus rubicundus | reverse complement strand
CGCAGCTCTGCGGAGAATACGATGCCGAGTGGCAATTTGAGCACCTTCATCGAACACGCTCACACTAACGCGAGCGTCGACGCAATTAACTTTACACGAAACAGCGACCAAAAACTTGCTAATTCGCAGTTGTGTTCCACGAAATTTTTCTGTTCGGCGAAGTTCATTTAGCCCGGCTTGCCGAGCAAAGGATTCATTATTAACCCTCCCATGTTTCGGTCTAAACGAATCCACAATTAATCCCTCTGTCGCGACGAAAAAATTTTCTACCACTCGGACGCTATTTATCACTGCGCAGCGTACTGGAATTCCGCCCTTATGCTCGCTTCACACTGCGTTCTATGACAGAAAATTTCGTTCTTTTTCCGTGAGAAACGTATCGATTTTTTTTGAAAAATTGAAAGGTGTAACTAGTTTGAAGCGTTGCATAAATTGTTATCGTTCTTTTATTAAAGAATAGATTTAAGCAAAATTGAGAGAAATGAAATTGAGTGTCCAGTAAAATTTTGTATCGATTTTTTTTTTTAAATTGAAAGGTGTAACTAGTTTGAAGCGTTGCATAAATTCTTATCGTACTTTTATCACGGAGTAGATTTAAGCAAAATTGAGAGAAATGAAATTGAGTGTCCAGTAAAATTTTGTATCGATTTTTTTTTTTAAATTGAAAGGTGTAACTAGTTTGAAGCGTTGCATAAATTCTTATCGTACTTTTATTAAGGAGTAGATTTAAGCAAAATTGAGAGTAATGAAATTGAGTGTCGAGTAAAATTTTGTATCGATTTTTTTTTTAAATTGAAAGGTGTAACTAGTTTGAAGCGTTGCATAAATTCTTATTGTACTTTTATTAAGAAGTAGATTTAAGCAAAATTGAGAGAAATGAAATTGAGTGTCGAGTAAAATTTTGTATCGATTTTTTTTTTAAATTGAAAGGTGTAACTAGTTTGAAGCGTTGCGTAAATTCTTATTGTACTTTTATTAAGGAGTAGATTTAAGCAAAATTGAGAGAAATGAAATTGTGTCCAGTAAAATTCCGGAAAAATGATATTGAGTGCCCAGTGAGATTCTCGCACAAACAGAAAGCAGAGAAAAATTCTGTAAAATCAAATCGCGTGCCGAGGCACGATCCCTCCCGTATAAATTGCGGCGAAAGGGGTTAAAGGTGTCGGGGGAGGGGGGTGAATATTATACGAACGCGTTCGTTGTTCGCAATGGAAAGGCCGGGCCTCGCTATCGCGTGGTTGATTTATTTCTGGAGGTAGCGCGGCGTGTCTAAGCAAATTCCGATTCGCTTTGACAGGGCGCAACAGCTTGCTGAATGCTTACGCCAGTAAATAAACCGGACGATGCATGCCAGCGCTAATGTTCGAACTCTGAAACTTCGGGCGGGGACGGTGCGTAGTGTCGGGCCTTTACGTAACACGGAATCGATGCAACTCGAATTTTCGATTTCCTCCTAAACCCACTCAAACACTTCCATTCTTTTTCTTTCCGCGAAATTTAACGACGCGGATTAACCCTTTGCACTCGAAGCTATTTTAACTCCAAAGTCAAACATTTTTTCCGACCTCGAATATTGCCCTTCTATATACATTTTTTCATGCTATACAGACGAAAATGGTGCAATTTACACGTGGAGTACTGAAATATTTAGTAATTGATTAAATACAAACGAATTTAATAATGTAAAAAATATTTTGAATAACGATACAGCAATTTTTAGCGGTGCCTTACAGTCACCATTCGAGTGCTAAGGGTTAACACTTTGTATGATTAATCGTACGGTTATGGCGATAACACCATCTTCGAAAAAAGAAGTTCTTTGGAAAAGAATTTTTCGTTATCCTGAACGTCGTGGTTATCGTTTGGTGTTCTCGATCGAAGCCAACCTCTTCCCGAGATGAATTTTTCGTGAATGCACGAAGAAGTACCAACAACACCGATTCCGCTCGTCTATTATTCAAATAGAATTATGCGGTTCCCCAGCAGGTGCAGCTTCTGCAATCTTGTACATGCGGCGCGCGCAAACTTCTTTAATGCGGCCAGCTCTTCCGCGTGAAAAGTTCGAAAATCGATTTTCTATTACACAAATCTAACGCGCGATTTTTAGGAAATATGACGGTGGCGGAAGTTCCGGCACGAAGTCGCAGAAATCACGAAGTTACTGCACATTTGCCGCGTGGGAGTTTAAACGAGTTTTTCTTCGAAAGATGTGTTCCTGTAGTGGTGTATGAAGTAACCCCGACACTGATGGGCTAATCAATTTTGGAAAATGTTTATTCGACTCGGTGGAAAATTCTGTGAGTCTTGTGTATGCGGTTTGTCGTGTTGTATTGAAATTTTTGGATGTTTCTTTAGACCACTTTGTGGAACGGGAAAGGTTTATTTTTCATCCAGTCGACAGAAGTTTGCCAGTTTTTCAAGGTATTTGTAGAAAATCGTGTAAAAGTCGAACTTCGAGGGAGTAGTTCGTTCTTTGAGGATTTACTACCGCGCTGCAGTATACGTACAGATCAAGCTGAAGTAAATGTTTCACCGGAATTTGTGGCTTCCCAGATGGTTTAATTAAGAGAAAACAGAGCTATCCAATAGGTAGATTTAATTTGAAAAAAAAATATTTCACCACAATTTAAGGGTGCCTTTCTGCAATAGAAAATGGTCCGGGTTAGTTTAACTTAAAATGAATAGTTAAAGATTCTGAAAAATCAATCTGGAAAAAATATTGTACCGCAATGTAAGGGTTCCAATTCAAGATGGTTCAACTGAAATAACCGAACAACAAGGAGAATCAATCTGAGAAAAATATTTGGTCACAACGCAAGGGTGTCTTTCCCCAATGGAAGACGATCTAGCTTGAAATGCTAACTAAATCACACGGAGAATAAATCTGAGATAAATCTTCGACAATCATTTGAGGATCTCCTGCTGCACTCATAGGGGGGATTCGATCCCAAACCATGAATAGTTATCTGGGAATAAAAAAAATCGCTGAAACCACTCGGTTTCAGTTTCCCCCGACTCCGCATAGGAAAAAGCGGAAACCAGGGGGTGGGAGGAGTCGTGGGCGGCCGCAATCGCCTCGAGGATCAAGCAGTTTCAAGTTATTCAACCGGCGGAATCATTGGCATTCAAATTCCGTGGAATTCGTCCGCAAGTGCACCCTCGTCACGCCGTCGTTCGCAAAAAGTGAACGGTAAATCACCGTGGCGGAGATGGTGTCCCGCCGGAATTATTTAACGACGCGTCGCGTCGTGGAAATTGAAGTATGCGCGATTCCCGTAAACACGAACTCGATTCGTCGGAGGGCAAAATGGATAAAACGGATACATGCTCGAACCAAGTCGTCAGATAAACGACAGACGACGGCAACGACCTATAGCGTTTTTCCCCGTTCGCCAGCGCGAGCCGCGCGTCGAAAAGAATCGATCGATTCTCCTCTCGTTCATCCCCCCGTCTCCCTTCGACTTCTCGCCGTTTTATTGGGGATGTTTGTCAACCGAATGACCGTGAACCCCTTGCGAATCGCGGCGAATGGGAAGAAGAGAGGATATTTACGCAGCTGTTGACACTCTCGGTCGGGGTGCACGTTTGATGCCTGGAAATATTGCTGAGCCGCCGAGATTGATCAGGAATGCTTTCTCGAACGACTTTTGAAGGTTTTCGATCCGCTGATTCGGAAAATTATTAAACTCCACGGACGGGTAAAGCGGTGTCAGAAATATTATCTCTACACCCACCATGGTCAAGTCGCCGATTTTTCTAAAGCTATGTCCACACTGAAGCAACACCGAACAACTTAATGTCTCCCCTTTCTGCCTTCGCTTTTTACTGAATTATTACTAACAAAGTACAAATCCCCTTTAAATTTTTACAAATCACTGAATTGCTATTGAATAATTTGATGTTGCTTCAGCGTGGACCAAGCTTAAGAACTGTTGCAATTATACAAAGTCGCTTGCATAGGGAATGATCGAATAAATTTCGCTGCTTATATGTTTAGCACGTTTATAAGGCAGTCGGTAACGTTTAATACTTCGTCGGTGCAGCGTTGAACTAGATTTCAATCGTGTGGTTGCGCATAAATGTGAATAATGTGTTCGAGTATAGTAACGTTATTTTAGACTGAAGAAAATAATTTCTGAAGTTTGTATAAAGAATGATTTAACTGTACCCTATTTGTTGCTAAACGACATTGCCGTTTAAACATACGCTCCTTCGGGAATATTGTTTTCTCACAAATTGGAGAAGGTACACGTGCATCCTCTACCGACGACATTACTAGATCGAACAGACAGATCTCCGTTTAAGTAGGTCACGATCGCACATGTCAAACAATCAGATCTCACATTTTTCTAACCACCTGGCCACATCTCCACGTCCATTCCTTTTCTAAATTTAACCGTTTCACTGTTCCAGAAAAAGAACACAAAATATCGGTATTATTTAAAATTATCATTCGCCGCGATAAAAATTAATCCGGCGACAAAGCTTGTTTGTTTTTAATTATATTCTTATGAAACGCTCACCAATACATTCGTGAGATTTTCCTGATTAAAAGGATACCAAACATGACACGATTCGGTGCACAAATGCTTGTTTAATCCACGATACGGTGGAGCCTCGATTATCCGAACTGATCTGTGGGACGTGATCATTCGGATAATAGAACAGTTACCCGGCTACAATGCTGGATTCAAACTTTACTGATTTGTCAAGTGAATTTTGATTTGTCGCTTTAGATTAAACCCGAGTGTTCAGATATCATTGGTTCGGATAATCGAGGCTCTACTAAAGCCTCGATTTAAACGTGCAAATGTGCCCCGAATGATGTCGTGTTTGGGCTCATTTTAATCAGGAGGATCTCACAGATACGTCGGTAAGAATGCCGCGAAGAAACAATTAAAAATAGAAAAGTTTTTTCATTCGATTTACAATTGTTTCACCGATAGGTTCTGGTCTCCTCAGAGGGCAGATACTGCGGTAGCGGGGATAAATTGTTCTCAAGTATCGCGCATATCAATGCCACACGTTTATCTATATCGGGGCATTACTATATTTGGCAGCACATTTCGCAGAACCGAAAAGACTGACTGCGACCGTCCGCTACGTATTGCCGTATATTGCGTACGCTGGTTCGAGCGTCGTACATTATCGAATTCGAGTGTATATTTCTCGGTGGACGTAAACGGAATCCGACAAGTGCACCATAAATATCAAGCAGACGATATCGGAGGTGAAATTTATTTGCGACGCGTAGGTACTTGTGGGATCGACTGAAGGGGCCAACAGCCTTGTGCCAGAGCACGACAGCCCGTGTGTCGTTCGACGATTTGGTGGTCGTTTGAATTCCAGATCGATCGTTTTCACCGCGGGCGATAATCGATTCCGGTCTGGGGAACTCGAAACTCGAATTTACCGACGCGACTTTTAGGAACCTCTCCGGCACGAGATTTTCTTTGATGAATTCTGATCTCGCTTTTTCCTCTCATCCGGACAAAGAATCCAAAGTTTTAATTACTATTTATGCCAAAACGTTTTGGATAAAAAAATATTATGTAGCAGGACTTATCTATAGATATTAAAACATGCGAGAAGATCTAGAATAAATACCTAATAGAATATTCAAGCAGAAAAGTTTTCTTGAGCCGGAAATATTGCGCACCGTGCTAGAGATGTACATAAATGCACATTTTTAAAAATAGATTTTTTATATCATGTGCGGTTATCTTTCCACGTGACATTCGGAAATAGAGTCACTATAATTAGTTGATTTACCTGAAGGTTGCGCTATTTTAACCCTCAACCGCATCCCGACGCATCCCAATCGTTTTTCTTTGCACGCGTCGACGAACGCCGCGCGTTTTCTCGGCAGTAGTGAATGTTAACCAATGTTTATTTTGCACTACATTGCGTGGCATTCTTAATATAGTTTTTCGGGGAAAAAATGTGGTGTAATGATCGACTTCAGAAATTTTCTAAAACTAGGAAATCGGGGGTTGATGGAATGCACTTGTAGAACTTGTAATGTGTGTGTTATGCACAGATAAATTTATACCGAATAATTGTCTGAGAACTGAAAGATGCACTAATAAATATACCTGAAATTTCCACAGGAACAAAATTGCAATAAAATGTGTTCACACATAGATTGTGTTACCGAAAGAATATTGCAAATTATAAAAATGACTAATTTAAAATAGTAAAAAGATAAGAAATATTTCAAAGTACTGTTAAATCTAATTACAAGAATTAAAATAGTTCAGCCTTCTGGAAAGAATGCTCGGGAGGATGTTCAGAAGGTAATGAGATGTCTGCGCTGAAAAATTGGCTGGAACATCGTGGATTTAGCTAGAAAAAATAATTCCAAGGTGAACGGAGGGAAGACAAGGTAAAGTGGGAGACAATTTGGTGGAAGTATTAATAGGAAAGGCTGGGTGGGGGTGGATGGAGAGCACGAAACACCGCAATTAGTGCCGAGAACGTGACGTTACGGCGATGTCACGGGTCGAACGATTCGAGTCAACACGACATCAGGTGGAAATAATGGGCGCGATAATAACGTGTACAGAACGAGGTCGGTGTGCCGTGACGGTTGATCGCGTTACACCGATTTTTACGCGCGCCGTCATCGATGTGCTTCATTAATCCGTTTGTTAACGAACGTCGCGTCGCCTGGCGTCGACGACGCCGAGCGTGTTTGTCGCCGGCGACGGACGGCCGTCACGCGTCGATCAAACGTTCTGCGACCTACGTAGAAAAAAATGCGAACGATTAATCGGCGCCGATAGTTTCCTTCTTCGTCATACAGCACTCCAATTATCGGCATAAAATTCCAAATAAAAAGGTGGAAGTGTATTTTACGTCGAAAAAGAAAAGTTCAAAATTCAGGGAGAAGTCAATTTTCAATTATATTTAATTGTGCTATGAATATTTTAAAAGTTTTAAGCATTTATGAAAAAAAGAAAAATTAAAGAAGTGAAACACAAAATGGTAGAAACATTAGAAGAATTTATAGGGACAGTTACATTTTTGTAAACCTTTCAGAATGATTGAGGAAAGTAATTTCTATAGAAGTAGATAACGATTATCATTTGCACAAAGATCCACGGTCCAGTAATAACCACATTTAATGTTTGTTTCATTTGGACCACACGACTCCACTCGAGCCTTCCAAGTTGAGGGAAAAACGATTTTTAATCGCGGCCCGCGAGGAGTCATTTGGTTTGCAAATTCGAAACGAATTTATGAGATCAAAGTGAGAGTAGTTTTGTCGGAAGATTGGAGTGCCGTATCTCGTTACGGTGATGTCTATTGCGCGGCTTCATTTTGTCTTAATGTTCTCCTCTACTCCGTTTCCGTTCCTCTTCATGCAAATTCGCGAGTCCGGACATTAATTCGCGGTAGCAAAATTTTATTTCGAACTCGGACGGTTTTCTTTGGAGTGCCGGTTAACGGCACCGTAGAACGAAACTTTATTAAAATCCGAATTCGTGCCGAGCTTTGCGAGTTAAACGACGCTGTGAATGCATGTATTCCCGCGAACAGTCGCGATTCAACTCTAACTAGTTTACCATAGTTTTCCTTTGACATTTAACGAAACGAAGTCCACAATGGGGGGCAGGAAAGTGTCCTTAAGAATTCGTTTAGAAAAATGGAAATTTTCTCTGTGAATTCGCGAACGATCCAATTTGCGAGACACTTGGACAACGCGCTTTGTTGGGCGTAGGAGACGGAGAATAACCGTCGCAAAAATACAATAAATCCCGTACGAATGCACCGTCGATTTTGCTCCGTTCACCGTTTCCCACAATGCACGACTTCCCGTGCCGAGTCACTTTTACTTTCCCCATTTTTCCTTCTCCGAAAGTTTGCCGAGCCGTTTCGTTCGTTTGCTCATCGCTTTCCACTCTGGCCGCTTCTTCACCGGGCCCCGGTCCTTCGAATTCTCTCGAAAATTCTACTTCCGCTTTTTCCCCGCTTTCCCTCGATATTTACTCACCACCTCTCTCTCCCTCTCTCTCTCTCGCTTCCACTTTTTATCACGTAGTCTGCTATCACGCTTGCAGCGCGCCCATCCATCTGTTTCTATTCGTGGCGCCGGTCGTGCGCGCTCGTTTCACCGGCGATGTCCTTTCGTCTCTCACCTGATTCGGACCTCGCAGCGCTAACACCATTTGTTATCAGCCCTCGTTAATCTCAATTCCTCTCAGCAACGTCAATTCCACGGGCCTGCCGGTAACTACGGAATGCCGATAAATTTATCGCGACGTCGATCGCGCGAATTCTCGCGACACCCTACGTCTTGCGCTTCTTTCATTACGTTGACGGAGGAGCGGCTTGTTTCATCTCCAGCAGCCCCGGGGAAATGCTGCCTCAATTTTCCCGAGGTTGAGAAATGCCCCCTGAATTTTTCTGACCCGCTGGAATTGTTGGCGGGACCCCTGTCGATCGACGAAAAATTTTTCTGAAAGTTTAATGAATATTTAGTTGAGGAGAATCCTGATAAAGATGCGTTTAAAATTTTTCTAAGCTGACCCATTGTCGAGGTGCGTGGCGAAAGCCCTATCTTAGGGCAGAATGATCCAGGCATTTAGCATTGTAATCGTCGTTTGCAGGAACTTAAACGAATATTTAGTTCCTAATTGCTCCAGAGGAATGCTAGTCGAATTTTTCTGATGTGACCCATTGCTGAGAGTTGCTGCGAAAGCCCTATCTTAGGGAAGAATGATTCAGACGTGCATTTAACATTGTAGTCGTCGTTTGCAGGAACTTAAACGAATATTTAGTTCTTAATTGCTCCAGAGGAATGCTAGTAGAATTTTTCTGATGTGACCCATTGCTGAGAGTTGCTGTGAAAGCCCTATCTTAGGGAAAAATGATTCAGACGTGCATTTTGCATTGTAATCGTCGTTTGCAGGAACTTAAACGAATATTTAGTTCTTAATTCCTCCAGAGGAATGCTAGTCGAATTTTTCTGATGTGACCCACTGCTGAGAGTTGCTGCGAAAGCCCTATCTTGGGGAAAAATGACTCACACGATTCCTTAGGATTATAATTGTCGCTTGCAGGAAGTTAAATGTCTATTTATTTCTCAAGAGCCTTGGAGAAATGCTAGGTTAATTTTTCTGCCCCATTAACATTTTTTGGCGAAAGCTCTATCACTAAAAAAATTTTTTTTTAACCTTTTGATATCGTTGTAATTTCTGTTTTCTGGAAGTAGAACGAATACTTAGCTTCGAAGTGTTTCGGCAAGTGTTAATGGAATTTCTCTAAGGTAGCCTATAGTTGAGGTGTGTGGCGAAAGCCCTATCTCGAGGGAAAATAATTCAGAGGTTTGTTTTTGGCATGGCAATTATTGTTTCGTGAAAGTCGGAGGAATGTAGTTTCTAAGAGCATCAGAAAAATGTCAGATAAATTTTTCTAATTTGAACCATTGCTAAGACCTGTGGCGAAAGCCCTACCTTTTAGAAAAATTATCATCGTCAGAGTTGAATGAATGGAGTGAAGCTGTTTCTCTCGTTCTCGTCCACGTCGAATGAAAAGTATACTGTTCCCGCGGACTTCGGGAATGTATCGATTTCTTGTTTATTGCTAGAAGTCAGTGCGAAATTCTCCGCGGTTTCGGGAACTTTCCCGAGTCGCTCCCTGTTCGCAGAAGAGGACCGTTTGTTATCTTTCACGTTTACGCAGCTGGATTGGCATTAGCATGGTCGAGGGAGCAAGAGAAACGGGCGAGTTCACAGAAAGTTTGAAAGTGGATGCTTTCGGTCATAACCGAATGAGCTGGTCGAGGGATTCCGTATGGCTGATGAAGTTCATTTCTCGGAAGGAAGTGTACCAATTCTTGTATTTTATCGCGTCCCGCGGCTTTATCACATTACCATGTATCACGATTACGAAACGCCTGGCGGCGGTTCCACGACCTGTGGACGATTTTTAAGATCCTTGTCTCTGCAATGAAAACTGACGACGTTCCTCCTCCAGTCTAACAATTCTCACAAATTTTTTCTTCCGTCAAAAGCTTCTTCTGGGTCTTCTTACACGTCCACCTTTACAATAAACATCTTCCTCTGACTATTTCATTACCAAAACGCAAATAGAACAAAACGAATGTATAATGAACCAAGAATCGGACACGGAAATCCACCTTTTAAATGTTGCATCGCGAGGCAGCTCGCAGAGAAATGAGCGCACGGTGAATTTTTCACCGGTCTGTCATTGTGTCAACGTGGACGGCCATTTTCGTTCGGTGAATCGAATGAATATTTCAATAATGGATGCGCCTCGATGCCATCGATTCTTTGTATCGAGTATTCGCCGGCTCATTACACGGTTATTGATATTCGCTGAAAAGGAAAACAAATCCCGCGCCGCCGCGAAACGATACCTCGGCTCGCACGCGTAAATTACAATTACCGACTCAGTTAGATTCGAACAAACAATGTCACGGCTGGCCGGGCACCCTCCGTTGGTTAGCCTCGTAACACGTATTACGAGCACGGGGTTAATTATGAAAGTCGATTTCTACGATGTCGCGTGCCGATGCTGCCCCTGTTCATCGTGTACACACGGCTTTCGTCAATTTTATACCGCACGGAAACGTGCAGCGCGATTAGAACTTTACGACTTTTCTGTGCACTGCAGTCATTTTTTATTCCCAATCGCGCACTCGTTGCCGCAACATAGTGACATTTTAATTCGAACGTTCCTGTACTTAAGATACATTTCATTTTCTTGATAATCGTCGGTGCTGTGAAATTTATTACAAAAATGTTAAGAAACCCTTCTTTCGTGGCAGAAATCGTGCATTAGAAGCGTTTTACACGCTGAACATTTGTCGATCGAATCTGCGAAAACAGTAGCCAATCAGAATACGCCGATTATTGCGACACCTTCCGATCTCGGTTCCCCTAATCTCTGCACAAGGGTAGCCGGATCGAATTGTCGCTCGGTGAACGCAAACACCGGAAGAGGGCAAAGAAAATACAAAAATCGCCGAACAACAATTGAACAAATTGAAGCTCACGCCCGGAAAAAACATCGGCTTTGCGGAGGCTTTGTCCGGACCCGGGGATTGTAAAACAGGGTTAACAAAAGCGAAAACCTCGGGACTCCTGTTTGCTGGTATAGCTGAGATCGTTCGTTCCTCTCGTCACTGCAAACATTGCACGCTGCGCGAAAATTTCTCTGCCTCTTCAATTAGCCCTGACTGAGTGTGCCATCGTCTCGCCATTCTGTCGGTGTTGTAAAAACGACTTTTTATGCAGAAAGAGAGTCGCCGGTGCTCGGATTAACTTCCACAGCATCAGCGCATCAGCATTTGTCTTCAGTATTTTTAGAAAATTCAGACGTCGGTTATTTTCCAAGCTTTCGGTTGCTCTTCAGGCTTTGGGGTGCTTTTCGGTACTAAAATTGTTTCTCGATGTAAAATGTAGAGTTTTATTAATGTACGAATCATTGCTAAAGAAATCTTTGATATACGTATTAAAAAAAAACATTGTTATTAAATAACGTTCCGTAGATGTTAGAGAAAGAAACCTATTTTTCTGTAGTCCCTGCTTCTCGCAATTGACTTATTTTTATTTTGCACGAGGATTTGCAGTATATGAATTAGGTATTCTAACAAAGATTTGTAATCTCACAATGTTTCATAAATGATTAGTACAAAGCTTATATAAAATACGTTATATTACTATAATAGCCTGTTGTAAATGAATTATTCATGATCAAACATGTATATGAAGTGGGACACGGTTGTTGAGTAATTTTTGAGCTGTGGTTAATATTTTAAAAAAGGTAGGATTTCGGATCCATTGGCGACAGAGTGTTAAAAATACATTTCACATTTTGATGTAGAATATTCGAAAAAAATATTTCTCGCTGCTGACATCTTTTCTACGGCGCGATCGATGCTGTAGCATGAAAATAGTAGCCCTACACGATCTATGTCACAGCACGGACCCGAGGATTGGGCTTGGATCAACACTTTACTGTAGGAGGAATTTTATTCTTTGAAGACGGCAACAAATAGTTATATACAATTTGTCTCTTGACCTCAAGATTCGGTCTACTGGTTTGGAGTCTCTAAACAATATTCAGAGAGAACAAATGTTGGTGTTAAATTTGCAATAGATCCGAATGAGACCAGTTTCAGCGAGAAATTGAACTGTCTCAGAAGAAATCGCACGAGCGACGACGGAAGAGAACATATGTACATATTTGGCGAGTGTTTCCCAGCGTGTAAAAATTCACAATGACGAAAACCGCGTCGGCTGGAACGAAAGATCGCGGTTTGCGCTATTGATTGACTGCTCTTATCCGGCTTATCGTGCATTAGAGTATCGTCCTTGCGCGATATTACGCAGGCGGAACGGCGATAACCGGCGAGCTTGCGTCGCGCATTAGATGTAATTGTCAGCCGGGCCGGATACGAGGGAATTTGTTTGCGCTTTCGTGCAGTACCATGCAGTTTTACCCGGCGCTCGTGAGCGTGTGGCGATAAAGCGCATGCATCAGGAAAATTGCGCGCAATACAGGCCCAGCCCTCCCCCCTGCCCCTCGGAAGCCGCGGTTTCATTTTTCGAGACGGTGATGAATGGAGACGTATGCTGATTCAAGCCGGTTGCTTTTGTAACAGCAAATGAAATCACGATTTACAGAGAGAAATTCGGGAGCTGGCATAATCATTTAAATTGCCCTCGCGATGCAAAGGACCTTTGTTGCGATTTCGGACCCGCCGCGGTGAGAAATGTTTCGAAAATCCCGAGCATATCTCTCTACGGTACGATGCATTCAAAACTGGTGCATAAAATTGATCAGAATATTTTTCCGTTCATAGTACTCTCTGACGAAATAAATGTAGAATTTGGAAGAGGTTTATAAATTCCACTCTCGCTTAATTTCAATTTTTATGACCGAAAATTTAATCTGAAATCGTCTCTGCGAGATTTAATTTCAATCTCCAGTAATTTAAAAGTTATAATTGCTGTTACGTTAATTTCTCGGTTGATACTTTTCTAATAAAGGGGGGGGGGCGACTGCGGGTTTTAGTTTGCCTGCTCTTTTTCGGTTAATTATAACAGTGTCCCCCGAGAGTGGCACAATGAACTTTAATCGAACTTTCCCAAGGATGTTAGTTCCAGCATCCGCGGCGCGCAGTTCGAGCGCAAAGGCAGTCCAATCAGGACTAATACAGCGCGCACTTTAATTACTGAAAGTGGCGTTCATTAAAGGAGCGTCTCCACTCGGCTCGTTCTTATTTGCCCCGTGTTTCGATCACGTTTACTGCAGCCCTTTTTCCGTGCAGGTGATGCAAAGTCATTTCCCACTCATCACGTTAAATCTCTCGCGAGCGCTACGCCGCTAATCTCATTTAGATCTACGGCTTGACGGAATTTATCAGATCACGCTTTTCTTTGACACCGCGGCTTTTGTTCGACGCCGTGAAACAGGCGTTTTCCACATGAATATTGCAAAACAGCTGTCCTTCCATTCGAAATTATGCGAGACGTTTGCAATTTATGCAGGCTTGTTCAAGCATTATTCAAATATGTTCGATCATATACTAATTTTAAACAGTGTCTAAAAACAGTTCATACTTTAAGGAAGACGAGAATAGTCAACATATTTGTTTAATCATTCTTTCTTTGCAAGGCGAATTTTAATTCAGATAAATAAACTCGTATTCGAGCCACACATAAATTATATTTCATAAATGATATTTTATTTACTTCTGCGTTTGTAATATTCATTTAACAATTTAAAAAATTTTTTTACATGCACTGTTAATATGCAATTTGTCCGTCAATTTTTAACTTGAAATACAAGATTAAAATGTTTCGTATGTAATTACAATTTTATTCAATTTCAAATGATTAGAGCCACGGTATGAAACATTTTTAACCACAAAACGAACGTTTACCATGCTGCCGTTTTCTCTAAATTCTACAGGACGCATTCTTTCGTTAAAATGTAAATTAACATACCAAAGCGTTGCTACCATCCACTCAACTTTGTAGAAAATTACATTCCACGAAAATTGGACACGTTTCTCGTTCATCCGCGATACTAAAAACAGCCCTTAAACTCGCGGACGATGATCATACTTCGTCAAGCATCCTGGAAACTGGAGTATTGGGAAGAACCTTGCAAAGGTCGTGTTTCTTAGCCATAACTTTGATCCCTCGAACGATCCACCTGTTCGTTTCGCTCGCTCGCTCGCTCGCATAATTCTTTGGAATCGGTGTACGGAAGCATAGGAACCGCATTTCGGTAATTAATAGACACGGACGCAATCCACTGGATCGCGATAGTTCGTGCGAGATGGTTCTCGGTCGCGTAACTCTGTCAGATCGCGCGAGGCGACGATGAGTTTAATCCCCGGCACGAAGACGTGCCCAGCTTAGGGTAATTTCTGGAGGCTGAGCCCCGCGGGGACTCGTCTTCCGAGTCGAATGAATTCACGGGAAAATGTCGACCGGGGTTTTTGTATTCGGCGACTGGGAGTCCGGTTTGAATATTTCGCGTGATTTCCTTCGTCGCTCCGGAAATCCGGATCCATTTTGAACACGCCTCTGTCTGGCAACGCGTTCTTGCGACTTTTGCAGTTCCCGGTTCTCTGTTCTGATAGCCTGGTTCCGGTGGAGATATGTCTTCACGTTAGCATGATGTCTCGTATTTTGCAATTTTTATTACGAGGATTTCGAATCTCGGACGGACCTTGAATTTTTATCGCGGAGCTGGCTTTTTCGAATTTTGCGTCAGCTATTGCATCTGGGAACAGTCACTAAAATTTTATTTTAGACGCGCGTCTCCAGTTCGTGTATGAAGCTTCTTTAAAATTTTGCACGAGCTATGACATTTTCCGCAATTTTATGATAAAGATGGATCATGTGTTTTTATATGAAACTAGACATTTTTTTAGAAATTTGTACAAGCTATAGGACGCATGACCGACCGATCCAAGGAGACCTCGAAGTGTTTCGCAAAAGTATCAACAATTTCCGAAAATAGCATCGGCGGAAAAGTTCTTTCCTCGCAGCTAGTAGACGGAGTAACCTCTAAAATTAGAGAACCTTTGATCGCCAGTGGGAGTGTGTGCCAAAAAAATTGAAAGAAAAAAAATTGGATCGAGAGGCCGCGATAAAATGTTTAGCGCCGCGAACGATCATCGGCTCGGGCGTCGTAGATCCGGTCGATCCATCAGCGTAAACCGCTAATCTCGGCTAGAGACCGATCGGTGAACCGTCGGAACGGTGTTCGAGGAGCCTGCGCATAATTAGGTCAACACGGGGCAACGGCTGCGAATTATTTATACGTCTCGGAGGGCGAGCACTCGAAAAGTGAGATCTAGCTGTCGAAACCGATCGATGATCGACCGGTTAAAGGCCGCAGGGCGGCGAGCCGTGGGACACGGTTATAAAAATGAAACAGCCGATTATCGAAGCGGGATCGATTCGATCGAAATAATTCGAGCGATTCCGGCGACCGTTCCTTCGATGGCCACTTGTTTCTTCGCGGGCTTTGCTCTCTGAGATTGCTCGATTCACGCTCGATGAGTTATTCAGCGAGATTCGAGCGTGCCACGTGTCGCTGGAGAATCCGATGGCCGGTTTTTCTCCGAACTGAAAATTCAATCGCGGTTTTATCCAGCGGCTCGATTAATAATTCCTTCGAGCTGCATCGCGCATTCTCATTTTACAGGAATCGCTCTAACGAGCGAAGTTTCGGTAAACAAGTCTTCGCTCGGAATTTCCCATTTTCCCGCCCGTTTCCCCTCGTTCGCTCCGGCTAGCGCGTAACACAGATTGCAGTTATTGTTTCTTTTTTTAATTGATACCAATTAACTGCGATCGGAGACCGCGCCCGACATCGATCCTAACTCTCATTGTCGGAGCACTTTTATAGGCTTATGTCGTTCCACGAACGCAGTTTGTCGCCTGGAATTCTCGCAGTACCATAAACACTCCAAATAGCGTCGCATAAATGTTTTGGTCGCAGTTATTGCGTCATAAGTAATTTCACGATCGAGGTCTCCCTCCCAACTGCGATCGGAACAATTACGAAAAAAAAGACGACCAATATTTCGCGACAAGCTTTCAATTTCTTTATCGACAATCGACGTCCACAATTTAGATTAACTGCATTTCGCAGTTCTATCGTTAATTAACACGTTCTCCTCGAAGACGAACTATTATCTTCTTTGCACTCATTTCCGATAAAACGGTCAGATGCGTTCGCGTAATTGTTCAACGTTCGAAGGTGTGATAAATTAGATCGATGGGATACAAACACGTGGTCTACGAAAATGACAATGGAGACAATAGAGAAATCGAGTTGTATGTCGAAGCTCGATTCACTCTCGAGTATTCGATGGTTACACGTGCGACAATTTTTCTAAAAATTACACGTCGGTCGCGTGACGATGTTAATCGGCCGGTCACGTGACGACGTTAATCGGCCGGTCACGTGACGATGTTAATCGGCCGGTCACTCGCGATTTACGTCACTCATATGTTTGCAATCAATTTTCTCGATGTCCCTGTTCATCGGGCAGCGCAAATGCGACGAATCCGGCGACGAATATTTCATTTTTTTCTAGACTTGTTTCGACGTGTAGAACCACCAGATTTTTGAAACACCCTGTATATTGCATTTACAAAAGTATTCGATAAACGGGTCCTCGAATCATCGCTATGGAAACGTTGCTGAGACGCTTTTTGGCCAATTATGAAAGTCTCGTTCGTTCGCAAAATATTTAAAACATATGCAAAAACGTTTTTAAAATTTTTCTAATAGTCCCTTTCAAATTTTCTAGAAGTACCTTTGAGATGGATGATCGACAGTTGAGAATTTCTTTATGAATTGTCCAAAAGCGAATTCGTTCATGCTTTAACAAATTATATGGATGATTGTACTGTAATAACTTCAATTATTCCCTTGATAAAAGATTTAACCACGCGAAAGTAATTAAGATTGCGGGAACACTCGGCATATGAATCACAGAGGTTGCTTAGGATGGGGACCCTACAAATTGCAACAGGATTTCTGGAGCTCATGAAAGTGCCATTCTCGTAACATATACCGGTATGATTTCACATCATTCCGCCCAACTATCCTCCAGGATTCCTCCCGCGATATATGCGTCTGTAATTCTATCCTTTATAATTTCAATTTAGGGACAATTTCAGATGTAGGTTGCACCTGGACACATATGGAAATTCGAGGTACCATGTGCAATTTAAATGCATTTTCCGGTTAATTGTCCACGCTCGTGTTGTCTTCTTTCGTAACATACGGGGTTTTGTGAAATGCTGTTTTATGTCTGAACTGACTAATATTATATTAAAAAATAGATTAATGTTGAGGGACACATTTCTTCCGAACAAAATCGGTAGTATTACTAAATAATACGTACATAGCATTAACTTTGCCTCGGAAAACCAATAAATTTTTAACTTTTTTCGTTTAATCCTGTAGATTTTGGCGAGAAAATCTCGAAAATCCAAGTTTCGATCCTAGGAGATCACTAGTTCAAAAGTTATACGTGTGTGAAGATGTGCGATTTGCAGCGTTATTGACAGGTAAGGGCGCCACCATGTTGATATGTGATCTCCTAAGATTGAAACTTGGATTTTCGGAATTTTCTCGCCAAAATCTACAGGATTACATAAAACAAAGTTAAAAATTTCTGGCTACCCGAGGTAAAGTTTAACCCATGCATAACTTAAGAGTCAAAGTTGCTAGTTAATCATTCCACAAGTGATGCGAATTTCCTTTCACATTTTTGGAAATTCAAAGATAAAATCAACCAATCGTTTGTTTTTCTGTGGTTAAACTGCGGAACAGAAGATTTTCGCAGGTTCCTGTACAGGTTCGAGCATAACAGACTTTCAGTATCGTGACGCACGATCATCCCGAAGCGTGATCCATTTGGTCGAAAAACCGAATCTCGTATCGTCGATTGGATCTCTATGTACAGAAGAACTTGGTTGTTCGAACGGCTCGTCGTAAAAACGCAGCCTATTGTCTGTACACGTCCGATTGAACCGGTTCAAGTGTGCCGCCCACGCACTATACAACAGCGGCCGCCATTTTCGAGTCCGAACTGACTGGAATAATATTTATCGTCCTCCCCTCCCGACTGTTTCATAGGGACAACATTAAGCTTAATTAATTCGATGGCGATTGCCCGCGTTCAAATATGATTTATCGTCGCGTTCAACCATTACCGTACGTATAAACGGCGCTTGATAACATTTTTTTCACGACGACCAAGATTGATGAACACGGGCCACCGTCTCCCGTTGTTATCGTGTTCTCGAAAAACAGCACGAAAAATCCTATGAAAAATCGAGAACGCTACACGACGGATAGATATTGTTTTCATTAGGCGAACTGTTATCGTTCCACTTCGCGCGTACGTACAGAATACCAACCGTGTTCGATAATGAATTCTAATTAAAAAACAATATCGCCCGCGTTGCAGACGCTCCTCTGCTCGAAAACATCAAATTGTTAGTGGAAATAGGTCGAAACTGCAAACTTGGAACGTAAATAATGCTATACGTATGTTCTATTATTTTATCTCTGGTGCGATGTTTTTACTGGGACTTTTGGAAAAATTGCTTTTGTACGAACAACGCAGTTTCAACTGGGTTAAAAATTCGTGCGGTGCCATTACGTCTGTTGTTTTCCTGCTTGTTGGTAGAAGTATCTTTTCGATTTTTAGTATGCGGGTAATATTGTTACAAATGGGGGAAAATTTGTAAAATAAATTCGAGAGGTGTCAAAATGAATGAAACATTATTTTCAACCTTAAGCCAGCGACCTGCTGGTTACAAACAAGATCTGTGCGCATCAATTTTCTTTCGATCGCCCTGCAACACTATGACCTTCAAACGACCTTGAAGTTAACAATCCGTTTTATCCGCGAAAATAACTCGAAGCAAACATTGAGTGGAGTGCAGGATAGGCGGATTACACTGTTTCTATAAGATCAACTGCACGTTTAACCGAATCAACAAAAGATCATTCAGTGAGGACAGCCAGAGCGTGTCTCTAATTACCGGAACGGTCCCGTTGCTCGGCGAGTTCGTGCAGGCAAACTTGCACGGTCTCCACGTGCACTTAACAGCACCGGTAACAAAAAGGAACTGGGTCCGGGGGATGAAGATATAAGGGAAACTCGGAGAACGGTCTCGTTTGCGATTCCGGCGTCCCTTTACACCTAACGGAGATCCGTTTTGCGTTCTCGGAGGCGTTGCCTCGCAGTTAAAGGCTGGCGAAACTCGCAATAAGAAGCGGGAAAACCGCGTTCCCGCCCAGCGTAGCATGATCCGAGGCTAGGCGAAGGCAAGAAGGCGAGGTCAGCGTTCCGTGGAAATTTCACGGGTCGGCTGAAATATTTAGATTCTCGTTCGCTCGAGCGGCTCGCGGGCCAGCGAAATTTTTCATAGTACGGCCGCGCTAAGAGGAACGACACCGGGGCTAAAAAGGAGGGAAAGGGCTTACCCCATCCTCCGCAGCCCGGCTCGTGAGAATTCAACGCCGGCCGTGAATGTTTCACGCCGGCTTCACTTTTGCCGCGAATTGCGCCCACCGGCATCGAATTCCGGCAACCGGAGAATAATTAAACGGGGGAACAATTGGCGCGGCCGCCTGTCGGAGGACTAATGGAATCCGCCTAGCCGGCCAGCCCCCATTGTACTTTTTTTATGGGGCAAGACGAGTGTACAGCCACGGGAACAATGCGTCCTACCGCGGTCCGTTTTCTTAACGTTTGCTCGCCGGAGCTGTTCTTGTCGTCGCTGACGGGTTTAACGCCGTCGACTTCCGGTTCCCTAATCGTTCCGGGAAACTACCCTTACAAGGGAAAGACTCGGGCTGGTGGTGTTCGATTTTAATGTACTTTTCCACGGTGCTGGTATACATACGTTTCTCTCGTGATACAGTGTTTATGTAGAAACGTAAAATTTAAATGAAACGCTATAAAGTGCCGCCATTCGAGAGCTAAGACCTTTTAAATTGGGATTAATAGAATAGCTATAATTTCGAGCTGAAACAGACTTAAACTGAACCATCTGCTACACCATGTCTGCTATTGCCTTGACTTTATCATTTTATCTGCTGGCCAGTGCAGAAATAGTATCTAGAATTTTAAACGCGATTTTAACGTCTTTCGAAGTAGCATGATTAAAATACCTATAGCTCCGTGCTTAACCAAACCCGATGCCTGGTCTGCTGTATCATCGCGTTACTGCCTCGGCTATAATTACTTTTACTGTAACACAGTTTAGGCACCGAGTTCAGAGTCTATAAAAATTTTAGGGTCTGCGAAAACAGGATTAAAGTGATAATACAGTTACAAGCTGGAAGGCGAGCATGCTCGCGAAAGTCGCAATGCTTGCGAACTTTCTTTCTCCTTGATCTAGTATTAGCGATCTCTTTCTCGATGAGAGAACCGTGCAACGTTACCCTCGACAGTTCTACTTAATAATGGACTGAAACTTGTTAATAAGGTTCTTACAACTTGGAGGCCCTGCAAGATGTCTGTCGACTAGAGTGGGCCGTGCCTTTTGCGCGCCATTTTCTTTCGCAAAGACAATCCAGGGGTTCAGGGGCTTGACTCATTTTTCAGAGTGTCATTTCATTAACTTTATGAATCCTATGCAGGGAGATTTCTTAAGTCGAGGAAACAACAGAAGCGAGGTATCTTATCAGCTTCGTTTTTACTTTCTCATTTAAACGGAACTTCGCAAGGTTTCTTATCGGCAGCCGCAGACATAAAAAGTTTAGCAGTAAAAGTAGCGTACTTAGCGAAGTCTTCACGCCACCTTGTCGATGTTGCCTCCAACTCGGTAATCGGATTAGCAGCCTTGTAGCAGCCAGCAGCCAAGCTGTTTAAAAAAACCTGCAAAAGTACAATTCGTTACACCTTAAAGCACGTCGATCTGTTATAAGTCACACAATCATTATTTAGATTTTTATCATACTTCCAATTTCTGAAAATTATTGGAAGCTCCAGTCCCCTACCATCGCTTGAAGTATCGTCCTGTCACCATTGCTTCTGACTGAATAAATCAATAAATAAAATAAATATCCGTTTCCAGAGCGTTTCCCACCGAGTCTTGTTATTTTCGATAATTCAAAAACAACATTTGTCTTCATTGAAAGTTTCTTTCTCGAATCGCTTCATCATTCATTCGCGGGAAACGGGGTGAAGCATATTTTCCCGTGGAAAATTTACTTTTTCCATCGATTCGTCGAGGTTTCTCGCTTCTGCAGAAGGAAATGCAGGGGCGCGAGCGCAGGTAAAAACGGGGATAAACAGTCGGCTTCGACGCTTTCGAAATTTTCCGGTTGATCGTTATTTATACGACAGCGATTCCGTTTTAATAGGGTAGCGACCCAGCTCCGCGTTAAATACGAAATCGAACGGGTCCTCCAGCACGCTCGCGAATTTCTGAATAAATCACGAACGCTTGGATATCGCAATTTCCACTAGTAATCGTCATTTCTATTGCAACGATAAATCCGGTCGCTCTGAGGCGCGGCCGACCCGCCATCAAATCATTCATTATGCTTTAATGGACGCATCATATGTTAATGTAATGAGCAGCCGTATTGCCGATAGATTTCAGTCCGTTAAGGGCGGATAAATCAAATCAACCTGCGCAAACCTTGCTGCAAAAATCCGGCGACCAATCAACAAATTTACTCTGCCCGGCACTTTCAATGGTTTTTATTTACTCGGCCCCTAATGCACTACTATTTTCAATTACGCACGTCACTCCGAAGCTTGGAATTTTTCAATAATAGATAGCTAGAATATAAATCTGTAAACGCATTTGAAGAACTTAAAAATACCGTTACACTATTTTAAACTAGTTAGACTTGTTTACGAGTGAAATAAATGTCTGCGTGGCTTCAATTTTTTTATTTTGCATAAAAATCTCCTGTTCAATGATCACTTAAAGTTTTAATTTGGCGTCAATATTTTATTTTTCCTTAGACAATTTCGGTGCAAAATTCCACAACTATTTTTACAGAATGCACAAATTAACATTTTCTGCTTTGTAACGAGCGCATGTTTACATTTTCTCTGTATCAAAACGAGATTAGAAAGCGCGAACACTCATTTTCAATTAATTCTTTGAATTCGCGTCGCGCACTCAGGATCAATAGGGCCGGGCGATTAATCATTCGCGATCTGCGAAGCTATCGGCCATCGTGATCGCGAATATTTTTTTCCTACGCATTAGGCTAATGAATCTCGTAGCTACCGGGGCGCAATAGACCGAGGGAAATCAACGTGTTAACGCATCGACAAGAATGGAACGACGAGGAAAATTCGGAAAACGATTAATTTTACCGAGATGCGCTCGGTGTCGGTCGACCGTGCCGTCCCGGATCAATCGACCAACGGGACCCGTTATTCGAATAGAAGGAGGCTAGTATGCGAGTCCAAGGCCTGCATATTTCGTGTGTCGAATCAATATCGACTCATCATTTCATGACTGTGAATAATAGACGCGACCGGCCGGAAAGAACTAGACAATCACGGGGAAATATCCTCGGAATATTTCCGGCGGTGGATGCCGCGTTATGTAACCTTGTCTGGGTCTCTCCTGACCCAATCCCATCTTTAAGAAATTGCTCAATCCCAATAACAATCTCATTCGCGACTCGGTGACTTATCTGGAGCAATATAAACTAATGACGTCTCTTGAAAATATTATTTTACAGGAAATTATTAACCAAAGGTACTCAATAATCAGTCACAAATCGAAGATGAATTAGACTTACAAGGAATCCCTTATGTCAGTCACCGGGTACCTGAGTGACCACCTTTAATTTCTTTTTAATACTTTCATATTTTTACTGACCAAATATTAAAGTACAAAGCAGAGACGATTGAACTCGATGTTTATTCAATAAACATTTCCACCAACCGTCTGTAGGATCTTCGGTACTAATCGCATTAGTTTCAACGTCCACAGTGCTCAAGGGTCAACACACATGACGACAGCTCCCCATAAAGGGCTCGCAGGATTACGATTTCCTCCCAAGCCAAACAACCAGTGTTTCCTGCACTTATCTTGTTTCTCGACGCCAGTGACCACCCTTTGCAGCCCTTCGGTCCGAACCCTCTGTTATTCCATCGACATAACGGCCGTGTGATCGGCGTGACGCAATCGTGTCGACGCGAGGATCGATCTCGCGATAGTATCGCGATTGTTCTTCTGCTCCGAATCGCCAACAGACGGAAAGAAATGATCATCCCTCTGGCGTTCTCCTCTCCTCGCCCTCTCGTCACCTGGCCAACGGGCTTTTTCCCGAGCGACCGAGGGTGGCTTGATTGGATTTCATTCTTGGCGATTGAGCCGACCGCCTCATTGCATTAATCCCGCGGCGTTCGATCCGAGGCAAGCTTCTTGAAACGGCTTATTACCAGTCCCTTTCCGAAGGGACGATCGGTCTATTTAGCCCTAAGGACGTGGCCCGCGACCGATAAGAAGCTCTTCCCGATATTTTCAGGGAAACCGGAATCCGACGGACTATTTTTTGGGAACCGCTTTTAACGGTGAAAGCTACCGGCTTCCCTCGTCGTAAAAAGCAGAGAGGATTTCTTTTTTTTTTTTTTTGGTAATTGTGCTCTTTCTCGGTGCTCGCCCCGTGGGGATCGGCAGACTAATTTTTAATAGAGGATTCCGTTGATGGAAGGACACAGATTGAAAATTCTTTATGCTTCGCTGCTCCAGCGAAGAGTATCTTCTCTCAGGATTTGTTTCCTGATTCTTTACTTTGTTCTTGATCATTTTTTAACAGGAAGTTTATTCGGAGTATTTATTGATCGGATTTTTAACTTGGAGGTATTACATTGAATGTAATTTTAATATTTCTTTTTATGGAATTCGATTTTAAGTCATTGCAATGTGTTTCAATCATTCTTGTAAGACATACAATTGTTCTTTCTGTTACAGGTCAGTACCATGGGCTTTCTAAAAAATGTGGACGGTGGAACAGACAGCATCTTGAATTTGCGTGAAGGTATGATGCGAGTATGTGGGTAACTATCAACGATTATCGTTCTAATAAAACATTCGTAATGAGTGTTTGTTACTGGGTTAGGCTATGCTAAGGTGAGCATTAATATGATTAGAATAAAGTCTCCTAATTTGTATTACGAATTACTAGAACGACAGATAGCACGGCTATTAAGAGTTCCTCAGAGTTCCTAAATATGCCTAAGAATTCTTAAAAGTTCCTAGGGCTTCCTAAGAGTCCCTAATAGTGCCTAGAGGGCTTCCTAAGAACTCCTTAAAATTCTTAAGAATTCCTCAGAGTTCCTCAGAGTTCTTACACGTGCCTAAGAATTCTTAAAAATTCTTAGGGCTTCCTAAGAGTGCCTAGAGGGCTTCCTAAGAATTCCTCGGAGTTTCTCAGAGTTCCTAAGTATGCCTAAGAATTCTTAAAAGTTCCTAGGGCATCCTGAGAGTTCCTTAAGTTTCCTAAGAATTCCTACGAATTTTTCATTATTTCATAAATATGTCTTTTATTTCCTAATGCTATGAAAATTCTTGAATTCTTCTTGACGGTACGATCGAACAGAAAATGTCTTGGAAAATTGTTTCGGGATAGTTTTCCGAGTAAAAAACGAGAAAAATCTCTGCGGAACGGAAGTGAAGATAGCCGAGTATATCAGCAGGAAATATCGCGTTTCGGTGTCGCAAGATTTACGGGTGGATCGATTCTTTGTTAGAATCGGCTTTCACGACAGAAGAGCTGAAAAAGCTGCTGTTCGATTATCTAACATGGGAACCGTTCAATGTTCCATAGGTTTCCCAAGGTTTTTGCCGAATTCGCCGGGAGAACGTTGTAAGAAATCGAACTGGGCACGATCGGGGGAATGTTCGAAGGGATATGGACTCCGGATATCTGTTTCCGGTTGATTTGTCTCGGAGGAAGATTCCTTTGGGCGTCTGACGGAAAGATAATCGAACAACTATGAATCAAACCGTTGATAACACAGGCGCGTATAGGACGTGACGAGGAAAAAAATATTTTACTCGTTTCACGGTTCATCAATCCTTCGATCGAGGGAAGCCATTTTTTACTTTATTTTTGCGAAACGATATTTGCATGCAGATGAGCCGTCTAATTACGGGAAATGTCAAAGTTCCCGGCGAAGAAATTCATGAGTCTCGAGTATTCTATTTGTTTTTCCGTGCAATGCATATTCGAGACGACTTGCGCTGGAACCTTTATCATCGATGTACGGGGTGAACTGATAAGAATCTACAGCGAAGATAAGCTGTTAATGCTTGTTTTGTTCTGAAGTTCAAGGTTCAGCGAGGTCAGCTAGGTCAATTTGATACAGGTTCGGAGTAATTCGGTTTTTAGCAGCTGGAATATTGCAACCGAGAAAAATGGATTTTTTAGAAAATGTAGGATATAAAATTTGTTTAGCTGTTGTTAAAAAAACATACAATAACTTGCGTAATTTGTTTATAAGAGAATTTGGTCACCCACTGCGCATGTCTCGGCGGATGTTTTCTGCGGAGCGAATGAAAAATAGAGACGTCAACCCTCGTTCTTCCGGGGAGAAAGGAAGAAAAGTAATCAGTCCAATAGACGAGGAGATAAAAGGCCTTTCACGTCACCTCAGATTACTATGTCGGCCGGGAGGAGCAACGATGAATAATAGCCTGGAATCGTTAATTCGAATCCGTGGAATGCGGCACGCGCCAGCTCGTCTCGATCGTGAAATCGTGAGAAGAAATGCGAGTGGAATCATGTTGAAGGGTTCAGGAGTCAACAGACTTTCGCTCTCTCCCTGATGCTCGTAAATATTTTTTTGCGAATTTATTTTAGTTTATTTTCACCATTTGTCAATATTCAATGTAACATTAAAAAGTCGCAAAAGAATAAATTGAAATGAAATAAACTAGAACCAAATAATTGACAATTCGGAAACTGGCGAATCTCCAAATTGAGGTCCCCCGGTTTTCATAATTTGTCATGTATCGATTCGTACATTATGGCGTAATAGCGACGCAGCTAAATTATGTGTAAATTCATTTATATTTATCATGTCCAACGTTTGCTTTGCCAGAGCCAAACAAATACAGCTACTCTCGCATAACAACGAAATTGTAACTGGTAAATTAAGGGATTCGTCGTTTAGCGACGTAAATCAATAAACCAGATATTATTCCAGAAATAGTGTAAACGAGGAAGTGTACTTCGCGAGAAATTATTCCATAAATTATCCTACTACAACAATCGTGATAAAAACACGTAATTATAGAATGCAAATATACATCACGGCTAAACACTTTTCACATAGAAATATTGCACTACTAATAAATTTGCAGAGGATTTTCAATTTACAGCAGGGTTACGTTGTAATCAATAAATCATACCGTGCAACTTTAGACAATTTTCCCACAGTTCACAGGACGATAAGCAACTATAAACAATTTTCCACGGTTCGCAGAACAATAATTGACGCTTCAGTGACTAAAGTTTGCAATTTGGACATTAAAATGCTCACCGGGGACCGAAGGAGACAACCAACGTTCCCCGCGTACTAACTATTTCACGCATGGCAGAGAGCATCGTCCCCCAATAAACAGCTCACACTTGAAACGTTAAAACAGACGTCCGAGGCGAACGAAGAACGTACGAAACGTCGCTCCCCCTTATTTATCCACGGAATGTTTCACGAGCCTGGTTCCTCTCGGACCGCGAAGGTCTACGAAGAACCGAGGGGATTAAACCGCGAGGGTAATGCTGGTCGTCTGTGGCAGAATCGAGCAGGGATATCTCATTTTAATGGCGCTCCTTCTTCAGTCTGATGGGTCCGATATTCAAATTTCAGTAGGGGACAAGGAAAAATGACCTGCGGGAAATAAAGTGGGTCCCGCCGCGGAGAAATTCCTGCGGGACGGGCACACAATGGCCTGGCACCGACTAAGAAACGACAGAAAATTTCGTCGATGGCTTATTCCGTGTTACAGAGCATGATTCATCTGGTAACCGAAAGATTTCGCTGTTGTTAGCATTCGTACAAGCATAGTTGTTAATGGAAGTCCGTACAAGTTGAATTCGTACGATACTGGGCTGAACTTCACCTTCTGGGACCAAAAATTTTGCACTTTTCTTTTATACTGTCCTGTAGATTTTGGCGAGAAAATTCGAAAAATGCAAGTTTTGAAACGCGGAGTTCGATTTGGCACGCAAGACTGTCGGGGAATGATAAAACCGGATCGAAGAAGTTCTGAGCTAAAGGGAAACAGAAAGATGACTGGAAGGTGTGCGCGAATATGAACGATTTAGCTCGTCCCTTCCGGTTTGCCGGTTGTCTGTGGTTCATTGATGAAGAGGGACGGAAGAACCATTGATGGGAAACCGGAGGCCACACAGGAGAAGACCAACCAGGTCGGTGGTTTCGTTTGCAGCCGACCCAGATCCGCTCGAGAGTCGTCCGTTTTCTTTGATCCTCTTAATTCTCGATGAACGTCCGGCGGTGCCCTTTCTCGATCAGTGATCCATCCTGGATTCGCGATCACAGCTGGATGCTGCCTTTGACCAGCGCCTTTGCTGGGATCGAAATCAAATTTTTCAGAATTTCCTTCAGCCTTGTTGTACATTTTATTTCTGTCATGAATGCAGAACAATCACGGTCTGATCGTTATTTAATTGCGAAGAGATTGCGAGGACAAGTGTTCTTTGTAGTTTCGTTCTGTCGTTTGTTTGAAAAAACGGGATCAGTACGAATTAGACGGACAAGATGTTTGCTTCGTAGTGGGTGCTTTGTGTATTTATGGGAGGAACGTTTATGGCTCCCGGTGGTTCTTCCTTTTCTGCGACCTTGGGACTTGTTGAGTGGAGTTCCCCGAGGACCGGGCTGTCCGCTCTGTCTTGGCAGAGGGTGACTTCTTTGTGGATTGCCGGATGGTACTGTCTTTTGCTCGAATTAACGCGTTACTATTGTATTTTAGCTCGTTAGGGTAATGGGACGGAAACTTGTTACCGGAGTTTCCTTGAAGCTTTGCGACTCGAAAATTAAGACGAAAGTTAAGACAGCCCTCTTCTGTGGCACAGATTAATACTACATACTGCTCCATTCTCCTCGGCACAAACTGTTCGGGACCATTGCGATCGTTAAATGGCAGTGTACCTGACCACTATGCGACAGTACATTTTAGATTGTGCAAATGGTGTCAATATTCAATGCTCTGATTGATACGATGGAATTTCTGTTCAATTCAAAAAGTGGTAAAAAATTTGCTACATCGAGTTAATGTTCGATAACGAACAGAGCATAGTACGCCGATGCAGAGCACTATGGGTTATAAGGCGATGCAGGAGGATAGTTTCGGGTCAACCTGTAGAGACGCGAAACAAATAGGTCTCCGAGGCACTAGGTCGGGCCCGGTCTTGTATACATATTTCATTTGTTAGCCGGGAGTTCGGATTCCGGCTGACCTCGCACGATGACCTAACTTTCGCAGATAAGAGCGTGCTACCGGGGAAACGTTCTTCCGGTATATTACAATTGGAATCCTTTTCGGACGGATACGACGAAACTTTCCGGGCCGTGTCCTTGGCAAATCGCGGAAACTTTTTCATCGTTGGCGCGTGGGCGGGGGAGGGGAGGGGAGGGGAGGGGGCAATATCGCGACACTTTCAGAACACTTGGACACGTTCGATTCGCAGCCTGTACAATTTTACACGGCCTCTAGCGAGAGAGACGAGAGACTCGTTTCTTTCGAACCTCAACTGCCGTGTCAGTCATTAGCGACTGACACAATTCTTTTATCCCTGAGAAATTAAGATCTCCGGCACGGAGAAGACTAGAGAGTAAGTTCGATGTTTCTTCCTTTTATTGTACAGGTTTGTTTTAAAGTGTGTCCTCAAGTCATTCTTCGAAAACATATGTTTCGCAAGATGTTCGTTTAACGAAGTCGTTTCAATCTTGCGAGATTTCCGGGTGAAATGTATTTTAGACGATGCGCGGGTTCAAAGTTTAATTAAAAGAACAGCCGGGAGTTCAATTATGTGACGTCTGTCTCTGATTGTACGGGAATTTCGTTCCCTGCAGCGGGGCTGAAAGGGAAATTAAATCTTCAGCAGGGTACTGCACAATTAATACCGTGATTGCTACATTCTTGCGGACGTTTCCTTGCGAAACAATCTCGTCAAAGGTTGATCCAAATTGATCTAAATTTTTACGCAAATTATCAATATCAAAAATATTATACTCGTGTCGCGAACGATTCTTTCTTCCAAATGAGAAAACAGTGCAGTCGTTGTTGATCCACTGAATGAACGTCATGTTGTTCTTTCCCGAGCAATGGTGCACATGATTTCAGAGTCACTGTTGATTCAGTGATTTTTACACGACGCTCAAGTGTCCGAGAATCTCAGAAAAGCTTCGGAAAGAAGTGGCGAATAAAAATTCGGCGTGAGTCACAAAAGCGACGGCGTGACGTTCGCGCGGGATATCCGGCTATTTCGAAACCAATGTTCTATAGTGAACGAGCGCACTTCGGAGGCGATACGTGTAGCGTGATTCGACGATGGAAACGTGATTGCAGCGCGTGAAAGCCGGAAAGATCATCTATTTCTGCTCACGAGATTTGATAAAGCATTCCCGGAAATTTCATTGGCACCCCTATTTATAAACGTTCGGGATTGCGACCACAATGCAACACAAAAATTCCACGACGAGGAATCCGGGCCGATTATCAAGTTTGGAATGTCTGACATTTTCCCAAGATGGTTTTGCATGCTATGGCAGCCGGGAATCTGAAGACAAGCGGGACAAATAAACCGAGATTCAAATGGAACTGTATATTGGGAAATGAAAAAATATTTTTCGGCGAATGAATCGAACGTGGATTCGAAGACCGAAGCTTCCTCTTTACAACGACGTCTTGAGAATGTGTGTACGATTTTTTTAGCCGTTTTGTGGAGCTTCGAACGGAAGGTGTACCGCCATTTTCATACGAGTGGAGTTGTTTCTTAATTTTGATAACAGGCTGCTGGTAGCCATTAAAGGGATAAGGGTTGGAGGGTGGGGTCGGGTGAATTTGGACGATTTACCAAGCAATTTGGAGCCGGTGAAATGACAATTTAACCCTCCCAGTTTCCGGCGGACACGTCATATTTCAATTTCACCGGGATCCCTGACATCTCGTCCGAAAACTGATGCCGTCCAGCGTAGAATGACCCCGCGACCGATTCAATATCGGCGTCTAAATTAAAATAGGTCGCTGTACCCGCGCACAAGGCGTCCCATTTTAATATGTCGCTGTTTATACTTCGGGAAGTAGCATAAATCGACGAGAGCTCGTTCCGCGAGACGAAAGAAATTGAAACGGACGTCTGATTGCTGTCTCCGGGTCACTTAAGCGTTGCTTCTAGCTTCTCAAGTGGCGCACGGTTGACTTTTATCGTCGGAATAAATACATCACCGCCATCCTCGTATTTAGCACACAAATATGACAATCCATTTTTTTTTTTAGAGTAAACTGTCAGACGGCACTGACACATTTCCTGTCGGCAAAACCACGTCAAGAACGATTGTCTGCCGAACAATTGGCATTCGCCAAATCGGTGAATTTCAGTACGATTTTTATGATCTCCGTCGCATGCATTACTGCTGGAGTTTCCAGCGATATTTTTAAAAGCACAAACATGCTGGAGTGTCCGTTGAAAAACGAGAATTCGTATGTTGAGGAACGTCGTTCTGTTGGATATGTAGAATGCATAATGAAAAGAGAACGTAAAGTAGACACGAATAAAAGCGTCCTGCGTGGATAAAAGCGGAACAGAGGAAACGGGAAATAAAAAGGAAACATGGAAATGATTTGACACATTTATTGCCAAAAAGAGGGACCGAGGAGAATCGTTTTTTCGTCGTGTATGCATAAAACGTCATCCAGAACGTCCCCGAAAAACCACGGGCCACGGGTCGCGTGCCCGCGGCGGTGTCCGTGCACCAGCTGTATTTTAATTCACGACGTTTTTAGCGCTGCTTCGACGATGAGGGAATCCAAACATTTTTTCCCCGTGGCTCTTGTTTATCGATCATCATTTTTAGAACCGGCCCGCCGCGATTCAATTCCAAGAATACAACGTGTTCCAGAAGTGTGCGTTCGGAAACGCTTGCACGTCAAAAAGATACAACTTTGACAGAAATATCCATCTATTCCGTTTATTAATTTCCTTGCAGAAAATTAATTTTCGCGAACTTTCTCAAGATTTAACCCTTAGCACTCGAATTGCGACTGTAAGGCGCCACTAAAAATTGCTCTATCATTACTCAAAATATATTGGAGTTTATTAAATTTGTTTGTATTTAATAAATTACTAAACGCTTCAGTATAACCTGAAGAAAATCTATAAAAGAGAAATATTCTAGGTCGGCAGAAATGTTTCGTTTTGGAGTTAAAATGGCTTGGAGTGCAAAGGGTTAACAAGGGATTGAAACTTTCTATAAACTTAACGTGCATCTCCCATAAGCATCATAACTTTCTCATAAAAAAATTACTAACAAATCTCGGACATGTACTTCACAAGATCCAATAACTTTCATGAAAGAAACTCCGCAAGTTTTTCCCAAAAAAAAAATTCCTGAAGCATGTTTCTGATACACAGAATCCTCAGAATTTCTTCAGAAAAATCCTTTCAGAAATTTCTAAAGTAGAAACTGTTAACGAATTCGAAACTTTGTACATTTATTCAGCCACGTTTCAACAATGTATCCACCAAAGATGATCTTCGCGGAACCACTTCGAGAAGCACAGGAGATCATCGTTAGGCGAACGCGCCGCCGAGCAGACTCGAATTAATCAGCTTAAACCTTCGATCATTCTATTTACCGATCCCGCGATGGTTTATTTATCCCTCGCCGGAATCTAACGGGCTGTCAGTGTGACGGACAATGGGATTATGCGGGCTGAAGGTTGCTGCCACCTCCGCCTCCGGTGATCGTGCATTCAACATTAATGCAAGACTTACCCTTGCAAGCTGTCATTGAAGCGGTCGGGTGAAAAATTGTTTAAGCCCCGCGGAGTCGTTTGAATTTTCAACTTCTCGAATGTTGACGAGAAGCAACTCCTCCGTTTTGCAACAACGAAGACATGAAAAAAGCCCAGGGACGCGAAGTCGGGAAACTCGCTTTTCAACCCGACCCGTGTACGAATTTGACACAGTTTTCAATGACAACGAATACACGTTCTGCACCTCGTTTTATCAATCACGAACGACGAAAATGAACTTGCTTCGTCTTACCTTGGCTTGCCATTCCGAGGGAATGAATTCGCAGAGAATTTATTTAATGAATTTACGAAATGTTTTCATCGTATGCAGTACTTGAGCTTTCATTTCCACGAATCGTACAGTTTTTATTTGTCGAGGTGTCTTATGGTGCTAAGCTTCACCGGTATATTATTTTCCACTGATTAAAATAATTCAGAGAAGAAATCAATTTTTCCGTGTGAATAAATTTGTGCAGTAGGTCGATAGAAGACGGACACTTTTTCTATTATAATCCGCCGGTCTATAATTTCCCGGACCAGTCCAATTAACCGTGCGTCGACGAGTCGTTGGGCAGACATCGGATCGCGAGTTCCGTCGCGTCGCAGCACGCGTTCACGATCGATGCGTCGAAGATTAAGTCCGGAATAGCGCGTTAGTCGCATGAGGGGCTAGCCGAGGTTGAAAACGAATGATCGCCGGCCAGACAATTGCCGCGTATATCGATTGACAGCGAAAGGTTGCGCCGGGCAGTGTGCCGCGGAGCTGCTTGCTCGCTGGGTTCTCGACGAGCCTAAACGGAAAAGAGAGTGGCGAAGGGAGGAGAGGAGAGTAGAGGCGAGGAAAAGAGAACTTGCCACGGCTATTGCGTTTCCCGGCTGTTTTGTTTGCGCTGGAATAATATACTTTCAGACCCCGGCCACTGTTTCAGACACGGCTCACTAAAAGCTGCTCCGCTCCGGCTGGCAACAGGCAGCCAGCGTGGAGAAGCGCGCGCGGACGACGATGAAAGGGTATTGCACGTCTGTTCGACAAGCGCCAGCCGCTAGTCGTTCAACGGCCGACGTATATCCCGACGGAAAATATCGATCGAGTTCTTCGAGCAGGTCCCTTCCCGAGTGGGTCTCTTTTCGAGTCGCCCTTCTGTGGGGCAGTCGGAAATTTATGAGCCCGAGGGAAACTGACGAGAGGATGCGCGGACCCGTAACGCTTTCGTTGACGCCCCGATTCACTGACCGGCCTTTGGAAATCAGAGTTTGACCGGTATTTGCCACCGTCCACCAAATCACCGCGTTCGAACTTCTCCTCTTGCGTTCGTTGAATCTTCCAAGATGCCGCCGTAGCATGTAATCCAATTTTCCCTACTCGACGGCGCATTTTGCGAAAAATTGTGCTGGATTTAATTTTGTGCTGTTCCCGATTTAGCGCCTCGTGCGAAGTCGTCACCTTTACTGTTTGAATCATCGACTATAATGTCCCACATGTGCTGAAATATGATAAGCTGTTTGCAACGAAACTATGTACTCCTGTATTGTAGGTTAGGTACAAATGCGACCACGTTGGGTCTGGCCTTTACACTACTTTATCTACTGCTATTTTTATGTTTCTATATTCGTCGATTCTTTTCCTTTTCCCACTGTAGCGTGGGGAATATTCGTATGTATTATTCGAGGAAGAGAATGTTCTTTTACATTTGACTTTTACACTTGTTTAAAAATTTATTTAACCCGATGCGCATCTTGATTCATCGAGAGATTTTGTTTTGTCTCGTGTGCATTTTCTGTACGCGGTGCACCTTTTGTCTTTCTGAATAAAACAGTCAAGTGCTTTGAAAATACAGGACGTGACTGAAATCAATAGTATCGAACAGAATCAGAACCAAAAGACCTCTTTTTCCTTTTTGAGCATGCTCTCAGGTTCATGTTGTGCACCTTTTGTGCACCGTGTTTCATACATTTTTGCTGTTTCGTTTCGTGCGTTCGAGATAGTAACACTCACAAATGATCAGTCACTCGAGAAACGGCAAACAAAATCAAAAGCCTTCATTTTCCGTGTGCGAACGCGAACTGGTTGGAAACGCCGCTTTCGTCCATTCAGTTACCTATTTTTACTCATCAAAATTATACTGTGCAAAAGTAACGACGCGCTGGAGAAATAACAAACAGGATCGAATTCAAAAGCCTTTTTTCCAAATACGAACAGAAACTGTTTATAAAAGCAGTTCCCCTCCATTCATTCTTCCATTTAGTTTGACTCCATTTTTCAGAGAACAAAGCTCTCGAAAAATACCATATGGAATCGAATTCAACAGCCCCCATACACTAGACATAAACACAGGATAAATGATGTAATGTCGCGTCATAGATTCATTCACCTCTCCAACGAGTTCAAACTGTATTTTTAAAAAACAACCGGGAAAATTGCAAACAATATCGAATTCACGAGACTACATTTACTAAATACGAGCACAAACAGCTTCAAAAACATCATCAATTCTAACACCTCCATTCCCACTCCAAAGTGGTAACCCCTAAGAACAACGTTACACTAGAAAAATATCTAGCAAAATCGAATTCAAAAACCTACTTCCTCCAAGTACGAGCACAAACAGTTCCTCAAAACGTGGCATCATCAATTGTATCGCCCCTTTTCGCACACCTAAGCCATATCGTCAAAGAACAACACCGTGCTCGAAAAATATCTAGCAAAATCGAATTCAAAAGCCTTCTTTCTCCAAGTACGAGTACAAACAGCTCCTAAAACGTGGCATCATCAATTGTATCGGCCCTTTTTCGCACACCTAAGCCATATTCTCAAAGAACAACGGTGTGCTCGAAAAATATCTAGCAAAATCGAATTCAAAAGCCTTCTTTCTCCAAGTACGAGTACAAACAGCTCCTAAAACGTGGCATCATCAATTGTATCGGCCCTTTTTCGCACACCTAAGCCATATTCTCAAAGAACAACGGTGTGCTCGAAAAATATCTAGCAAAATCGAATTCAAAAGCCTTCTTTCTCCAAGTACGAGCACAAACAGTTCCTGAAACGTGGCCTCGTCAATTCTATCGCATCTTCCTGCACACCCAAGTCATACTCTCCACTGACAACACTGTGCTCGAAAAATATCAAACAACATCGAATTCAAAAGCCTTCTTTCTCCAAGTACGAGTACAAACAGCTTCAAGAACAGGCACCATCAATTCTATCGTCTCCGTTTCCACTCGAAAGTGGTATCCTCTAAGAACAACGTTGCGCTCGGATAATATCGCGCAAAATCGAATTCAAAAGGCTTCTTCCCCCAAGTACGAGCACGAGCAGCGCCCAAAACTGGGCATCGTCAATTGTATCGCCTCTTCTCGCACACCCAAGCGCCGTATCCACCGAGAAAAATGCTGTGCTCGAAACGTGTCTGGCGAAATCGAATTCAAAAGGTTTCTTTCTCGAAGTGCGAGCAGAAACAGTTTCTGAAACGTGGCATCATCAATTCTATCGCCTGCAAAGTGGTCTGCTCTAAGAACAACGCTGTGCTCGAAAAATATCGAGCAAAATCGAACTCGAACTACACTCCTGTCGAACGCTTCTCTAGCTAATGGAGGGCCGTGCTTTTACCAGTTTTAAGCGCGTTTCGCTCTGTTTCGTTTCCTTCCCTCCAACAGTGCAAACGAATGAACGGAAACTATCTCCTGGTGTGGCGGCGTCGGCGTCGGCGGCGTCGGCGGTTCACTGGTCGATAAAGTGTTTGCAGCACGTTGCCTTCGCCGGTAATCGATCGAGTTGGCCACGGGGCGTTGCAGAATTTCATTTCGCTTCGGCGACGGTGTGCCGTCGGAAAATAAAAGTCGTCGACGGCAAACGGACGGCGACGGCGTGTAAAAAGAGAAAGCCAGGTTCCACGGTTGCGAGAAGAAGAAAAATTAAGGACGCGTGTTCGTAATTCACGCAACAATGCCAGGGCTCGCGTGCCCCAGCGAATTGGAAGAATACGCGCGAGGAACTTTGGACGAAGTTCTGCTCGAGGCCCGGACGTCGAAGTCGATACGAGGAAGTCTTTGTTGCCGGGGGGGTTAATGGCTTTAAACGACCCGGCCATTCTCACTATTCGATCCTGCACTGTGCTCTCTTCTGGGGCGATTGATCTTGGGGGAGCATGATTGGGGTCGATTGCTTCGCTTTTTCCTTTTCCAGAGGAGCAGCGACCGGGCCGATGGGAACATTTATCGCGACACTGGATTATTAATTATTCTTTCGACAGTCTCCGGATAATAGCTGTTCGGATTTGATCGTTTATTTTGATGTCAGTGTTCGAAGAGACACGCATACGCATGTTTGAAGCCCTTGAGGGCTTTAACAACATCTTGTTCAAGTTTGAAAATCGCATCATCGGACAATTAACCGTTTGCACTCGACGCTATTTTCATTCTGAAACTAAATTTTTCTTCCGTCTTGGAATATTTTCGTTTCATTGATACGAAACTGATCTGATTTCCACATATAATGTCTAAATGTTTAGTAATCTGTTAAATACAAATTTTGTAATGTAACAGATACATTGTAATATTTTTTGTAATTTCTTCGAAATAATGCCACAGCAATTTCTAGTGGTGCTTCAGAGTCACCACTCGAGTGCAAAGGGTTAACTATTCTTTCCGCAATTCCATTTTCATATAATTATACACTGGCACCGGCATCAACGTCGCGGTTAACGTATCAACTGAAACACAGTTTCCAGGCTGTGCAAAAATTTGTTCGTTCGAGAAACATTGAAAAAACATCGCATTCAGGTGACAAGGATAGCAGTGAAACGTTCTGTAAATAAAAATCAGCGCGCCACGCTCGGCGAATGCGAAATTCGCGGAGCGGCGGCTGCACCGGTAATTAATGATTACTAAATCCGCTCGTGTCATGCACGGCGACTGCAATTCAAATCTGCTTCGACGCCTGCGAACAGTCTCGTTGAAATGTTAAATTCGCATTGTCCCGGGGCGGGGGTGAGGGAGGGGAAGGAGCAGACTGTTCTTTATCGCCCGAGCATATTCGCGCGAGCGTGCACACGGTTCAGTTGGCGCGGTAATAAGGGAACGTTACAGACCATTATACAGTTATGAATGCGGGGGCGGTTATAAAAACGGCTGGTGTCTAAATAGAGGCCCGCAGTAAAACCGTGTTGTTGCTATTAGGGGGTTTTGTTGCGGCTACGTGGCCCGGCCGTTTCATGCTGTGGCCGAAAAGCATTTCGCGAAATCCGCGGAATCGCGTGCGTCGCCACTGTTACGTTTTGTTTTTTCTTTTTTAATTCGCGACGGATTTACGACCGGACTGTGGATACTTATGCGAATTCGTTGGCTTCCCGGCTGGCGAAAACAATAAAGATCCGTATCCGTTGCCATTAATTGTCTGTTCGGCTGGAAAAAAGTACAGTGTGCTTTTAACAGGCTGCTTTTATTTTATTTCCGTTTTCTTTTTGCTGGGCGTATTCGTTAAGAGATTGTAAATTTGTTAGCAATATTGAGTCTCAGCTTTTTGCCGTTCGCGCCCTGAATTATGCAGTGCGAACTTTTCGTCGCTGCTTTTATTGCAGATAAAGATTCAAGGCCGCTCGAATAACGTGTACTTTGAGTATAAATTTGTTGTCTATAACAATTGAATCGCGGAAGGGCACAAACATTTTAAAATAGCACCATTTTTACGGTTAAAAGTATTCAGCAAAGAAGTGCATGTCTATGTAGCTCATCTTGCAAACAGGGCAGACAATTTTTATGAGAAATGAAAATTTTCTACTTGAATTGCAACAAGCTAGAGTGAAATAAAAAGTTATTTTCTCTAATACCTTTGGTAGGCAGAAATTGGAACAATATTTTCAAATTGTTGTAATGTCTTCACTATTCTTGTCACGAGTGCCTAAAATCCGCAGTCTAATTATTTGTAATTAATCCCGATTTTATTGCAGGTTTCAGATTCTTTTCAGTTCGCTCGCAAGCTGAAAGTTTTCTACGTAGTAAATCTAAAGAAGTTTGTTAGTAGCCGGGGAAGTTTCCGCGGTGTCTTTGACAGAATTCGACACTCCCGTAGCAGCTTCAGTCGCAGAAATTCCGTTCGCCGGGAAACAGTATGGCGTCGGTGTCTACTCACTGTCCAACTGTGTCGAAATTGCAACCCTGCGGAGAGGAGTTCCTGGTTCTTCGCGACAGGAGTGGCACTCGTGCTGTTCCCTCGCTTCCTCCTCTCCTCTCCTCTTACAAGCTCGCACTCTTTCCACTGTGCCCTCTCGGCTTCTTCTTCATTTTTCTCTCTCCCAACTCCCGACAGGAGGGTCGGATAGAGCTTCCTCGGAAAAGTGCGCGTACACATTGTAGCCTCTCGCGAGAGTGTCAGCTCCTCTTTCAGGAAAGCTTGGAAAACATCTCGTCTGATGTGCCTCGTCCAGCACAGATAAGGAAAAATGTCCCGGGCGAATGGCAACTGCTCCGCGCTAATTAATTAATGCTATCATGGATGCGGAGATAGGGGTAGTTGACCTTGATGAGAAAATCTCAGCGGAACCAACTCGGAATTGCATTATTTTGTCAGTAAAGATATATAATATATAATATTGCTTGCCTAGACAAAAGCTTGCACTAAATTAGGGGTGGTTGGTTTCAAAAGGTTGCAATTCTACTAATCAAATTTGCATCGTTCCAAAAATAGATCAAGAATTACAATATTCTATCAAATTTCTAAACTAACTTCTTATTCTTTCTCGTTTAAAGATTTATAATATATAATACTGCTTGTCCAGATGAAAGCTTCCACAAAATTAAGGGTAGTTGTCCTTAGAAGACAATAGTTCTCACAAGAAAACATAGACCTAAAATCGAGTGAGCTAATATATTAATTATTCGTCTTCAAAGAGGGAAAATAGACACTTACCGGACACTGTATAACAAGATGCATACAAAATGTATGGCACAGCTATTGCATAAATATTTCGTGGACGTTAAAAATTGCACAGAAAAATTCTTTCCGGAGGAGCTTTCGCCAGAAGTATTCCGTCGTTTAATAATTGGCTCGCGTATTGAATTAATTACTTAAAGGGGAAGCATCGAGCAGTTTACGCGATGGGAAGACAAATATAGGAAGAATCGTAAATAAAGGCGAGCAATTTATGAAATTGCATAAACTCGAGGGGGAAAGGGGGGCCGTGCAAGTTACACGTTCCGGAAGTCGAAGCAGCAAGTCCGGGGAGCATTATAGAAATTGAGAAACGCGCTGCACTCGAAGCACTGCACTCTTTCGCTCGGTGCATCCATTCAACGTGACGCGACGTCTAAAAAGGCTTCCCGATTTAAACGCACAAGTTTTGCTACGTGATCACTAGAGTGCGGATCTTTATGCATTTAGGACAACCGTGAATAGGTCAAGTACGAAACTGTGGAGACATCGCCAGAATTTCAGAATATTTGCTTCGCACACACACACAAGTTTCATTGCGTATGAAGATTCACAGTCTAATAATTAGTCTGTGTCATATTTTAACATTTTCTTTTACTTGGATGGCCAATACACGAGATATTTTCAATATTACTAATAAACAAAATATTTCAAGATTAGTACCAATAAAGGAACTATCTCTTGAAGTACACTTGAGAGAAAACACTTAAGTTGACGGGTTAAACAAAATTGAAAAATTCGGAACATAAAGGGTCACCGGTAAAGACATAGTAAACGCTTCGCTGTCCCACGTAGGTTGACGGACGTGCAGCGTTTTATAGACGATTGCCTCGAGAATACAGCCACTCCCGCAAAATCTAGAGCGATTGATCCCTCGATCCTCCCAGCAGAAAACTCTCGAGTAAAACAATTGAGACGTCCAAAGGTGATCATATTGCCGACGGGAAAAAACATAGAAATCGACGGGAACGCGTCGCGATAAAATATTGAAATATCTTTGTGTCAGATGGGATTAACAAAGCGCAGGTGAACAATGGAAATTGACCTACGCTGCCGCACGAAACCGCAATGCGATATTTTATTCCGGATTGTAACCGTCGCTGAAAAAAACTGATGCATTTATATAGAACTGCACTATTGTGTCCCGCCTCGTGAAAAGGTCGCGTCGGTTTTTCAGTGTGTAAACACGTCGGACATTTTGTTGCAATTAGTCTTTAGGTGGATTAGGTATACGTCACCATAATGTGCAAGCTTGATATTGATCGTTTTCCAAAATATTCGCAACTGGCAAAATTATAGGAATTTAAGAATACGTGTGGTATTACTTCCAACTGGCAAGAATAATTAAACAAGGAAATCAATTTTTATATCACTCCTGCTTCTGGCAATCAGTGCAGACAATTTTCACTTTGCAATGCTCTTAATAGTTCATGGACGTCGAACCCAAAGGCGTACACAACCGAACACAATTTTTATAAAATTCTTCACCCGAAAGAAACGGTTCTAATTCGGTTATCATTGAATTATGTACAAACCACCCCATTCCTGAGGAGTTATGGCGTCGATTGAAACCCATGGGTGAACCATTGGCAGTGTCGACGAAGTCTCTGGACCGGGTTGCACCGTATCCAATTACGCCGCGCATCCGAAAAATCTCGGTCGACCATTGCCGTTGGTTTATCAAAATCTGCCTAACGCTCCGGAACCATGAATAAACCAGGCACGCGCTAATGAGCGCCGGCGAGCACGAGCATAAGCAAGAAATTTCCGGCTGCGGAGCTGCTCATGAATAACAATGGGCCTCCAGATGCCGTGTGCCGAATCTCGTCCGCGAAGAACCGGCAGCCATGTTGCGTTGTATCCGATTAATTAGAAGCGACGGGTGTCGGGGGCTCCGATTGCGTCGAAAACGATCGACGGTTCTCGAGAACCCTCCCCACCCCCCGGTTCCACATTATACCGGGTTCGCCTGCTCTCCGGACGACTTCTCGATTACGTTTGATCGACGTTGATTCGATCCGGATCGGTATTTTCGGCGACAACATCGACAGACCGTCTGGCCCGTGGATTATTAAACAGACGTCTGCCGCGAACGGATCTCGCCGCCATCTTGCCGGGTAATTGGATAAAAGTCGGTTTTAGCTCCGCTCGTGATTTCACGCCGGATCCTATTCACGCCGTTCCGGGAATAATTGAGCAATTATTTTAATTATTTCGAACCACCGACTGTCTCCCGTGTCGTCCCATCGATCGCGGGATTTTTACCGTGAGGGTGGCCAAGGAGGATGGAATTATTTCGAGGAGTTTGTGTGCGTGGTTGCATCGAATTAGGAATTGAAAATCTGTTTAGTGGAGCTGATCATGCGGCGGACGTAAGAGGAGTTCTTTATGATTTTAGCGACGCGAGAGACTGGCGAAAAATGAACTATGGATAGTTTGATTTTAATTTTAAATATGGAGAAATAATTCCTGTGTGACTGGCAGAGCAATGAACGTGTTAGGCATCCTTCTACATAATTTTGACAAAAAAGGAGAATGGTATCCAGTTTGAAACGAGCAACGTGTTACGGACAATAGACATTTTTTGTTGTTTTTGTACCTGGCAAGTTTGACACTTTTCCAATTACAGGCACGTGTTCGAAGGTAATCAATGCAGAGCCGAGTCTCCTTAAATACCCAAAACAAGGGTTCCTTAATCATTTTCAGGGTTCCATTATTCACCGGAGCTCTCGCCGCGAGAGTCACTTGCAGGGCACCGAACATGGCCGTGTTCCAACGAACAAGATTAACGGAGACAAATAGAAAAGCGGGAATATCCGCAGCGACGCCATATATTAATTGCTCCGTGCGTCGGACCGCGGTTGTTCCGGTGGTATAAAAATCGATCGGCCGAAAATATTTATCAGCGGTGCTCGCGTCCGGTGATTAATTAGTCTATTATTTTTTTCGCGAACCTCTCGCCGTATCGTCGTGTTTCGATCAGCGTCTGTAGCTCTCTGTTCCGCTAAGAAAAGTGGCTATGGGACAAGAGCGCAGGCTCACAATGGCTCTCGCACGAGTGAAAAGAGGCTTCACTTCGCTTGTCCTGTTGCCTAATTAAGTTAATGGACGCTGATCATGCTGTTAAACGCTCCTCGACCTGTTGTCGCTTCCGTTCGGCTTTGATCGTCAATTTTTCGGAAATTGCGAAAGAAATACTGCGCCTTCTAGTTTCATCGAACGGTTCAATTAACCGGGTTTAATTAGATGGTTGATTGACCGTAACGGCGCCGCAAGTTTGAACTGCCCGCGCATAATTACTTGCCTTCGCGTTCCTTCCAGATTTGTTTGCTCGTATAAGTAACAACTGTATGCACACCGCGTGTGTACAGGTTGGGGTAATAACTTTTTGATCACCTTAATTGCTTGTGTTAGTCGGGCCGGTACGAAACGAGCTCCGTTCGCATTAATTTTGCGGTATCTAGTGGAGAGCCGGCGTGCTCGGTGAAATTCGTTTAGAGCTGGAGAGTCTAGTCTTTCTAAATAAAGTACTCACTCATAATTATACTCTTTCCACATTAATGATGTCTACTTTAAAGTTAACGTCGCAACGTTTTATTCCGAACGGAACAGCGTGGAAAAGCGGATTTTTATGCAGGATCTTTCTTAATTACTTTAAAACGTTGAAAATGACACATCAATGTTCCAAGATTCTTTTCACGTTTTTCACAAAATCCACTGATTATAAACGATCAAAAACATTAATTTCTAAAACTGAAAATACCAGCGCCAGCGATATTCTCAGATTTTTCATTTGAAAATGGTTGAAATCATTTCGTAGGAAACGGATGAACAAATTTCCTACGTCGAGCATACATTATAATTAAAATGGCGAAGAGTCCAGACGAATTTAATCTCGTCTTTCCTTCTCGATTGATTAATGTTTATAAACCCTTTGTTTATGCCAAACGTCCTTAAACAAAGCACGAACTCTCTTCGATCAAGCGGACGCATTTGCCGGCCGATTGCAGAGAACTTGTTCGCAGCGCGGCACGCAATCGAAAATAAAGTTGACGATAATGCAGGCATGCAGAAGATTGCAGCGTCCAGTCCCGGCGAACCAATTAGAGCCCGCAATCCCTCGAACAAAGGTGAAAGCAGGTGAAAGCTTCGAGCCCGGCGCACGGCTATGGTCGCGGCAGTAGACCAAGCAGCCCCGACAGTATGCAATCCGCTTGCACCGCGGCGAAACTCGTTGCAGACGCAAGGCGCGTGCACCTGAAGAAGCGAGACCTGGTTTCCCCGCCACGGGAATTGTATTGCCCGCTGGCGTAATCTTTGAGGCTGCTATCACGAGACATCGGTGATTCGCGGTATTAGAGCGCATTAACTAGGTGCCGGTGATGCTTGATACAGGTAGACGTTAATTAGAGTGAATTCCGGTAACGGGATGCTCTCTACATCGCACCGTCGAGATTCGGCGCTGCCGCAACACCGGAAATTGCAATTAGTCTCGTTCCGCCAACCGTGCTTTCTACAATTTCTTTTTTAAGCCAATATTTTGTCAGGATGATTCGTCCGTTTTTCAACTCTGCGATCAGAGTTGGTCCAATATATTTTCTACGCGAAATTTCCACTTTCGACGCAGGGCATTCTTATTATGCATGAACATCCGCAGTCTGCTTGAAAATTGCAACATCTCCGTCTAAGAACTTTTTCAAGAATTTGTTCAAAGGCGGCAGGAACTCCCGCAAGAACCAGCGATCATTAAAGAGTCAGTTGAATCGTGTAGCGATCAGGCCTTCTTCCCGGTTAGTATACAAGCAGTTGGCGAAGCCCCGACAAACGCAAATCCGTTTGCCGTGCGCGATTTCCGATAAACTCGACTCCTCGGAGCTATGAAACCGAACTCCCCGTTCGGATGTAAGAATATCCATGGAAATCGGTCCTATCCGAGGATGTTTCGCAGTTACACCGTGCACCTCCGAGGTCGAACGATCGATCGACGTCGTTCTATCCGAGCAAACTCGTTTTCGTGGAGCTTGCTCGTCGAGCAGCTCTTCCGATTGATAAAAACCGGTAAATAATCGCGAACTTGGCACCTCGGGGAGTCGTATCTACGAGATCGAACCGCGGATCGACGGGAACCCGACGAAGAGGTGCGAGAAGTTCCGTCGCTGACGCCAAGTTCGCGACGCGAAAGTACGTTCAACACGTTCCTCGATTCTTCACGATCGCGATACCATCGACTTCGGGGACTTCCGGCCCGGTGAATTTCCTGCCAGAAGTTATGGGATCACGTGGCCTAGATCGGAACTGCTCAATCTGCTTCCACGAAGTCGGATCATCGACGAGATCGCGACTCTTTTGCTGAAAAAAGACAAAATCAACAAGTATTGGCACGGCGCACAGTGGGCAATTTGGACGAAATCGGATTCAAAATCAAAGAACTTTCGATAGAAATGAGGTAGAGCGATGAAACTTTTTTTAAATTAAAGCTGAAACTTTGTAGAATATGGGAAAAATAGGGAGATTATGGTACGAACGTTTTTTAACCTTGAGAAAATTCGTTAAACTTGCACCATTTCAAGAAAATTATGGTTTTTCCAATACCACGCACGGGAAAAATTTTTTTTAACATGCTATACATCGTTTCCCATAGATTTTTTCACGCTGATTTCAAATCTGGTCTCAAAATTTGTCTACGACCGCAGGATTTTGCAAAAAATAGATTTTTGTGACAAAAACTAATGAAGTCATTTTTTCGTTGAAATGATTGGATGGTAATAATCTCCCTATTTTTCCCATATTCTACAAAGTTTCAGCTTTAATTTAAAAAAAGTTTCATCGCTCTACCTCGTTTCTATCGAAAGTTCTTTGATTTTGAATCCGATTTCGTCCAAATTGCCCACTGTGCGGCGCATGTCCGATATTCGAGGACTGTGTCGCGACGTTCATTCTGTTATAAAACTTTACAAGACAGAATAATCGTAGAACGATAATACCGGGCTCAGTTGAAACGGGTCGTTCATTTTCTTCTCGTTCGTCTATTTCCCACTTTCTAGCTTTTACAACAGTTGAGAAATTGGAGACACGTTTTGTCTCGAAAATCGCACTAATCGAAGGAAATTCTCCCCCGTTTTTAGAGACGTTTAAACCCCTATACCAAGCGATTATAAAATTATAAATTCTTTAAGATTTACTTTTTATCGACCCGAAATCCCGGGGTTGCGACTAGATTCCAGTACACATGTCGGCGCACGGTTAGGCGGCTGAAGCGTGCTCGGGAAATCACGCTGAAAGGCCGCGTTTCGCGCGGATAATCGTGCCGAGTTCTCCCGGTAGAATAAATATTTTCTTAGCGCCTGTAAAGGACTTTATTTCGCGGGAATCGATACCGGATAGAGTCGCCGGAGATTCCATCTGGTTTCCCGTCGTTTTTCCACGGAACATTAGATCGTCGGTCGGTTCGTGACACACGTGAACACGTGCGCGTCCCGGTAAGGACGGGTTACGCGAGAGATCGCGGCCGAACGCCGGTGCAATATTACGTAAGCCGGGAATGCCGGTATATCGATCGAGGCCCGTGCCATTAGATTGGCCTGTGCAAACATTTCGCGCGTTTCATTGGCGACGTTTTGCCGGCCTCCCTACTCGCTGGACGCGCGTTGCAAACTGTCGTAGGAATTGAAGGGAAAAGGACGCGCGCGCCCGTCAGATAGGAACGATTGCGGGGGACGTTTCTATCGGTACATTAACGTCACGGCTCGATCGGTACCATTATCCGGCTCGATTCGACCCACGGTACAGCGATTTCTACGTATATGTCGTCAAGGCCTGGATGATAAACGTCGCGGAATTATCCCCACTACTGCGCGGTATACCCCGTGAGGGGCCACGAAACTCGAGAGGCCTTTGTAAACATAACACGGCTCGGGTGTGTCTCCTGCACGATACATGACGCTGGCAAGGCCCGTGTTGTTGACATAAATCGAGAACTCTCTATATTTCATTTTTCTCGAAACAACGAATTCTTTTTATCTTGATTCTATGCGGGGCTGCTTTAGGGGTCGAAGCGAACTGCATTCATTTTTGCTAGCCGTTCAGACGTGTAATTTGTTTTTTTTTTATGGTGTCTAAAGATTTTCGGGGAAGCGGTGAAGTAGCTACAATGTGTACTCGATATTTGTCCAAAACATGGGTCTAGCCAGAGACATATATCTAGTCAGAGACATATGTCCATGGCTAGACCAGTGTTTTGGACATATATCGGCCAGGAGATACTATTTTTTGATCCACGTCGAACGTAGAAAAGGGCAGGCGAAGCTCTATAGGTCTTGGTTCAAGGTCCCTCACCGGGTATACCCCGCTGCAGTGGGGATAGTTCTTGGACTTTTATCGCCTAGGCATTTGCGACATATATAGAGTGAAAACTAGTTGATCTACTTTTATATTTCATTCTGTTCGGTGTATTGATACCGGAATTTTCATTCTATGCAACGACTTAATAAAAATCATTCGGCGAAGCATTCCGTTAAAATTCCACTAAAATTCCAAATGAAATCGTTCGGTGAATCAGCCGAAGGTAATGATACCTTTGTTAAACGTACTGGCAAACAAATATAGACGACAAACACGTGCTATGGACGACACCATTCGCAAACACGGTAATGTCAAATGACGCATACATAGCCTATTTACAGAGAGCCTACAGACAAGGCTAATCTTCACCGTCTAAAAGCAAATCCTCCGTTGGTAATCATAGGATTCGCGAACTGCGCGGCCGGTGTATGTCAACAGAAGTCCTTGCGAAACTTTCCGCGATAATCGTTAGCGAATCCAATCCCGTCATCCGTCGCTTTCAACTCGCTCTTTTCGCGCGGGCCCCTGTCTATGTGTGTGCGTGTGTGTGAGAGTGTGAGTCCTTCGAGCAGAATTTAAAAAAAGAATATACGACGATATTAATACCGAGCTAGATTCCCCGGGCTCGTTTAAAGTTTCCCGGTGCGCTAATATACGGGAGCCCACGAATTTGCAATTTAATTTCTGGCTGATTTGAATTCAAAGCGGCCGCCTAGACGGGAGTGTGTGTGTGTGTGTGTGCACGTGTGCGCGAACTTCACCGTTTTCAGCCGTGTCCGCGGAGCCAACGGATTGAAATGTTCCGGACCGAGATTCCTCAGTTTTCGCAGCTGGATCAGCGAACGGTGAATTTTTCCGCGGACGTTAATCCGATTTCGCGGCGAACGGGACGAACGGCGAGGTCGCTCGGAAAGACACGCTTCCGCTTTGATAGTCTTCCATTATTGATAAAACAACAGTCGGCTGGTCGGCGCAACCACGGCTTTCGGGTACGTTTAGTATTACAGGGGAAAATATAAGACGCACACTTTTCGTGTACGCGATCCTGTTGGAGAAGTGGAAACGACCCTGAAGGGTGGAGAAATGTAGTTAGTTAAATCTGCCCGTTGTTTTGACACTAAGTTTACCGGACCCGTCAAAATGACGGGTTCTAATATTTTTAATTTACGATCATTTAGATTGTGAAGATTCATCCACGTGGAATTATTCAACACATTTATTCCTTTAGGTACATATTATTTAAAACATGGCTGAAATCTTGGATAGAAGCATTCTTCTTATTTTTATAAAGTAATGTAAAATACTCACTTTTAGCGCTCCGTGAACCTGGTGTTAAACAAGTGAGAAACAAGTTTTTCATAAGAAAAACATTTTATGCACAGATCGTGTATCTTCAGAGAAAAGACTTTCTTGTAGAGGGTTGTTGTCGTTGCATAAACTGTAGTAATGATTTTTATACCATTCGTTAATAAGACTTATTTAAAGAAATTCATTGCATAAATCGTACCATTTTCGTACTCAACAAGACTTTCTCGAAGAATTCTTTCCAGATGATTTATTCTTCTTTTTACGTCTGATTAAACAAGACTTTCTCGGAGCGGATGCTTTCATAATAAGCCGGGTTCTCATAAAAAATTCGTACCGGACATTCAAGATTCCCCATTACGATCGGAACTTGCTAGGAGTGTTACAAGAACAATATTAGCGCGATCGTGATTTCCCTTTTGGAATCGCGATACTTCGCGGCGACCTTTAGGAAAACTCTCTCCCGTTGAACTTCGACCTCCCTCGAATGTCTAATCCCATCGAATGTGAATTCCGCTTCGAAACTTTCTGTATCGAACGTTCGAAAGTTCGCGCGCGAGTTTTTCTTTCGAGCTCGTTCCTCCGTTTCGCTGGTTCGGCTCGGCCGGTTGCGTCAAACGACGTATCGACGAGCGCACGAAAACGTATAGTCAGTCGTCTGGTGGCATAGTGTGTGCGTCCTTGTGTGCTCTTAGATCGAATCTAAATAAACGATGAGCCGGTAATTTGCCTCGATGTTAGGATCGCGCGATTAATCTATTAAGGGATTATCGATTCGGCTCTGTCTTTCGCAGCTCGATGCGGTTTTGGATCGAATCGATCATTGGCTTTTCTTTATTACTGATCGGTGAAGCGTTTTAGCAAATTTTCATTATTTAACCCACTGGATCTCTAGCAGAGCTCGTTTCGATTTCGTATTCTCTTCGTTTTATCAGCAAAAATTTTACAGCAAAAAGTTGATCGGGTCTTACGGAAAATGAACTATGAAATACGATTTTTAAGCGACCACGATGGAAGACGGTGAGCGGTAACAACGTTGTGACCCGTCGCGACGGAGTGACCGAAAAATAAGCGGAAAAAAAGGTCTCTCTTATCATAGTTCACGCCAATGCGACCCGCGTGTCAATTTTCTCCGCGTTATTCTTCCGCAACTGGCCCTCGAGCGATTTTCCCTCGCGTTTTATACTTTGAATGGACTCTTTCATAACCGGAGTCGCGTATTAGAGACGGAACAGTTTCAAACAAACTTGTTCCTTTAAGGCTTGCGACGCGAGTTACGCTAGAAAAAGGCGGGGGCATTCGAGCGAGGAGAAAATCGAAGTTTACTATGCACGGTCGTGTATACATCGAAGAAAATTACAACGCTGGACGACGTCGGATCTGGTTACATTTCTGATACAAAAGTGACTCACGCTTGTATGTGTGTGTTTAATGAGTATACTGGGGACTTTTATGTAAAACTGTCTGAATTTATTATCAGGCGCATGAGCTACGTAGACATTTATTTCTCGTTTTAATAATTTGAACGAGCCGAACACAAGAAGATTCTTCAAACGTTTTCACCGTTTTTGTGTTCATTGGACTACATCAAGTTGGTCAAACATAGTATTCCAGGGCAGAAAAGACGTTTTGGGTTTTAGAATTAAAGTACCTTTGGATTCAAAGGGTTGCCCTGGAAAGAATGTTAGGCACTGAGGGTTAAAGTTTGTAACCCCTTCCGAGTCAGACTGGTGATACAAGATTTGCAACAAAATTCTATTTTGTTCTTGTCAATGCATATATAGGTAATCATTTTGAACACATACGAAATTACACCTTTTCTGGATTTCCCTGCAAGTTTGACCTTGACTGACCTTGAAAACATATCGTTCCATTTAAGAAAAGAAAGTTGACCTTCACCTCACCTTGGAGTGTCCACCGGGAGAAATGAAAGTCCCACCACTTATTTTAGAAATATTTTTGGAGATATTCGTCCGTAACGCTTTATATCTTTCACCCTGTACAACAAATACAGTTTGCACGAAAACTCCGCTTTAGACCGATGCACGAACGCAGCGGGTTTGCGAGAAGATGGATGCGCGTTTTGGAAAATTTTTCGGGTTGATCGATGGCGCACAGTTCGGGGGAGAAATTTCACAGTAGGAGCACAGTCGATGCTGGCCGCTATCTAATCACGAAGCCAGTGCGAAAGCATCTGCAGCGGCGTTTCAGATAACGAAAACGAACGGAAGTGGAGCGAAAGCGACACCTATGCTCTAGTGTGCGGCTCGCGGAACGCGCTATCGGCTGAAATTCCGTCGGCCCGGCATCCGGTTCTTCATTTGCGGTTACTTCACGCCCGTGTCTGTCGTTATCTAGCCTTGGGGGAGGGGAGGCCTTCTCCTTGTTGCATTCCGCCCCTGTCCGATCGTTCCCCTTTGGATATTTCCTTTTATTGCCGAGGGTGAAGGAACCCCGCGACGAACTTCCACGATTCCTCCAGCGGAAAACTCGGTCCTTCGCTCGGAGAGAAATTTCCGCTTCGTTCTCTTCCGCTTGGTACGGAGAAATGAATTTCGTTAACGGTTCTGCAGACACAGTCGATGAAATTAAGCTGTTAGCTTGCAAGATCGCGTCCCCTGGGGGTGACTCTGACGGCAGGCGACCCGTGTGTCTCTCCTAGGGGAGTTTTCGAAAATGCTCGCGCCTGGATTTCGTTTGCGTTAATACGAACGCGAAGTTTGTCGGCCGAGTCAGATGGCAGCTCGTTGAAACCGCTCCGAGGTTTTCGATGATTCACTTCCAGCCAGGTGATGTTGATGAAACTATTTCCGGCACTGACACCGATTCAGTGATTTTTGTTTCGTTTCTGTAAAGTGATAGAAGTTTTATAGCTGCAGAAGTGGATATTTGTGTATTTGTTCCAGCGCAAGTAAGATGGAATCCCGTTGAAAACGTTTTTCAAGTCTTTGATGATTTATTTCCAGCCGGGTGGTGTTGATAAAACTATTTTTGGCACGGTCACTGGTTCATTCGTTGCATTTTTGTTTCTGTAGAGTGGCAGAATTTTTACCGGTACAGACACAGAGATTTATTTATTTATTCTAGTTCGAACGACGTGGAGCCGCCTCTTTGAAACCGCGTTTGATGATTTATCTCGAGCTGGGTGATGCGAATATAATTATTTTTCGCACAGTGACTGATTCGTTGATCATATTTTTATTTCCGTAAAGTGATTTATTTATTGTGGGGCAAGCGTGGAATGTGAAGCGAGAAGTTAACTTTGATTGGCAAATCAGTACGACTCGAATTCGGTAGCATGATGTTAAGGCAAATATTAATGTTGAACTAGTAATGGTTGGCACCGCTAAATACCCCGTCACTGTCACTAACTACTTCAATAATATTGACGATCCTTTAAGTAGTTCGCGCTGCGAGGATCAAAGTGCACATCCTTAATGAAGCTCAACTGCTCGCCAAGGACTCTGTTAAGAGCACCGAACTATGCTAAATCTATTTCTATTGAAACGTTCCCGCGAACAATTACACTTCGACAACGATTCTAAAAAGGTCGATATCGAGTCCTCTATAAATGGTAATGACTTTGGTTAAATAACAATAGACCTTTAACGACTTAAATAAAAAGACACTGAAAGCACAATTACTCGAGCTTAACAATATTGAACACACGAATAAAACGTCACGGCATTTCAATTAGAAACGCTTACTGTCTGCCGTACTTTTTAATTACGCTTTCAAAGATATTTCCTTTAGGTGCTTCAATTTCTCAATTGTTCTTAAAACAATGATCAAATTATTTTTCAGAAATTAAGATTCTTACACAATATAATAATTTAAAATTTTTATTTCACTCCTGCTTCCCTCAATCAATGCAGAACATATTTATTTTGCATAAAGATCAGTAGTCTAATAATTCTGAAACGTGTTACAAGATTTTGAGGAGTACATTCGATAAAAGCTCAGTGAACTGTAAGAACAGTGCTCGCAAATAAATTGAAATAGTAAAAGGATGGAATCTCTATTGTATATCACGAGCACACCACCAAATCATTATACATGCATAGCGGCACGAAAATCTTGAAAATTTTGATGGTGCACGGTACAGTTTCGTTTTATTCCCGGCCCGTAAAATTGTAGAAATGAATATAAATGAGGAGAATGATATTTCACCCGGTTTATGCCTCCTTAAATTCTCCTATAAAAATGCAAGTCTCCATAAAGTCCTGTGATCTAATCACGAGTAACGTTACAATGACGAAGCCTCGGGTAACGAGGGCGATCCTGACGAGATACTGGAATCCTGACTGTGGGGAATTACCGAGATTCGCACGTTCACTATCAATTTAGCCACACGTGAGCGACATCAATCTTCAATCGAGTTTGGACAGTCATTTTGATATATTCGAAACCAGCGAATTTTATCACGATCTCTGAAATTAAAAGGATCTAATGTAGCACTCTATGACGAATTATTTATGAGTTGATTAAAATTCCTTATTTTTGTACAATTATTGAAATTATGAAAATACTTTCATGGGAAATCGTTGAATGCAGACCTCGGTAAGTCTGTACGAATTAAATTTTAAACTACTTCTGCGGGAATGTTCGAGACTGACATCCGACACTTATCCGTTCCTCCTGCCAATATGACACATTGCTCACTGGTTCTGAGCAAATATGCAGATTAATTCCATTTTTAATTTATTTTGAACTTTCTCCTTATCTTAGTGTGACTATTTATTTTTCCATCGTATTGACTTTGTATTGTCAATTGGACATGGAGCTATAGCACTGTGTCAATTCTAAAGGCGCGCATTACGATGAGTAAACGACGAATGTACGAGGGTTAATTTGTTGTGCAGTAGCACTTTCGCTAACACACACGGGAGCCTATTTTCGCGTTGTCTCTGAACACAGGGGTGGAACAGGGGGGTGAAAACGCAGCGTTCGTTTCTGGAACGCGTACGGCTTTCTCCGCGACAATATTATAAACCGAGAGAATCGTCCTTCCGGAATAGTTTCGCCAGGATTTGCCTCGATAAAAGACCGGGGAAATTGTCTGGGCAAATGCGAGGGTTCTCGATCGTTCCCGTTGTCATTCCGTCGTTCCACGGCGCGATAAGCGAACGATGAAACGACGCAATGGTCCTGAACATCGACAGAAACAAAGAAAGCTGAACGCGAAGCCTGGAACAACACTCAACCCTCGTACGATCCTCGGAAACATGATAAATCATTTTTCTGTACTCTAACTCTTCACAAAAATTTGTTATAAAATGAAAAAAAAAAATATTTTTAAACTCTTCTTGAAGTGGGAAACGGAAAAAATTCCCAAATTTTAACAAATTCTACTATGGGTTCGATATTGCTTTTTTCTTCTTTAATTTCACGTAATTTTATCCGAGTAAGATTGATGATGTAAATTCAACCAGTTCAGACTGGAGCGAGCGTTGTGCTTTTCGGCGTCAACTTTCCGTAATAATAATTCATCAAGCTGGCAGATCGTTTGTTCGGTCTGCTCGTAAAATTCCACTCGTCGGGCCGATTCCAGCCGAGGTTCGTTAAAGTATTCCGACTGATGAGGCCGATGGGAGGTCGATAGGGGGGGCCCAGGGCGCTCTCCCGTTGACAAATTAATCGGTGAAACAGGGAATCGGTGCCGCTTTAATTCGCCTTGACGCCAAGCAAGAGAGATAGAGTGAGTATTCTTAGAGGGCACTCCTCGGTATTATGGAATTGGGACATGTAAACGCGAAGGACAAGCGCGCTGGAGCCGGGCCGGAGCCGCGCACTCGAATACCGTGTTTGAAGCCGCCATCACTGTCCATTAATTAAAGTCGCGCCGGGGATAGCCCAAAGGACGGCCTTCGCGTCGGGGATCTTCCTCGCAGAGACTTTGATCTGCGGCTTTCACGTCCCTCGCCAATAATTCATTGAAACCACCTCTTCCTCTTCGTTCTTCCCTATTTCCACGCCATGGGGACACTTAACTTCGTTTCCGCGTTCATTCGATTTTTATTCAATTTGCGACCGCCGTTCGACCGCGACCCGATAGAAAGATTTGTGGCGATTCTTTTATTTAATGCACCGGGTTGTTGTCCGGTGCATTCGACTTTAATGCAAGCTCTACAGTGGTTTTTTCAACCCTCGGACTCCTGCGAGTTCTACGCCTATGCCGGAGTCACTTCTGACCCACGCCGATATTTCACTCCAGTTTTCTCTCGATATAAGGCGACGGCTCGGGACCGGCTTTCGTCGTATTTCGGATGAAGAAGAAGAAGAGGGGAGAGCGATTTTCTTATTTCGAAATAAAAATCGTCATTTATACCGGAATAAAATTGTACACATTAACTGTCGCTCGAGCTTATCCCCACCGCTACGAGAATTTTTCCTTTTTGGATGAGAGAACATTTTTTTCTACTTATTTATTTCATTCGTGAAGCGAGTAATAATTGAACGAAAGGAGACTTCTGTGTCAACTTATTAAATTCATGCTCATGAGCGGTTGCGTTCGGTGCATTCAACCTTGATGCAAGCTCCATAATGGCTCCTTCGATTTATTTTATTAATATTCAATTTACAATGCAACCGTTTCAATAAATGATCGCTCCTTTTGTATTGAAATGTGTTTTCTCTGCACTGAGTGTCTGGCTGCGACATTTATTTCATTTGTCGTGTTCATTTATTATCAAAAGCACGTTAACGAACGGTTACAGTGGCTGCAAGCATTATGAATAGTGTGGGTGCTAAATTGAAATGGGGTGTGCAAGATCTCGAATAATTCGAACAAGATAGATATTTCTAAATGTTAGGAAAGATTGAGAGATTTTTGCATCTGTATTTACGAAACCGAGTTATCAAAAGAACGGCTTTCGCTGTGTTTCCAGGGGAGGGGTCGCGCAGGGAGCCGCAGCTAATGAGTACTTTTCAGAGAGTTCCCGGTCGTTACAACTCCTAATTGGATATCGTTGGGCTCTCCGCAGCCTCCCCGTATTCCCCGGCTAATAAAAGTTCGATAACTCGTCGTCGATCGCGTCTCGCTACCGTTAACTCTTTAACTTAGGAGGAAATAAACGAACATTAGGAGTTCCACTATCGCGTTAAGTCGAGACCGATGAAATTAGGCTGGCTATGGTAACGGGGAGTTAGCGTGGAATGGGATCATCGTCGAGGGGAGACGAGCCGAGAGGATCCACGCGCGTCGCCGTGACACTGATGAACTTCGGAAGTTCCTCTTCAGACGTTTTAAACTTCGAGACTGAGAAACATCGAATTACCAAACGCAACGACTTTCCGCGGAATTATTTTTCAGAACGTAAACAGACACCTTAATGAAAAGACCGGTTATTTTATGTTGAATTTTATTAGCTACCTTCTATGGAAAATTTTGATCGTGCCACCCGTTATCGATGTAATTACGAATATCGAATTAAAAGCTGTATCAACTCTCGTCGGAATTATTTTTCGCAAGATGAACGGGCACCATCATAAATGAGAAAAGCGGTTACTTGATCCTCGGTTTTACGAGCTGCTCCCTCCGGAAAATTTAAATTAAGCCGCCCCTTATTAATATAAATACGAATATTGAATTGAGAATGAGATCATATCTTGTCGGAATTATTTTCCCTGAGATGAACCCAAGATTTCAAAGGAATGTCTACTTGAATTTTATAAACTGCCCCTGTTGGAAAATTTAAATTGTTTCATCCCCTTACGTCACATTTTTAATACAGCTGACGAAGGCTTTGACATTTAATGTAAATTTCACCGTATAATTGAAATGAGAACGTGAAAAATCGTTATAATTTCGAAGGGAAAATTTTTCATTTATTTTATCCCCAACAAAAATACTGTCACAGTGACTGATGAAGTTAACAAAGTTCTGCGGTCTTTAACTTTTAGATTATTGGCAATTGCGGAGTTCGCTTGACGGAAGAAAAGTAATTGCAGAATGTGTCTTAATTTGCGAGTCTCCGCAGTCCATGAAGTTTGAAATTTATACGTAGAATGTTCCGTACTCTAAGGGAAAAAGTTGATAAGCGCCGGCTTATGGATTACGCGTCCGCGACGAGTAAATTAGTACAAATGCGCTCTAAATCCTGCGAGTGGCCAGGGAGAACGACTTCTTTCGTGTTTGCGTCCCGAGCGAAATATTGCGGAGAGAGTTAATAACCCTGAAGCAGTTATCTGAAAGGAAGCAAGGCGGGAAACAGGGCGAAATTAGCGTCGATCAAGTTGATCAAGATACCGTGGTATCTCGTTCCACGATCGAGTACAGTTGCATTCAATTTAATTTATCCGCCGTGCATATTTGAATTTAACGTTCATATTAACCGAGTAAATAGAAGTATGCAGCTGAACGGCGATGCTAAACGGTGATGCTAAACGGTTGAACTAAGCGACAGTGTGTACCGGGAGGTCCTTCTGAAACAAAAGGAAGAGACGGGTCTAACGAGCTCATCAGCGCCTGCGAGAACGAGGCTGCATTATAAATGCATAAACACTTCAGGCTGGCAAAAACAAAATAACACCGCGCAGTCCTTACTATAATTATTTAATCTGAGTTTTAATCAACACGTATCTTAGAGTTAACCTCTTCTTTAATAAACATGACGTGAAATAAGCGCGAGTAAAATTGTTTAAAACATATGCTTACCGTTCGTTCGTGGACACATAGCTTAAACCAACCACCAATTTCACTCTTACTTAATAGGAAATAAATAAATTTGTATGAAATATACAGGGTGTCCCAAAAATGTTGTATTTCCTTGAAAAGGGTGATCTCAAGGAAATCTCTTATTACCCCTGCTTATTTTTGGGCCACCCTGTATAGACAGTGATTGCTGGACACGCAGCTCAAACAAATTGCCAAGTTGGGCGGCTTTTATTTAGTAGGAAGCGAATAAAATAAATGAATGCGTGTAAAATATAATCGTACGATTAATAAACATCCATCTCTATTGCACATTAAAGTTGCAAAAATCGCACAGCGTGAAGAAACTGTTAGAACGTGATCACCAGCACGAGCCCCACGTGTCAAGGCAATCGAATGAAATTCGCGTTTGCTTTCAACTCCAGATGGGATAAATGAGGAATAATGGATGAGCAGTGGACTATCGTGGTCTCCTTTTTGCGTGGAACGCGAGCCCAGTGCAATTCGAGCGGACGCGCGTGTGTGTCGCGCGTTCGCAAATACGAGTGCGAAAGAACTGAAATAAAAAAAAAGATGGCAGAATGACCAGTTCTTGTTCTGTTTATTTCACCCTCTGAAAAATTCATATGCGATTTATTTCTCAAGTATAAATAAAATTACGTTGCGATATTTGCGAAACAAGGCGGATTTAAAAATTAATTAATCCAGTGTGTTACACGTATAAACATTACAAGAATAGGGTCGCACGGTCAATTTTAACTAAATTGAGAATAAAATTCGATAGAAATGAATTCCAGCCTGGATTTCGATGTTCTAAAAATCCCAAAATGTTCCGGGGATAACAGATGTAATTTCACAGTCTGAAAGCGATTGCTATCGAAATTTGCAGAGCCAGTTGTTTAAGCAGCTTTGGCGGTCGCCCGTGGGGAAACGCGGGTCCCATAAAATTTAGAAATTCGGCAAACACTTCACGTTCGGATAACGCTTGTCCGCCAGAAGAATGACGCCGCCCGAAATCGTACTTAGCTCCGTGTTGCGTACCATCGAAAGTTTCCTCGAACAGCAGACAATTGGATGCGCCGGTAGTCCTCCAATTAAAACTTGCGCGAGCTCGCTAGCGAAGTTAACATCTTACTAGAGCCAACTTAAGGGAATCTTGGGGAAACGGGACTCGTCGCAATTTTCTCGACGTTCCAGCCGTTTTCTGAATATCTGCTTTCAATACTCTTCAACTTCTTAATCACCTATCCGCCGAACTATTGATTAAACGGCTTGGCGGCTAATCAGCCGGGGAATATTTATCATTCCATCTATTTTTCATTCGAACGTCAACAATTCATTCGAGCAGTATTATAACAAGGATCCATGGGTAATACATCACTCGTATTTATTTTAGACTTTAGTTGAACTAAACGTGTTCCATTAATAATTGTATATTCTAAGTAAATATAATCAATTCAACGCAATCTGAAATTAGATGCTAGAAATATTATAAATTATACAGTGGGTTGTTCAAAAGTTTTTCCTGTACTTCTTTTCTTTGTGATCATGATATTAGACATAAAAATAAATATTTTTAACTAATAAACGCACTGAAAGATGACGTAATACTCTCAAATGAAATCGAATAGTGTCTATACTGTATTAATTTTCATTCATCACTAATAGATTACCATAAAATTAAAACCTGAGAAACGTGTGATGCAAGAATTCACGTAAATTAATTTGTACATCAATATTCCATTTGTCAAAAATTAACACGGAGAATCGTGACGGTTCAGGAGTAATCAAAGTTTTCCGTAGACATAATTTTGAATTCTTCTAATAAAATCAGGATGTCTCGGGAGATAGTATCATGGTGACCGTAAAACGAATGGAATTCCAGTGTTTACGGTCGAGACTGAACCGGAAATCATGGCGAAATTTACGAATGCCGTCGTTAAGTCGCAGGCTTCTGTATCCCGGTGGAGACGTGACGAGATTGCCGAAGGAAATCTGCGGTTGAGATAACAGCCTCGAAGAGTCGAAGCTGTCACTATACTGTTCCTAAGTTTGTGTACTTTAACATTGCGCGTCTTAAATTGTCGCAATTTGTATGGGATATAGTTTGTTATGCATCAAGGAAGATTGTAAAGTATTAATAGAATGTTAATACACAAATTGTCCGGCGTTACAGCAAAGATTTATTGGTGAAAGGATTATTATTAGCCGAATCGATAAGCAATCCCCTATTTCCTGATAAATTCAGTATATATTTTTAGGAAACTTTATAGTCTGTGCTATTTCCACACCGCATTCGTCGATTGATTTTCACCGAATGGGTTTGAAGTGAAAGAGACAAATTTATCAAGTATACTAAATCCGATAGAAATATGTATTTCAACGTGCAGTTGAGGTAGACGGAACTTTGTCGGTTTGCCAAGTTTCGTTTGTTCTGAAAGCTCGGTGAAATATTTATTCGCCGTTCCATTGACTCTGTTACACTTTCAGAAATTTCTCTCGACTCTTGTGGTAACCAAAACATTCGAATAACTTTAACTGGTTAAGATGGGTAAATGTTTCGAGCAGCAAACATGATGAAGCGAGGCTTCAACGATTTTAACTTACTTTAAATGGAAGAACTGTAAAAGTAAATATGCTTTCTCTCTTTAACGTCGGTGCTAAAATATACACAGTCTTTTTAAAAAACTTACTTTTTATTAGAGATTATGTGGAAACCTACTGCACGTAGCTGCAAGAGTCAGGTGCCATTTTCTAATTTTCCAGCTAGCGTGTATACTCTCTCGTTGAAGCTAACATATTAGTATGTAGTATTTTTAAATGACTTTTCTTCGAGGGTTATACCAGGGCCGTACCAAGTACGTAGCTCCAAAGGTTCCGGTGCCATTTTCCAGTTTGCCAACCATTATTTCTTCGAATACCCTATTGATACTAACAACGCAGTCTTGTTAAATTAGAATTTATATGAGGACCTACGCAGCTGTACTGTCCAGGTGCCATTTTCCATTTTGCCAATCAGCCTGAATCCTCTGAAGTGACATCGATGCTAACATATGTGTATACAGTTTTATCAAACAATTTTTAACCGTGGACAATTTCGAGGGTTACACAGGGACCTAGTGCGTGTAGCTAGGTGGTTCAGGTACCATTTTCCAACTTGCCAATCAGCACCAATCCTCTGAGTAAACTTTCGTTCTAACATGTATCCATCCTTTCTAAACAATTTATCTGTGACCAAGACTTATATGAGAGACTACTGGACACATGTCCAAGGCGAAATTACTACAGTAAATTCTCGTTGTATGTCAACAACACCTCTCGACCTTCTTGGCCCCCTCGGGGTATACGCCGCGGTAGTGGGGATAATTCCACGACATTTATCATGTAGGCCTTGGCGACATATATAGAGAAATGACTGTATTTTCGAATATGCGAGGTAATGAGGGTGCTAACGAGTCTGTGGTCGTTGTTTTTCAGGAAATGGCCACGTGACGCGACAGAGGAGAACCCCGGCCGCAAGATGAACACGAACGGCAATGTCGGCTCGCAGGAGGGTGGGAACGGTACCGATTACGGATCGAGCGAGGAGACGGCAGCCCTGCTGAGCAGGGCGCCACCCCCGCCGGTCGTGGTTGCCGCGGCGTCTCAGGGCAAGCCGGTGCTCACGCGACAGGATCGGGCGACATTTTTGGTCGCATCGCCACAGTTGTCCGTCTCGGGGCTCGGCGGCTCCGAGGAGAGCGGCACCAACGAAGACCCGGCGACGAGATCGGTACCCGATATCGAGCTCCATTGTAGACTGGACGGGGACGTCCAGATGCAGTCACCGTTGCCACAGCCACAGCAACCGCAAGCCCAAGTGCAGCAGCCGGTCGTTACGACGTTGTACCGGTCCAGGCAGCCCTCCTATCAGCACAGATGTCGGTGCGATCGAAGGGACTCGCTCGCGCCCTCGTCTGCCCTTCATCTTGCACGCAGCGTCTCCAGGTTGGTATCTCTCGCAGTCCCCTGAGGCTACGCTTTGAGAAATTTTAGAATATATTCCCCTGGGAATTTTTGGACGTTTCAGGGCTTAGCTTAAGGGCGGGAGGGAGTACTTTATGACGGGCACATTTTAGTTTGAAAAGAAATCACACGATCACGCCTACAAATGAACGAAGCCCTACCGTCAGCTGGGGTAAATTGACTGCATTTTGAGGGGATAGTTTGAGCGAATTTTAGATTGTCTTCCCGTAGGAATTTATGAACGTTCGACGGCTTGAAATAACGGTGGAAGATCGCTCTTCGTGGCAAGGCAATTTAAAAAGGAGTCGCGAGGTCGTCTTCGTCAAAATTGGATTTTTAATCCTATTAGAATTTGAGTCGGAAATAATTGAATTGTGCTTGCGCCGGCGGCGTTGAATTTCAATAGCTTCGCGGAGCGAAACGTGCAAAAGTGTTTCCCGGTGCCGCGTCGGTGAGAAGCATTCGATGTTCCGCAAGAATTCGCGCGAATTTTCGCCGGGAAGCATTCCAGATGGTTCCCGCTCAGGTTGAAGCACCATTTAAAGGGTTGTATTCACCGACCCTTGACTCAAACATTCCGAAACTCCGGTGTACGAGGGTATACCTCGAGGTGCGTTCCCCTTGCAGCGAACCGTCTTCGATGCGCGTCGAAACATCGCGGGAACTTTGAACTTCGGAACTCCCGACAGTTGCATAAATTGCAAACTTTTCCCGAGTGCCGGGCGCTATTCCAAATATTCCCGTGCCTGACTGTTACTGTTGACTTAGAAATTCATTCTGTAATCGGCGCACGGTCGCCGACCACGGGAAATAATAGACACACGGTCGCACCGCGACCGGGAAACAACCCGCGAATGAGAGTTTAATTATGGTGGAAATGCCAGTTTGCCGGAGTTTCGAATTGCCGGAGCCGGTGGTGGCACGTTTTGCGGGCTAACAGTGTTCAGAGAAACGGGCCGATCGCTCCTCGGATAATTGGAACACCTTGTTTTCAAGCTGTCTTGTTAGCAATCTTCGTCTACCGGCCAGAACTTGTACAGTCTAATTTGTAAAAATTTTATTCGCCATATCGTACAAATTTTTCCGTGTGCGTTCCTTGGATGAAAATTTATCTGCTTTGTGCTTTCGATTCTGAAACTTATTTGTTTTCCTATAACTGTGTATAAACTAAAGCCTATACTAAAAGTGGATAGAAACCAAGAATTGCAGAAATATTTTTGGGAGGCGTACGAGCGAAATATTAAGACAGGATATTTAAATAAATATTGTCTAGTTATGCACGTGTCGTGGAAAAAATCGTGGACTGTAAAAATTCGAGAAGTTGAAACAAATGCGTGCAGATGTACGAAGAAATTGCTCAGAAAAAGTGGAAGATGGTTTTATTGAGTTTGAATATTGGAAATATAATTTCTAGTGATGGCGAGCGAAGCTAACGAAGCACCGTGTAAATGAATCGAACGAAATTAGAGGAAGTCACGGTATAAACTGAGCGTTGAAGAATAATAATCCGAGCACGGAGAAGATAGAATTCCTTTCGAGCGGACGATCGCCCATTCCGAACTCTGCGGGATCGTTTTAAAGGTATGCAGATGGCTATCTGATGGCGATGGTGTTAAACGCATGCTGGAAGAACTTTTCAAATTCAGGTCAAGCGATAGCATCGCCAAAAAGGGGGAACCATATTCAACCCACAATGGCGTGCTTGGAACGTCCTTATGTAAAATTCAAGAAACCGACGGAAAAAATTCGCGGTCGTGTTCTCACCTCGAAGAGCGTCCCGAAGAAACGCGTGGAGTGACAGTTTTCAAGTCGGTAAACTCTCCTTCGAGCTTTCTTGTGATTAAAAATATTATTCGTGGAATATTCCCAACGATGTAATATTAAATACGATTTTATTCTGCGCGTGACGATTACTTCAATCGCATTAAACATTACCGCGGTGGATGGAGGTGTAGCAATTTTGCGCTGAATAATTCTTCGAAATACTGCATTCATACTAATTTATTTGATCATTTCATTGAAGTGAATTATTTATTTTCATTTATTTCAGATATACAGAATGAGCTTATCACAGATGGATTTTTAAAGTGGGGGAAAAATTATTGTAAACCGTGTCCCTTTTCATGATCGAGAGGCAGAAAAAGAAGACTTATTATTATTGTTATAGAAATGATTTTCGTCGTCACACGTCGAAAATTGTCTCGAAGACTGCCCGTCCAATCAATTCGGCGATTAATTTCATTACGAAAATTTACAGGGAAATTAGCGCAATTTGCACAGCTCTAATTAAATAGCGAATCGATTCGATTGTCTGTCGGGACCGGTATTTGCCCAATAATTACGGCAACGACGCGACGACGCGACGGCGCGAGGTCTAAATAGATTCGGGCAGGATAGATGTTCGCAGGGAAGTTCGAAGAGAAAGTAATTCATCCACCAATGGTTAATAACTTGAGTAACGGTGGGAAACGTCGGCTTCGCCTCGGAAGGCTTCTGTTACAGAGTGTTAAACCCCACGACCTCGTTTCCCGAAATCCGCCACGGTGTAGCAATCTCGAGAGGCGAGGGCCGCCATTTGCTATTTCGAAATTTGCTACGGCCACGGTGTACTCGTTTCTACGTCGCGGAGCAAAACGCGTCGCGCGGATCCGCCGACCGTGGAGCAAACTATTGTATATGTATGCCGGGGAATTGTGTGTCAGACGGCTGCCGGTACTTTACACGGCAACCCTCGGGTGTCGCGGGAAATTTGTGGCATTTAATTAATGTGCTAAACCGAGAAATTACCGGGACAATAACCGGCCCCTATAAATACCGAAAAATTTAATGGCCGCCGGATCTGTGAATGCCACTCTCGTAAATTGCCTCCTGAACGTCATATTCTAGACTCTCTAGGCAAGGCAAACTTTCAAGCTAAATGCTCTTCTACAATACTGTATTAATCTTAGACTGCGAATCTTAATGCACAATCGAGATTCCCTAAAATAAATCGCAGAAACAGAAGTCGTTTTATTCCACTCTTTTAGAATTGAAATAAATTGGAAATAAAGTGTCAGCTCTTTTCATTATCTTACAAAGTCTAGAATAATCTAACAATACCCTGACATACTTCTAATTTCATTTTACATTTATAATTTGATGTGTTCATTTTTGTCATAAATGTCCAGTAATCTCCTGAGTAGAAACAGCCACCGGTAGCCAGACACACGGGTCAAATAATCGAATACGAGAAATATAAACATACTATGAAATTGAAGCTAGCGCGATTGTTCCACTGTCTGATCAATGCTCACTGTTTCCACTTCCTGTCGTTTCACAAAAATCAATTATCTGTTCCTGTCACTCTATCACCACTTTAAATACAATTATCATGGGATATAGAACTGTACCATTTACAGATACGCTGGTAAGTGGAAATGGCCAACAATAGTCAGACACAAGAGTGAAATGATCGACCATTCAACAGTCATACCATCGACTAAAAATCAGCTGATAAATGTCAAGATGCTCTAGAAGTCCTGCGTATCTAGGAACTTGTAAATGCGATTCAACGAACACTTCCGGTGAAACGCTACTTGCACAGAAATACGATACCGTCGAATTCCCGTTGGATTTTGCCTAACATTTTCGAAACCCCTCGAGCGTGGCAGGCTTGAAATTGTCAATTGCTGACGTCACTCGGCAGAGTTCTTTTCATAGCGAAATTTTTTGAGTTTCCGAGCGGAGCGCAGAATGGGAAGTATGCTTAGTGACGCAACTGTTGACACTCGTCGATAGATACCGTGCTCCGAGCCGGAACAGCTTCGGATTTCATTCTAACTGGTTCGGTAACAAGCAGAAAGCTCCAAAACCAAAAAAGAAGTACACTTCACGATCGATTGTGTTCTCCCGGGAACGAATAAAAATGGCATAATACATTCTTTAAGTCATTTCAATTGAGTTATTAAAATTCTACAATTGGCGGTCCATAGGCGTCTTGTTTGAAAAATTACGAGACTGGAAAACGAACATCTAAAGCAACGTGATAAGATTCATACAGGGTGTCCCAAAAATGTTGCACTTGATAAAATCGTCGAATACAACATTTTTAGGACACTCTGTACGTCTCATAAAAATGATAATACTACATGTGCACACTTGAATTCCAAGAGACTCGAATGAAACATTGTCAGCAGAATTTCCCTATGTTTAAAATCTGCAGTTTTCAAAAACGTAGACAATTGAAAAAAGAAAAAATAAAACTGAGCTCTCGCCTCGTCTCCACGAGTGTACAAAATTGTAAATGCACACAAACGTCTGCAGTAATCGCGTGAATATTTTCTCAGGTGTTGCAAAGCCAGCATCAAGGATGCACTGAGCCCTCTGAAGGGATCAGAAGAACTATCACGTCAAATTTCCCGAGGAATTCATAGAGGACGTTCTGGGCTGCGGAAAACCATTCGGTCCGAGCGAAAGGGTTAAGTTCCAAGAGATGGGCGTCGAAATTTCGCGTTTCTCGACGGATGATGGTCGCGGGCTGGTTACAATTGGCCATTTCCCCTAGACCTAGAAGGTTCTTTCGCAGGTATTTCCTTCTGCTCGGAATTGGGAATTTCGCCCGCGAATTTCCGCTCTGGAGACGTCCACAGTCGTCACGGAGATCGAAAACTCGACGAAGAGGATCTTGATGCTGTAAAGTAGACGGGTCCCCGAGTGCTCCCTGGGATTTCCTGGGACAGGAGTCGCTCGATGTTTCCACGATGGCCCGTTGTTCAGGGAGACCGAGAGACGATCTGTCGCATGCGTTCGAGCAGGGGACAGTGGATTATCCTATTTCCGCGGGGAAATATCGGCTTGCAACAATCGACCTTTTCCCGAAAATATGCGGATTCGGTCAGACTTGCGCCAGAGGAAATGTTTTATCTCCAGCGAGATGTTCGGCGAATAGCTTCTTTGCAGAGGGATCTCGATTCTCGCGAGTTTAGGTGGATCGAGAGGTTCCCTGTAACGAGATCTTCAAACTGCTTCGGTTAAAGGGCTCCTCCAGATTTATTCGATTTCATTTTTCCAAATGTTTCTCTCTCAATGTGCACACTTCAGCAATTGGACAATAACTTATTCAGCTGGGTTGAATTTTTCATTGAGTGCCTTAATGGAAAACGAAAGAAACGAAGAAAGATTGAAGAGGCAATTGTCTGATGACCCGACTCTGAAGTTTTATTTAAATTTCCTTTTTTTACAAATCACAGGAAAGGATTTTGAAACGGTACTGGATTTTAAGAACTTGTTAAAAGTACAACACACATAATATATAATTGTTTCTGTACTATAATTCGAAACAATTCCCAATAGACGTCTCTCCGCTTAATAAATTGCCGAACGTTTCACTGTGACGCAAACAAGCACAATCGATTTCGTGTAAATAAAATGAAAAAGGTGATGCGTAAAAAAATATTTTGTAGCAGTCGAAGCGTCCGAATTCCGAAATTAATTTCAAGTGCGAACAGTAAAAACTGAAAACGAATCTCCAATTAGCGACCGCTTCTTGGAATTCGCTGAGCAAATAGAATAATACTGTACAAAAATACTCGGTCGTTGAACATAATGCGATTAAGTTAAGCGGTAGGACGAGACTGCACATGCTCCGGAGCTGTAAAATGAATATTTGATCTTTCCCGAGCAAACAATAGTTAAACCGCCTAAAATTGTTCTGTCAAGAGCGGAAAGTACGTTGTGGATTGAATATTTGCATATAACATCGGGAAATGCGTATAGTATGAAAATATCATTTTTATAGCAACGATACGAGATTGTTGAACATTTTCGAAAGGTTCAAGGGTGCGGCATTGGCTAAGAGATAAATTTAGGACGAGGGCATAGTTGGGTTTGGTGCTTCCACTGACATAACATATGGGCTGCTGTATAATATACGGAAGAGGCTGTGAAACCTGTGGAATGACGTTAGTCCGACGCAGGATAAAGCTGGATTTTCGTGGATCCCGCGAAATTCACTGTGATATTCTTCCTTGAGTCTGTCTTACGGCCGGAGGGAAAAAATTGGATAACAGGAAGTAGCTGCCACTTCTCGAAATATTTCAACCTGGGCCGCCTCGGGCTTTGCTCGAGCCTCGTTACGCCCCTGCGAATTTACTTTCCTGCCACAAATGCGAAATTGCCGACAATATCAAAGGCTCTACGAGAAGGAAGCGAGACGTTCGACATTTAACCCTTAGCACTCGAATGGCGACTGTGAGGCGCCACTAAAAATTGCAGTATCATTATACAAAATATTTTTTACATTATTCAATTTGTATGTATTTAATAAGTGACGAAACATTTCAGTACTGTACGAGTAAATTGCACCATTTTCGTATGTATAGCATGAAAAAATATATAGAAGGAAATATGTAGAAGGGAAATATTCTAGGTCGGAAGAAATGTTTCGTTTTGCAGTTAAAATGGCTTCGAGTGCAAAGGGTTAATTCAGTGCGGTGGGTAAAGCATGTACATTTTGATCAAAATTTATGTTCTCTGATTGAAAGAACTGCTACACACTCTGCGGAAGATGTTTAAAGAAGTATTTGAATACTTCGATTCTCGAAAATTTTTCAATATTTGAAGCAGGATAGTTTCGTTAAAAAAAAAATAGTACAATAGAGGGTGTAGCCGAATAAGGAGGTCAAGAGTGCCCTCAAACCAAATTTGCAATAGGCCGTTCGATAGCTTATCCAGAGAAAATACTTTGTGCAAATGTCCAACCGTATATGTCGACATGGGGGGTAGTAATAGGGTGACAAAGAAAATGAGGTTTTCCCGTAATTTCTCTGATCCCCCTCAAAATATCAGGCATATTTTAGCTCCTGGGATACACATCTGTGAATTTTTTCAGAATATCGAGTTTCGAAAATGAATTTTAAAAAATGAAAACACTTTTCAAATGTCGATTTCTTGTAGCAGTTATGAGATACTAAGTTTATATTTTGACAGTTTCAGCATCTCGTAATGGTTGTTAACATAGAATTTCTTCAGATTTTTCAAAGTGGGTGCACACAGTTGAAAAAATCAAAAACCTCAATTTTTTAGCTACATTCACTGAAATTTAGTGTCGAAATACTTTCTGGTTCCACTGTAAACCGCGATAGGGATTGAAAATCTCTTGAAAGAATAAACTGGGTCGCATTTTCCCCAACAGCCCACAGATTCTCCTGTCGCTGGGTTTGTCGTGTTATAAGCGTTTTCTGCAACAAGCGAGCTCAATTTCTGTCGTAAAGACATTGGGTTTACGGCTCGTGGGAATCCGCGTGCGAGTCCCCGGCCGCAGAGGAGTCGGGAAGAAGGCGAGTGAAATGAAAATCGAGGTTCCTGATGGGAAGTGGCCTAAGGTGAGCTTCGTCGGCAGGCAGGCTAATTCGATTTTCCCGGTAGAACGTGCTCGGCTCGTAGCGTCGACGGGGTCCCTCTTTGTCCATCGCCGTTGGCTGAGTGCCGTCTGTCCCCGATGCAAAGAGATACCGCGATTTCGAGGCACCGTCGACACAATAGGTTCGATCGTTCGCGTAGACTCGCATAGAATCGCAGCTGTTCCGTCCCGTGGCTGTCTTCTTGAGCGATAATAATGCAATTGAAGTCGAGGCGCTGCGTTCCGGTGCTGCGATCCCGTTTAGCAGCAACGCGGCCCGACTGTTTTGCAATTCCCGTTTCATACACCCGACGCGCGTGCTGCTGTGCCTCGAATGGAGCCGCCGTGATTCACGATTCCAATTAAGGACCGTATAAATTACGATTACGATACCGGTGCATCTGCTGGATACGGTTCTTCTTCTCTGTCGGCCATTAGTTTATGGCACCTCCGACTGCTTGCCACCGGGAAAAACAAGATCAATAAACTCTCTGTAGAAATATTCGTTTCATCGTCCTCTTCTGTCTGATCGATGTCCGCACTTTTGTTCTTTTTTTAAATAATTTTAATAGATTAAAAATGACGGGTCATCAAGTAAGAGCCTACGTGTTTCAAATGAAATAAAAACACAACGGTATAAGATGACAATGAATTTTTTTATTTTCCATTTATTGGTATCGATAAATTAAATCAATTAAAAAGTCTCACTCTACTCTGGCAATCACACAAGTTTCTCAGGAGTTTAACGTAAGACGTGTTAACGATTAATAAGGGATTACCTAAGGATTGCATCTCGCGAAACTTTCCACACCAACGCGAGCGGGCTGAAATACTGCAGACGTCCATAATCAAATGCAAACAGACATTTCTAATTACCATATTCTCGCTTGGTTTCTTACGAAACCCGCACTTTCCACGTTTGCGGCAGTTAACCGCCTTATTTGTAAGACAATATTTGCTGTGCGTGGTGCACCTTGCAAATTAACCCCTGGAAAGGTCAAGTATTTAGACGAGCCGGACGTATACGGGGTGGCCCGAACCAAACCTGACGGACTTTGTGCGATATACAGGGTGTCCCACGCAACTTTTATTCGGCTACGAAATGCAAGAGGCAAAAATTTACAAAAGAAATTTGTTCATGAAAAATGACCTTGACACGACCTTGAACTCAAAAATGCGAAATCAACGAATTGAATGGCTCGTACAATTTCATATAAATGATAGATCAGAGGATAAGATTCACTGGAAAACTTTTAGAACATTATACGTCACACTGACGTACAATCAAGTGTGATATAGACACAAATAATACCATTAGTTCGGAACTATAGCTCTAACGAGTAATTCGATCGCGCAGTTTTAGCATCGCGAGACCCAGGTATATAGAACCGAACTGATTTAGAGATTCGAGCTCAGTGTCGTATAATGTTCATTGTTGAGGTTCCCGGGGGCGTTGGCTTGGTCCTTTTGGAAATGTTATCCTAACGTTTCGCTAACATTACAGCAGTACTTCATCGGTGGCGTACATCCTCCAGTGGTTCACCATTAAAGCGTACCCAGTTCATGTTTCGGATCAATAATCACCAGCCAGAGATTTTAATTGTCCAGCTGACCAATAGAGGATTCATTCGAGGATTAAAATATCTGGCTCGTGGTTATTGATCCGGCACGTGAACAGGTGAAGGGTGAACCGCCGACGATACACATAACAGCGTCACTGTATTATCCGACCGCCTGATAGAAAACTCACTGCCACGTCGGCGAACCGTGTCGATCGGGGTTTGCATCAATCGTGGACCAAAATTCAGATTTTCCCAAAAACCAACCGAAATCCTGCCCTTCGCTGTCTGTGAAACATTCGGATTTTTCTATTATTATTTCTGCACAGATTTTTGGAGATTTTTCTGTACTAGTGAATTATTTTTTTTTCTCTCATTCAATATTCTGCATCGTCATTAAAAATTTTCTGTTCTTTCTCTACTTTTGTTGGAAACGGAGTATTGTACCGTACATTGGACGTATATGTCCGATTATTTTTATTCAAACTAGATCAAACCAATGAAAAATAAATAGTATACTGTCATTTATCCACTCTTGTGTCAAATCAGGTAAAAAATTAAATACAATGTGCTAAACGTATTATTCATAAATAATTAAATTGCTGAACACGTCGAAACTTCGTGTAATTATATCCAACTTTTTTCAGGAAGATTATAATAGAAACGTTAGGGTTGAACGAGGGTTAAAAATGAAGGGGCGCAGTTGCAATTTTGCTTGGACTTGTCTTTTCACGGTTAAACGGTTTCCAGAAGGGACACCCGATGCATGGAGATTCCGTGTACAGCGAATTCGTGTAATTCCGTCTAGGAACAATGATCCGATTAATTCGTGAACGTGTCCGCCTAATAGCCGCCGGGCAGACGTTTACTTGTATCGCGAATTTGCATATTCAAATTCTTCTGGACGTACACGGTGTCCCGGTTATTATGCCCAGGCCCGATCATAATGGCGTTCCATCGACGGCAGAGCCGCGTGCCGGCAATTCCGCGTGTTCGGACGCGGCTTCTATGCCGCGGCGGCATTGTCCGCGATAGTTCTATTGATACGCGGCGTGTTTACCAGTTGTATAAGATAATTAACTGGCAGTGTCGAAGTTGACAATGGCGTCCCGTGTTCATTAGGCGAAATTTCATTAGCCGGTACGCGCGATGCGTGAGCGTCGATCGATAAGCTCGAGATAATGTAATAACGTAATTAGGGGCCGCCTCTCCGTTAACCACTCCGTCTCTTCGTTCGGTGTAGACATTGGCCTCGTTGACGAGCATACTATTTTTTCCCGGCCGTTGTTTGGAGAACTGTTGGTCGAAACGCTTCGAACCAAGATGGCCGGAATTTACATTCGACAGGACCCGTTTCACGGAGATCCCGCAAACTTGGTCCCGGTCGATCGACCGCTATCAAAATTACTCTCCGGGGATTTAAGGGAAACTTCGCGACCGCCACTTCGGGAGAGAAGTTCGACGCCGAGGGAACTCGCCGGCATAATTCCCTCGATTATGCCAATATTACGGCGGTGTTTGTTCCGTCGTAAACTTACGCCCGACGAAGACGTAGAAACGTGGTGGATCGTAAATTTGACCGTTAAAGGACCATCATGATATTTGCATGTCCTGTACGAAGTTTGCTGATTTATGGACTGGAGATTGGTGGCTGTGAAGCATAGTCAATTGTCTATTTTATAATGATATAACGAGACTGCGGATTTTATGCATTTGTGACAAAAATGGATAGGCGTCGTTTAAAACGGTAAATGCATCAAACAAATTTTAAAATACTATTACACTATTTTCAACCTATTAAACACATTAAGAAAGAAAATAAACTGTTATTTCACTCGAGGCAATTGCAATTCAGGTAGAAAGTTCTGACCCGCAGTCTAGAAATAACAATCGAGCACAATGTCAAATAAAATTACAAGTTGACATTTTTGGCGTCATTATATGCCGTTATCGCAAGTACTGTCGGAAGAGCTAATTAAAGGGAGTGAAAACAAGTGATTCTTTCATTTTGTTGCTCGTATACCGCGTATACTACGTTTCACAAATTCATCAAAACTTACAGCTGGTGCGATACGTCAAATCCGTACACCTGATTTGCGCGAGAACGATTCCATCGGTTTGCATCACTCAATTAGGCGATAGGCTAACAGTTCGAATCAGATGATGAAGCTCCGAATGATAATGAACCTACCTATATCTGCTGACCTGTTCCTCTAAGTCTTGCCGGGGCCTATAAATCCCGGGATCGTTGATCCGATTCAACATAGTTTCCGCCAATAACAACCGTTTTCCCTGACCTGTTCCAGAGAGAGCGTGAAGAGCGGGCACCACTGTTGCCCGTGCCAGGTGCCTCCTCCGCCAGTTTTGGTAACAACGTCGCCGAACGCGCGTATAATACGTCAGAGTTCGCAACCGGAAGCGTCGGCGTGCTGTTGTTCCGGATGTTGTTGCCCGTTGCACGGCGGTACAGCCCCAAGCGCCGCCTCGTTGCGGCAGCTGCGAGAACCCGGCGACGGAATCGCTGGCATCGCTGCGGACTCGTTGCGGATCAATGGCGGCATTCGACAATTCCGACAGGTAAGCCTCGGCCAGCTACCGATCAAACAATGGGTTTGCCATGCACCCGAAACCAACCCTGTGTGCACGAACCCCTCACGCATACATCCACCACCACCGGCACCTCTCAGTCTCACCCTCACCACCCCACTACCACCACCAAAAGCGTTCACACCATCAACAACCCCTTGACTGTTCGATGCCACTCGCCTTTTCTTTGCGTCTCTCTATATATGTGTGTGCGTGTACGTGTGCGTATGTAAACCATCATGCTTTCATCGCGACGCGCGACGAGGAACCGGATGCTGCCCGCAAACCTAGCTGCTGCCCTTCTTCTTCTTTGCCTCGTGAATGCCGTCCCTTGGTCGCCCGGGGACCTTTGTCGCGACAGAATGTAGGGCGACATGCAAATCCCTAATGAACGCTGTTAATTTCAGTTTTCTTTTGTCCCTTTCGCTGCGGAGGAGCTCGCTGGTTCAGGCTTCCCGGTCTCAGAGCTGCTCTGGTTCCGATTCTCAGTTGGAGCGATGCTTTGCTGCCGGTTTCGTGCGAAACGTTCTGGGATATGGGGATCTTTGAGACTCTCGGCAGATAATTGACTCGTTAACACGTCACGCAGCTCTGCGTAATTTTAATTCACTTCTTTTCACTCGTTCCTTACGGTCTGGAGGTTCTTTGACTCTGTGAGGCGTGCCGATTCGACTTGAAATCAGTCAATTCAAATAGTGTAATTTTACCCCCTTATATAGGGGTTGTATACAGAGTTATATTCAGACTCGATTTCTACAGTTAATACATTTTTGTTAAGATCAGATGGGAGAATTAAGATGGTAATTCAAAGTGCAGGCATAGAGTAACATTTTCAGTAGTAAAGGCTGCTATAAACCAGACATGTCTAAATTTCCAAAAATTTAATTTCCACTTCAATCTACATCAATGTATGTACTTACACCTTGAAAATCGCAATAAAAGTACTGTTTGCATTTGTTACAACATTTGAAGATAGCAGTATAACATAGAGCGGCATAATCCAGACTATAAACGATAGTAATTTCAGTAGTGAAACATTTAGTAACTCCGGCGGATTATAAGCGGAGGTACAGTGTTCCCTCTTTATAGTCGCGTTTGTCGTCCTCTTTAGAATCGCGTGATCATCTCCACCATAACAGCAGGTCTAACTGGCACTCGGACCTCGTTCCAGACTTATTGTCAGCGAGAATGAGTGGTATAGTAAACGGAGAACGAAGGGAACAGAAACAATGGTGGATCATGTAAACCGTTAAAAGCTATTTTCCACGGGAACGATTGGAGACACTAATTTTCTTCGACTGTGCTACATGAAACAGTCAATTCTACCCTTTACATGAACACGAAATGATACGTCTCTACCCTTAATGGTTCTTGGGACAATAGCTGTTAGAAATTACAGTAAATTATTCTACGAAATTTCAGGCCTGTTGCAAATTCGAATCGATCCATTGGTTGTATTATTAGCTCGATCAATAAATTCTCTGGCAAGGAAAGTTTCTGTGCAACAAAACTAATTTCCGATTGGTAACAACGTCGAAAAGTTTCGAGACCACAAATGTTCTCGCCGTTTAAAGGGAATGCGATCCTCCGCGCGTAAACGTGGTTGTACTACTCGATCACTTTACGCAAAATTTTTTAACACAAGAAAATAGAAACCTGCATAACATACCCAAATGCCTTCTTCAAAGATGCATTAGTTTGGCCAAAAAGTTCATTCAATATTTCGAAAGCGAGACAAATGCTTTATACAAAACACTGAAACAACAACGATTCGCGTCCCCTAATTCCACCTAAAATCAAGTAACAGCACGTGACATACTAGCACATTGTCTCCGTTACATCACGTATCTGTGACTAAATAATTCCGTAGAAGATGGATCAGGAACGCGAGCGGAATCGCGACGATCAGCATCCAGTAGATCTTTTCGCGCGATCGCGCGGATCCGGCGGGCGTGACTCGAACGAGCGCGAGGAGATGATCGCGGGACGTTTCCGGTGACAACGTAGAAACACGTGTCTCCCTTGTATCTTCGCTCCGTTATTGTCTCTGTGTTTTCAACGCTGTTCGACGCACGTCCAACGTCTCCTCCTCTCTTCGCGTCTCTTTCCGCGTTCGCGCGCTCGTCGTTGCACTTTTGTTGGCCGCCGGGTCGCGCACCAGCTCGCAACCGTGTCTCCCCTTCGTGTTTGGACTGTCCCGGTTGCAACCTTGTTAACAACCAACCCTGGGGAATCCGAATTCCCCGGTTTTCGCACGCGCGACTGCCCGCCCGGTTTTTCTTGTCTTCCCTTTCTTCACTCTCTTGCGTTCCACGCTCGTTACGCGAAACTGAGCAACCTCTCTTGAGACAGCATCAACGGGCCCGGGAGGATCGCTGAATGCACGTTGACTGCAACGCCAGCCAGACGCGAGAGACGCAATTTGTCCGGGCTGGGGAACCTCGTTTTTCGAGCTGCTACTTTTGCAGGCGAAAGCTCGTTGCTATAGGGTTCATGCAGATTTTCTATTTTACGCATTTCGGTGTCGGAATATAATTTAAATTTACTGTAAAAGCGGGTCCGCACGCACACGGAACGGTCCCGTTTCCGATAGTCTAACCCTTTGTACTCGGCGCTATTTTCATTCTAAAACTCAATTTCTCTTCCGTCTTAGAATATTTTCATTTTATTCATACGAAACTGATCCGATTTCCACATGTAATATTTAAATGTTTAGCAATCTATTAAATACAAATTTTGTAATGTAACAAATATTTTGTAATATTTTTTGTAATTTCTTTGAAATAGTGTCACAACAATTTCTAGTGGTGCTTCGGAGTCACCACTCGAATGCTAAGGGTTAAATCGGCCTTTGGAGTTGTTCTTTAGCGAATTTTTCTAGCAACCACCGTCAAACATTTCGTTTCATTCGACAAATCACTTTGCCTTCGGGGAATTTTTATGGTCGTTCAGTCAACGTGATATGTGGCGAACGTAATCTCCTGCGAGAGTGGACGGACATGTTTGATGAATTTGATGCCAGGTTTCGGTTCGAAGAGCCGAATGAAATTGTTGAGAATTTGTAGGCTCTGGTGTTTAGAACATTTTTGTGATTGCTGAAGCCACTATTGAGCCTGATTTTCCTTGGTACAGAATTATTTTCTTCGGTACGAAACACAAGATTCAAAGTGCCTTTTCAACCACCAAATTGCAAATGATTTGTAATTCCATATTACACGACTTAATACCCATTCAACCCTTAAGTGGACTATCGGGGCCGAGGCGGTCCCAAAATGCTAATAATCAGACAGCGGATATTTATGCAAAATTTTCTACCTGAACGGCAACAAATTCGAGTGAAATAGATATTTATTTTCTTTATTCAATCTGTCTACTAATAACTAATCTGCGATCATTGTAACTATCTGTGAATACGGATGAAATTTTCCAATTCCACTACGTTTCTATTCACCGTTTCAATAGAGACCAATATCAAATATAAATATAATTAAATATAATTTAATTGAATCATTCCATTTTTAAATTAAGCTCCATTTGCGGATTAGATAATCAGTTTTGAAATTCAGAGGAAGTCTTTCCGTGACGAATTACGACACAGACGCCAACGTAGCGATCGCGGTAAACATTAATTAAGATCGAAGACTTAAAAGAACGTGGTATTACGTGACCGGCCGCGATCGTGTGCAGGAATTAGTAGGTAAGACGTTCGAAGTTTACGGTCGGACAATGTTTAACGTTCATTGTGATCGAGTTGGCCTATATCGAACGAGCTCGCACAGTGTCAATAACGGCGGTGTCCCGACAGCTTTGTCTCCTTCTTCCAGATTCCTGTTGTTTACAATTTCATTGTTGCCATAGAGCACCGTTCATGCCACTCGACCCCGATCGCGTAGAACTCTTTTCTCCCTTAATTGAGCCCCATTGATGATCCAAGGGAAGCTCTCTTGGTATTCAATTAAGTAACTGAATGCCGGAGAAGCAGCAGCAGCAGCAGCAGCTATTCCTGATGAAAGCCAATTCTATCGAGCGACGACGCTCTTCTACTGGGAAATATTTCAAGGCTACCCCCCACCCTCCCCCTCTTGAAGAGGGCAGGGGCTTTAAGACTATGATTTCCATTCACCTGGAAAAGCCCCCGGAATTCCTTGGGCTCTTTGCTTTCCTTTGACTCCGAAGTTATTTCAGAATCGTAAACAGAATCCCGCAACGAGACTCGAGGCAAACGTTATTATATTCGGAAAATGCGAATAAAAATTGTACCGGCTTCGAAGGGACATCGTTCCATTCGTGTTTCGATCTACTCTGGCTTAATTGTTCGTCTTCAGTAAATACCCATGAAACATTGTGCCTTTATATTTCGTGAAACTCGAGCAAATTAAATTCTATTGTGCAAATTTCTTGTACTGCTGTCTTATAATATAGCTTAGTCTTCCAGGGCTAAGAATATTTTCAATATTTGTGTCTGCTGTTTTGTAATTCATGCAGACAAATTTTTATTCCGTATATAGACGTGCGGTTCACTGGTCTCTCGTAAGGGATGAAATTAATTTAAATTTTCTCCTTCTAACAAGTCCAGTCAATTCTACAAAGTTCTACGAGGGTTCTCCTTCACTATAACGGAAGCTAGATGATTCAGGAAGATTCTGCGAATTTTCTTTTTTTTTTTGCGCAAAACGAAGGAAAAACTTCGCTTAACGGAGTGCAGTTTTCGAAGTGTCCGACGTTACCGTTTAAAACGCGAGTGCCGCCACCTACCCGAGGGTTGAGACACCAGCAGAAAGCCACCCCCGAGCTGGAAGAGCCACTGTACCGACAGGAATCGTCGTGAGGGGATGAAAAAGCCGACCTACGATAAGAAGCTTATCCTAGTCGGCTGATAAAAAGCACTGGTACCGTTTCCCGTCGTAGATGGCACCCCTCGCGCGCAAAACAAATACCGTACAGCAGAGCCCGCTTCTGATACGCCGAGAAACATCACACGGAAACGCACCCCCGTTGATCGCAGAGGCTCCCCACGTGCTCGATAGAGAACTGCACACGCGTGATTAATCACCTGGCAACACGTAGTGTTCAGTTCGCATTCCGTAGAACGATATGGAAAGCTAATTCCGCCTGAATTACTCCCGTTCGTTTTGTTTATTTACTAGGGCGTTGTACAGCCTGTTCGAAATAATAGCCGGCGCCGATAGATACCGGCAAGTAGCTGACGCTTATTGAGAGCATTGTTTGTTAATTGTTGATAGAATATTTTACTGTCGTGCCTGTTGTGGGATCGAGAATTTCTGGAGATTAGAGTTATATATACATGGTACACTAGGTATATTGTACATTTGGTATATTTTTTGATACATTTTTCGTACATTGACATTAATTTTCGATTTAGATATTGTCAAATTTGTTATCTTTCCCTGATTGTATTTGAATTTGACATATTCGTCTGAAATACGATGCTGTGAACGAGACACGGTTGGCTAAAACGAAGTATAAAACAGGAATTTGAGTGTAACTATTTTTGGAGAGGATCTGGAGATTAAGAAACAAATTGCCTGGTGCAGTCTTTTTAGCGGAAAATGTGCAGCATCTAGAATAACCCACCCGACTCGATTAATGACAGGAATAAAATTCATCTCTGCCACAAGGAACGTAAAAAAGATGTAAAAATCAAGGACAAACGTCAACACAAATGTCCATTTGGTCAAATACTTGTCCCAAAAAGTGTACATCCTGGAACCACGAAGGATAGCAATTTGCCTCCATACAGAACCTAGCGAGGATCAATTTCCTTCTTCTGAAGTTCTGACAAGGCCGTAACGAACGCGAGCGTGTCGTCATTAAACTGGAACCAGAAAAAAATCGCGGGGGTGTTCGCGAAAGAAGAAGCGCGACGAGGAAGCAGGGGGTTGGTCGACATTGTTAGTTTAATTATCTCTCCTTGGCGTGTCGAAACGCCTCGTATCATGTGGATACCTCGAGCGGAAAGGGGCGGGGGAGGGGGTGGGAGTGCTTTGTACGTGATTTTGGCCGGAAGCCAACGGATTATAAGCATGTTCCTGGTTGTCGTGCATGGAATCAAGCCTCGCGATGTGCAGCCGTGACACGAGGGGTAATTGGGCCCCATTTTCCAATGCGATGGACTTTCGCCCCCGCCCCATACTTTTGAACCAACGGCCATTTTGTTTTGCGTTCGTATTAACGGAGCCGAGGTTATGCTCCGGTTTTCTGGCGACGAAAAATGGCCTTCGCCCCCGGTGTTACGAGCGAATAAAACTGCACGGAGAATTGCCCGGTATCTGCGGGACGCGTACATGCTCTCGAAAATTATTAATCTCAGGTTAGGCGTGTACGAATATCAGCACCGCCGAAACGGGAAAAAAGAGGGTTTAATTTTCGGCGCAATACATTCGTTAGAATTTATATACCGCCGCTTTGCGGAATCAACGGGAAATTTTGAGGAATTGGCCTGGCGACACCGACTCCCGCTAATCGACAGATGAATCCAAAATTTTTGACAAATCTCGTCGTCACGGCTGATCTATTATTTAGTGTTTTTATGCTTCAGTTTTACGAGCGCGAGTGAAATTTTTCGGGGCTCGTCTGAATTATGACCGACCCCCACTACTTCACAGATAAGAATGAAATTTTACCGCTAACACAGCTTTTATTAGGGGAATTTTTATGTTTTAGTTTTACGAGAGCCAGTTCAATATTTGGGGGTTGTCCGAATTATAAGCGATACGTACTACTCGCTACTGTACTACGTGCTACGTACTCTTATTTTATGTAGGAGATTAGCCATAAATTTTATTATTTGTACTAGAAAACGACGGGTTCAAAATTGATTTGAACAAACATAAACATTGCTTTTGTGTCTGATTTAATGTTTAACGCCAAGTTTTGCGAGTTTGAATTGACCGGCGAGAGTTCCTCCCGTCTTCCGTCGAATAATTAAAAAATACGGTGCCCCGATGGGAGAAGATCATTAAGAGCACACAACTGTAAATTACATGATCTTGCAGTTCTCGTGCCCGGAGACCATAAGCCGCAGAAACGGCAGGGAAGAATTGTAGAACGATGGTTCTCTTGGCAGACGAAAATATCTGAACGGCATGGAAAGGCGAAATGATACTTCTGCTTCATTAATGCCGCCTATAAATAAGAAAGTTTAATTGTAGACGTGCATGAAGTCGCCGGAGAGCCGTTGATGCATAAACCGGCAGGACCCCGAAGTCAGGTTCGTGTCGCGTAGCTATAATAATGCGGTTCGTTATAAATCTGAAACGATATACTTGTTTCCCGTCCGTGCGAGCGCATCCTGGGAAATAAGCCGGATGGGAGACGGGACCTTAAAGGCAAGGACACAGGGTTTTTACGTTTTTATCGCGTGCAGACGATCTTAAGCACGACCAGCACCGCGGAATTCCTTTCGTCTCTCGCGGAAAATCTATCGAGCTCACTCCGAGACCATTCATGTGCCGCTACCGTCGCGAATTTTTATTATTCCGGGACAATAAAACCTGTCGCTGAATGCTGGAGCCATGTTGTTATTCGAGAAATTATACTTCAGCGTGAAGAGGCTGAACCTTCAATTCTGGACTAAAATAATATACAACCTGTTTACCACTGTAATATACTACCCACGTACTGGATGTTCTTTTGAAAATTCTCACACTTTTACCTAACGAACGCAACCGCCCTTTGAAGAACACACTTTCTACCCCGTGCAACAAATACAAACATGAAACAACATACATTCGTTAATGAAATTGTATATCCAACACACACACACACACACGTTTATATTTGTTACCAAATCGCACAGTATTTTAAATCTCTCAATATTTTCGATGTTTCTATTTAATAGGATATTTCTCCACTCCATGTACATACAAATTGAATCGGTGTTTCCAATGATTGTAACAATTCGATGTTGAAATATTTTCGTGACCAACGAATATTATTCTAACCTCGATGACTTCATTTTGCGTGCTTTCCGGATACACTGAACACTGAACAGCTCCAGTGGGTGATGAACGAAAAGGTAAACACACTGCCAACAGTTTTTATTTACATTCCTACATTTTTACACGACCGAGATTCGAACGTTTGATAGGAATAAATGGGCTACATGGTTATCGTTGAGGTTTCATATTGCAGCAGAGCAATTATAGCGCGTGGGTTCGCCACCCAGGAGCGGCCTGTCATCAATTTTCGGGTCTGTTGAAGCATCAACTCGCGTAGATCCCAACGCCGTGACAGACTCAATCAATTGCGGTGTCTGAGTCGCGCGACTTAATCCCTGGATTAGGCGTTCCAGCTATTATGCCAGCGAGGCTTTGCCGAAGACATTGCGGCCGTGTCCGGCCACTGATATAATGATTGCACGCGTTGCACTGTGTTTTAAAACCGGTGGTCTGCGAGAAACTGTCTCAATTTGTAGCTTTTTAATCTTAGGTAACAATAGCTGTTCTCTTAGTCATTTCTTTTCCATTAATTTAGTGTTTTGAATTGGAAAAAATGTTGTGTGGTAAATTTTTATGAACAATTTAAAGCATAAGATATGTATATATACTAAATATTAAATATTTATTTAATAGAAAGAATTGTGTAGGTGGTACAAATGATTTTTTCAATACAAAATTTCGTTTATCCAACTCGGACCATTTATTGTGGAACGCCCTGTACACGGAACATATACCTGGGGCGTTTAGGGTAATCTTGTCGACATATTTTACTGATCTAATTGATTATAAAGTACGACGATGGTCTGCAGGGTATCTCGAGCGACCGAGTGAGGTTGAATCCTTGAAATGCACGGGAGAATAACTTTCAATATATTTTATTAGGTTACGATATGAATAAATGTTGCATAAATCATGAACATTTTATTAACCGAATGTTACTTTCAAGGACAGAGAATGGTAATATCATGTAGAACAAGAATAATGTATAGTCGTAATTGAATAATTTTAGTATTAAATAAATATGTCAGTGGAATAGCGTCAGTAGTATAAATCAGCCACTGATCAGGCATCGCCCGACCTTTAGTAATTCAAACTAATTTAGGGTTATTGAAGCCCTAATTAGACACGTGAAGACAATGTTGCCTAACCATTCAGTTAATTGGTAGCAACATCATGAATTGGGTTATTCAGGCACGTGTCTCATGTATGGCATAATCATGAGTCATTTCAGCTGTCTGCTTTGACAGGTCTGATTTCCAGACCGCAGCTTCCTGTCCTCCAGAAATAGAATCATTCTAATAGAATAAGATTAATTTATAACTGAGATCATCCCCATCTAACTTAATATTATCTAATCTCATGCAATTATTAAATATCTAAATATAATAATCGTCATAGTTCGGAACACAGAGCGAGAATCTGGAACATTTCTAGAACTCTATACTACTGAAATATTCATTAACTCGCAAATATATAAATTAATCGCAAATAGATCGCTAATTAATACGCTGTAATCACTGAAATATTTATTATTTCATCACTAAAATAGACAGATGGATGACTGTAATTTTAAATGACCCAATCATGTTTGAAACACTTTAGAGACACCACCAAAATATTAATTATACCACCACTGAACCGGATGAATCGATCATAATACTACTTAGAATTACCTGGTATATGTACTGCCGAAGAAATTAATTAATTTAGAATTACCTGGGTCTCAAATAACCCAGGCAGCGGCCAACAAGCCCCAGCCCAATCAAAACAGTATAAAGTCCGCATCGTCTGTTATCGATTCTCCGGCCGAATTCCTATTAACAATATCATCGATGGATCCGTATCGCGTTTGCGAGCGAAGAATTAAAAGCTGATCAAAGAGTCCCTCGACCAGCGAAGGTCAATACCAATTTCCCTTTCTATCGCTGACCGTTTCTCATTGAAATGAATCGGATGAAAAACCCGTCTGCCGGATCCATTGTCTTTCTTCCACTTTTTCCCTTCTTTCTACGGGAGCCTGTTGCCGTTTCGAGCCGACACGTGCAAGGGCCAATCGTGTTTAATGCAACGCGTCTAATCGCCGAAGGGACCGGTCGAAAGAAACTGTTACGAACGAGTCCAGAGAACGCTGAATGCCTCGCGCATAATGAATGTCGCTCTGTCACCTCGGCTTTCGTTAATTAGGTAACGATGCGCGGGAACAAATTATTCATTCCTGGAATTATTCGCTGATTCGTCGAACGATTTCGAGTTGTATTGATTTCGCGTTTTTCCATCACGCCACTTTAATGAATTAATCCGTGCGTTGTTCCGCGTGGATTAGAGTATGTTTATTGGATCCGACCTTTTCCGAGAGTATCAGCTCCGACTTCAACAGGAATTTGTGCTGTTTGCTCAGAATTTTAGTCCTGTTCAGTTGTTTCTAGATTTGTGTCACGATTTTTATTGAAACTGTGTACCATAGGACATGTAGTGTCTGTTTGTTTTAATCGTGTTTGCTCAGGTTTGATATGGATTCATATGAAATTATAATTGAGAGGATTGTAGGTTGTTTAAGTATTTTTGTAGACAGATTGGTTTACGAATCATTTGTGTATGCCACGTCACCTGCGACTGATAGAATTGCTGGTTGCCAGTGTCTCGTTCCCCGCGAAGAACGTTTCTCGGTGTATAATTGCTTCTCCGTACGCTGCTTAGATTATTGGACTCCATTGTCCTGGTGGTCGCTGTGCAGCAATGAGATATACAGTGTTGTTTCATACTGAAATTATATTGTGAGCCTCACTGGTTCCGTAGCGACGGGAGAAACACAAGACTGGGAATCTCAATGATTCCGAGCATCAAGAGACACCGAGGTAGAATTACGAAAGGCTTCCACGAGTTCTCATTCAGAAACTTCTGTTCCATGAGCAACGTGACAGTTGGCCGAAATTATAAAACAAAATACAATTACAATTTCTCAATTGAAAAGTAAATGTCGACGAATCGAGAGCCCTGCTAATAGAAGAATCACTGAAACGACTTCTCGAGCGAATGGAACGCGTTCTATGATAAAGTAAACGATGCGAGTTGCAATAAATATTTGCTGTTCCGGTCTGCGAGGGTTTGGAAGAGAGGACTAATTCGCAGCTTCGAAACTGACACGTCTCAGTGGCAGGCACTGAAAGTTCCCCTGGCAATTCCGCCGCGGAAATCATTGGCAACCATCGTCGTCGCCCGGCTGCGAAACTTCCGATCCTCTCGCGGCGCATCGCACTTTCGGGAACAGACGGCTCTCGGTTTCAAATATTTAGAGGCAGGCCTCGTCGCACGACCCGGTTCTGATAGACACATAGCACGCCCAGGCACGTCTCAGTGTCCCAGACGAAAAGTTTCCCAAGAATCGTAGCCATGTGTGCTCGGCGTCCCGAACACGTTACACTGTTCCCGGGGAAGCAGTTTTCCTTCTCGAAATGATCTGCTTGCTAGGGGACTCTCTCCATTTTATAGACATTTATCGTTCAGTTGTCTCGTCTGTTTGATTTTGCTCAAAACAAATTGGAAGGATTCGGAAGCAAGTAGAAAGACAACTCACTGGTCAGGCAACTAGAACCGTTGCATCACTGGCCAAATGGATCAGATAGTGGAATAGGTCAGTCACTGGTCAAACAAGTGGAATAGTAAGTGATTTCAAACAATAAAAACATTACGAGAAATTAGATATTTGTTACAGTTTAATAAAACCACTGAAGGGTTAAATAAATTCGGAAGAAAAAAGAAGACAGTGATAGAATTCAGTCATTGATTAATATACTGCGGATCTTTATGCAAAATAAAATTTGTATACATCAATTGCAATCTATAGTAGCTAAGTAAAAATTTATTTTGCTCGTTAATAATTTTTATATGTTAAAAATAGTGTATCGACGTTGTTAAACTCTTTCAATCTTTTTACTGTTTTAAATTATACCTACTCGTGTTTGTCATAAATCCGCAGTCTATTGATTAAACTAGTAGTGTGAATCAATCTTGGCCTACACTACCTGTCTGATTATACATGTACACTATATCTTTATTACTTCTTGCTTGACGAGTGGTCGTTCTATACTACTCGACTATGACTGACTTGTACTACTTGATTACGTACACGATGTCTTTATTACACCTTGTCTGGCTAGAGGCTGGCCACAATTCCTGTTCGACTAGTGGTTGACCTACACTACTTGTCTCATAAGAAGATACTTGATATTTTTTGCAGACAATGGATCAAAGCAAGACAGTGTGTCTTGCTCAAATGAGTCCTTCGCTATTTCGCGCATCTTCAGATTTCACTTTCAGCGATTGCCCTTTCGAAGTCGTTACAGTTTCGTTAAAGAGGTCCAGCCCTGAATCAGGAAGACGAAGTCATCTCGTAATAGGTCATCCTCTGACATTACCCTGATTACCCCCGTAACTCGTAGCCCCGATTACACAAGATTATCAGGCAAAGGCAAAAAGGTGAACTAATTGCGCCAACCGCCATCATTCCACCACCCTCGATCTACGATCGCCTAATCGCGGGAGGGGAAAAAAAAGTTGGATCGTTTACAGCTGAAACGATTCACTCCCCTGTATATCTTATGAGTAATTCGTCGACCGGGACCCTCTCGGCGAATTCACGCTGAACCGTGCGATTCTTCATCTTGAAGACTCTGTCATGACGACGCGAGGCGATTATGCTTTATCTTCGGACGATTGTTCTCGGGTCGGAGTCGATCCGGCAAATTTTGGGGATTATAGTTGGCGGATTGTTCCCGGAAATGTATCGTTTGTCTCGAGAGTTTGCGAAAGTTCGATCGTCTGGAATCCAGGAGGGCAGGAGTTAGATTATGGTAATTTTTCCTGACATCAATTCCCGATGAACTGGCAAATTTCAGTCGAAATATTTGAAGTTGATACGTTGTCGTTTTTTCCAATGTTTAATTAGCGGACTGCAGATTTTTGTGTAAAACTCCTTTCTTCCTATAGTAATTTTGATAAGCTGTAGTACATCGAGGCTCTTAAACTCTTTTAATCCATGTCTTGCGTTAAATGGCACCTACTCGTGTTCACCATGAGTGCATAAAATCTTCACTAAATCGTATTTGTTCAAAATAGAATGATTCGGTGTTCAGTCCCAGCTTATCAAGATCATTACAGGAAGAAAGAAATTTCTGGCTGTTGTTCATCGTAAAATTTGAAAGTAAGCAAATGATCCTACACGAGACCCGCATCCATAAGGATCGAACAGGCACATGAAGAGCGCGGTTCAATTACAGTCGCCTAAACAATCCGCAACTGGCGAAACAATTCGACGCCCCCGCGCGACTAGAGACGGTCCCGGCCTCTAAAGTTAAGTTAACAATGGAAATCCGCGGAAACTTACGGTCCTCGTTTGAATGAATTTCTCGTTAGAACCGGGTCCGTGCCACTTCCACGGAGTCGCTCTATAAGGAGAGCCCGCAGTTTTGCAAATTCGCCGGATACAGTGGCCGTGCCATTATCGAAATCTCGGATCCCGGCTGCGTCTTTGCAATCTCTAGCCGAGGAGTCTTCTTCGGGGACGAATATCTCGCGCTGGTCCGTGTTACTACTCTCCTCTCTCTCTCTCTCTCTCTCTCTTTCAAACAATGCAACATACAAGATTCGCCGAACTTTCGCTGCGTCTTCGAACTTTCATTGGATCTAGCGAAAAGTTCTGAGCACCAATGCCGCGGCACTTCTATTTTTAGAGAAATCCCGATTGCCACGTGCACGATCTGGAATTTTTTTCTAGAGACAAACTCTTGTTACTCTTGTTACCTCGCTTGGCATTATAAATTACAACTTGTATCGACTATTTATATCGTTAAAATATTCCACAAAAATTTCTACAAACAACACTTAAGAAATATGAGAGACGCCTCTCGAGGATAATTCATCGATTCTCAATAAATAATTTCTCCAGCTCGCAATGTATAATCAAAAATTTTGGGAAAAATGTACAGGATAGACCAAACCTGTGTCCAAATTTTCCACTTTATTTCGCTCGGATATCTCCTACGGCGATCCAGAAACACGCGTTCAAAGTATACCAATTTTTCGCTCTCACGTTTTGCGTATCAGTAGAGGAGCTAGAGGACTGTACCTTTCGAAGACGGTTTTCTAATTATCCCGCGAACAAATAGATTCCGAACTCTGCTGAGGACCTTTCTCCGCTAAATACCCGCAGCTTCTCTCGAGCCTAATGGCACCGAGGGCAGATAATGAGTAGCCTGACTATCCGCCAGACTCCGACGGTGTTTGCGAAACGTCGCCGGCGAGATCGGCAAGTATTCCATCGACGTCTCCCCGGGGGCTTTCCGCAAGCTAGCAAGCGAATCCGCGGCGTGTTTCTTCCGCGGCTGATCGAACAATCGGCGGGAGAGAGCTGGCTGCCGCTAAATCCCGCTAGTAAATAGTGGCGGGGCTCCTAGGTCGCGAGGCTGAGCGGCGATCATTAAGCTATCTCTGGCTGGCAAGCGGATCGGCTTAACTAGCAGATCCGCTTCAGCCGGTACGCTAACAAGCTTGGGCCCTTCCGCCCCCGCTAGATTAGGCCGCAGATCCGTTTCCGTTATCCGGACGACAAAATTTCAGAAACGATACAAATCTTCGCGGACTACCGTTTCCTTTCGCCGGGCACAGAAACCGTTCTTTGAGAAAACGCTCGCGAGTCGCGGCTAACTTGACATGCTGGAGCTGCGACAGAGGAGCGACGATCAGAGTGGTTGCTTAAGAATATTGCTTTGCCGTATAGCGAAGCTATAATGATTGCCGCGGTAGCGAAGCGGCGCCTGTAGTGCGGTTTCATTTGCTTTTTGGCCCTTTGCGGACGCGTGCCGACAATGGGGCTGCGGAAAACGATGATTCACAAATATAGTCAAACGAATTTTTATTACGCGTTTTCCCACTTACAAGAAATATTCCCGCACCCGGAAATTTCGAAAATTATGCAACTCTGGGGATATGTGATTTTTTGTGCTGCCGAAAGTCCCTTTAAGGGGGTGAAATCAATCCTTGAAAATTCGGCGATTTTTCGACTTTTTTTCTAATTGTGTAAACAATAGATAAGTGTTTCACCAGGTTTTTTTTAATGCTCATTAGAATCTTCAAGCAAAATAAAAATTTTGTACCTGAATTGCAAGAAACTGTTGAAAATAATATAACTATATTTAAATTCTTCTAATGCTTTTACAGTTTTAAATGACACCTACTCAATTCTGTTATGAATGTACAAAATTCGCTGTCTAATTATAATCCAAAATCGAGGAACAGCCGAATTTTCAATGGTCGACTTCACCCCCCTAAACAAAATGTTTAAATGTCCCCAAGGTTTTATAATTTATCATTCCTTGTTAGAAGAACGAAGTAGAAAGTGTCCTCGTCCGCAAAGGGTCGATTCCTGTACATCCATCGTTAATAAGATTATGAATCGATGACGAGAACGGCGACATTAGCGAAGCGAAAGTATTGGTTCGTGTAATCTGGGATGTCTGATTTCCTGTTTAATTTTTAATTTGATCGTTTGGATGATTTTTGATTGAATGCTAAGAGGTTGTACGTCTCCAGACAGGTAATCGATATGTAATTGTGTAAACTTTGAAGCAATACAAAGACAACATCGTATTCTTTCAGAAAAATCATTGGAACGATCAAATTACAAATTTTATTTGTCACCTGACATTTTGTATTACACGAGCTAATGGTATTCGGTCCACGACGCTTGCATCGCTGCAGCATCATTTAGTAAGCGTTGCTGTGCTCGCTGCTTCAACGCAGACAGTTTCATTATACAGTAACCATTTACGAGGAGGTACACAGCTCTGATTTAGATGATCTTGGAATAAGATACAACTTGACAATATATTTCATAGTCATGGGCAATCACGACGAAGAGTACCTCTTCGTGAACACATTATAAAACGGTAGAATATATTTCTACGCTTCGCACCCGTCGCGCAGTGTCTCGAACAGAACATGCTAGCTGGACGAAACTCGAACTCTGAGCTGACTCAAACTTTGATTCTTGACTGTCGAAATACTAAATACTAAAATAGATTGTTTAATCTAAGACGATCTATATATATCCATATATTATTTCTAGACTGCGGATTTTTTGCATTTATGAAGAAATTGGCTGGGTGAAATATAAAAGGGTAAAACATCTAAGAATATTGTCACGTTGTTTTCAATGTGAAATCAATTTTTATCTGCTCCCCAGAATCGACAGCAGAACATTATTATTTTGCATAAAGATCCGCAGTTTAATTATTTCATACGGAAAAAATGAAAATGGCCCTATACAGGGTAGTCAATAACTGGTGACACAGCAGGAGTGGGGATGATTCAACTAAAAAAAAAATACGTGAGAAATATTCATTAAATTTGTCCATATTAGGCTTGGTTTCCGAGAAAATCGACTTTGTAAATCCGTCAAATTCCCGTGCCTAGCATTTTCAAGTAGATCGAGTAGATCACGAGCAAACGCGTCGTTCCTTTCGAACAAGCGTGTTCCCTAAATTTTCAAACTCGATTTTCTCGACGATAAAGCCTCGTGTAAACAAATTTTATTCTACATTTTCGACTAATTAATTCACAGAGAACTGTCCCTTTCCGCTTTCACCGCAGACTACCCTGTACAACGAAAATATTCTACACCGGACAGAGTTCCGAATTTTGGTCGGAAAGACCGAGAAGAAAGAGTCGAGTAACAAGAAAATATAGTATCGTCGAGCTAACCCCTCGAAACACCGTGCGCACCAATGCAATGGTTAATCGCAGCTCGAGCATAACCGCATGCCCCAGGCGATCGTCTCAGTGGTCCGCGAAGTCATCCACCCTTCCCGGAGGAACGCAGAGGTTCGCTCGTCCTCGGTTCACCCTAGCTGAACACACGTCGCGTAGTAGATCGGCCGGCGTCCCGCTCTTCTCATCCATTAGCGTTCTTTTGCATCGTTAATCCGGCGGCTAGGCCAGGATTCACCTCACCCCGGAAGCAAGGGAGCTTGCCCATTCGATTGTAGAACCACCCCCACTTCACCCACAGCTACAACCAGCACACACCACCACCGCCACCCCCCAAACGCCCCCCGTTGGCCCCGCCCTGCATAGCGGAAAGTGAACCCCCGAGAAATCTTTAGTTCCGAAGCGTGTCCTTAGTCTAGCGGTAGCGCTGAACTAGTAGTGGTCAGCTTTAGATAATAGAGGATCATTGAGTTCCACGCTTGTCGAGCCTTCGTTCACTATTCTCTCTCTGTCTCTCTCACATACACACCCCCGCCCCACCCCTGCCGCCAACCACTACCACCGCCAACGTTGCTAACACCCCTCTCTCTCTCTCTCTCTCTCACTCACTCACTCACTCTCTATCTCTTTGTCCAATCCCGCGCGATCGAAGAGTAAAGAAAGACAGGCCTAGAGAAGGATTGACGAGGGACGAGGCGGAATCGATAGCGAAACGATCACGCGTCCGGACTAGCACACACACGGCCGCGCACCCGCTTTCTCTCTATGAACATTCGCTCCACCACTGTCTCTGTCTATCTGTCCGTCCGTCTGTTCGTCTGTTCGTCTGTCTATCTCTGCCCGTACGGCCCGGGGTTTCGGATGATCGTACAAGGTGATTCGATGGAAACTGCCCGGCCTTGACTTACTCGTCAGCTGCTCGTTACGGGGACGGCACGATGATCGAGTGGCCTCTGGGACGTGTAACGTTTGCTAGCACTTCGACCTTCTTTCTTCTTCGGCTCCTCTTCCGGATGGACACTCTCGTTCCTCGGTACTGTCGCTACGTCTACTTCCTTTTCTCTTTTACTTTCGTTCTGTCGTCACGCTTTCCAATCGGAGAATAAATTCTCCAGGGCTTCCCCTTGGAGAGTACCCGCGTGGTCTTTGGATGGCAGTAATTGGGCTTGGGAAAAACGGTTTAACCCCTTGTCTTGTAATTACCAGACTGACCGGATCTTTGTGCAAAATTAAAATTTGTCTAACTCGATTGTAAAAGACAGAAGTTGAAGAAATGTGTTCCTTCATTATTTTATTACGTCCGACATTATGCAAGGGCATAAATTCGAGTGATCTCTTCACAGTTTCATACTTCTAGTCGTTTCTGACAAGAATTTATAAAATCTTGACGAAGATTTTGAACATTGTCTACTAAATATGAACGAAACTTCATTTTTCTGTAGACATACGCTTAATATAGATTTTCTTTTTCCACTAGCGAATTGTTCAGGACAGTGAGACAGTAATGATTGTACCGTCGAACAATGGACAGTAATAGACAAGGGGTTTTTATTTAAATTTATATTGCTCCTACTAGAAGTAACGCAATCAATTCCGATAAAATCTAATGTATCGAATTGTCTAATTTCTGGACAAGATTCAGGAGAGTTATCCCTCACAACGAACAGTCGGCGAGTAAGTCGCCACTGCCACGAGCCGTCGAGCGGTTTTCAGACTGTCAATACTTCGGAAGACGATAGTGTTGACACCTCGATGGAGCGCGTGTCTAACTCTGAATGGTACTCCGACAAAGCCACTCGAACTCCCCCGACCACTCAATTTCATTTTCTTCCATCGTCCGACAGACAAACGATTTTTCTACTCCCGGTCGATCATCTTTATACCGAGTAATCGAACGGGCTCACCGAGAGGAAAGTCGCGTAGAATTCAACGGACACCCTTCATTATAAAACATTAAAGAACTTCTCCATTGATCATGGGACAAGTTGTAAAGTTTCATTGCAATCGTAAAATTTTCAACAGACTTGGTGCAGGCGCTCGCGCGCGCGCGCGCTTTACGAGCACTGCATTCCTCCCCATTTATTTCGAACAATTAATTTCTTCATAAGACTAAGTAGTAGCAAGCCCGACAGTAATTTCTAAGGCGCCGGTGTAATAAAACTTATTAACTTTAAACGGGGAGGTAGCTGTCTCTCTTGTGGTCGCTGTTGTATGGAACAATTTCTTTTCAATTCTTTATATGTGCAAATTTCATCTGGATGTGTCCGAGAGGTAGTAGAAAGATTCAAGTAATTACATAGTATCGATACACTAGTAAGGGAAGAAAGAAGTGGTTTCAAAAGTTGCATAAAAATCCAGAGCCCTCTCACCAGAGAATCTCCCCCACTCATGGTCGTTACAGAGAGACACCAACTCGCGGATCCTGGTTTCCCCGTCCATTCAGAATTAGACGCAGTCCACACGTTCGTGTTCGCGAGGTATCGACCAGCTTCGGCGGGTCGTGCGGCGGGTGTATACCCTGTCTCTTCTCACATGTGATTCACAGTTGAGCATATTGTCTTTTGTCACTCGTTTGAGCCACTGCACCTGTAACAACCACAAACCACCACCACCACCACCACCAAACCACCAGCCACCACCACCACTACCACCAAACCACCGTCACTCCCACCACTGTCACTGTTGTGCCTATGAAAAAGAGTCTTTCTGTTGTGCTAACAACGACTAACAACGTGATAAAAACACGCCCAGTTCCCGTGGTGGTGCAAATCGTCGTCGACGACAATGCCGACGACGCCTCCGCCGCCTATGGCCATGGTTTCCGGTTCTGGGTCTGGTTCCGGCGCGCAGGGCGCACAGGGCGTCGTTCTCTGTCCACGTACGCTGTCGCAGGTGCGACGATCAAGGCTGCGAAGGGCCCTCACCGAGGCGACCGCCGAGACCGTCAGCTACGTCAAGACGGTGGGCACTAGATTCAATTCCCATAACATTGCCTGTGTCGAATGTATTATATATATGATATACTATACAGGGTAATCGAAAAATATTATGCTTCCTTCAAAGGGCTGGTCCCTCAGGTCAGTCGAAGCAACTTTTTCCTTTGCGAAAATGTCCTCCGCCGCTTTGTTAACGAATTATTCGCGAAAAACGCGGACCAATCAGAGCGCGGATACAACGGATGGACTCCGGCTCGGCCAATGGCAACGCCACGATCAGTGGACCCGCTGTAGCTCCGCTCTGATTGGCCCGTGTTTTTCGCGAATATCTCCTTAAGTGAGCCGCGGAGAATATTTTCGTAAAGGAAAAAGTTGCTTCAAATTACTTCAGGAATCACCCCCAGAAGGTACAAAATTTTTGGGACACCCTGTATACTTACCTTGTTGCCAACACATCCACGCACGGTATTATACTGTGCCTTTGTTTTTTATTGCAACTTACACACCGACGCACGAGCCGGACTATACAGTCTGCTGTATGATCTTTTGGAACTTTGATTTTTGGTTTTTGTTCTCTGGAAGTCTGAGACTGGGTTTATTTATTAGTTGAGAGGATCTTGAATTTGTTTCTTTTATATTTTATAATTTTTATAATTTTCTGGGGATGTCATTGTTATGGGAGGTTATTGGCACCTATGATCTATTGGAACTTTGATCTTTGGTTTTTGTTGTCTGACCGGATATAAGTCTGAGACTGGGTTCATTATTATTACACTAGAAACATTATTAGGAAACTATAAGTTTACTACACTGTGCAAGTTGGAAACGATTTGTTCTTAATAGAAAATCCTGGTCTCACACTTTTGGCTAACAATGTAAATTCTCTTCGTTTGAGGATCGATTAAATTTTTAATTTATATTTTTATGGTACACAAAATGTATAAATTTACCCAGTTCTGAAAGGGAATAAGAAAAGAAGAAGATACTAAATGTTCCAAGCATGAAATAATTGAATAGTGAGTTAATGATAGTCCCTTAGATTTATTTACTCCTTTTTGTTCTAGTCTGTTTAGAAATGCTTAGATGTTTTAACCGAAAGAAAATTAGAAAATTAGTTCCGTTCATTTTTAATCGATTTATCTTTATATTACAGCTGACCTGATTTCAATTTTAATTTCATTCCAAGTTTCATTGTACATTTTTTCGTAAATACTGAAAACAAGGTTTGTATCACACTACATAGATTCAGAAAACAATAGACTAGAATAGAAATCAATTTTCATTGTAATCAATCGACAGGAATTTAAATTCATTCAGATTCTAATAATTTATGTCTTTGTTTTACCATTCTGTTACACTAATCCGGTCTGAAATCATGATTAAAATCATCGATCATTCAGTAAATCTAAAAAAGTTCCAAAAGAAAACATTTGTGGTGGGTCGGAATCAACGGTGCATTCACATCCACTCGTTTCCTCTCGATGAATTTTAAAAAATCGATCTTCAGTTCTGTCACGGAACGTTCTATTAATCCCTTAATAAAATTCAGATCAAATTTGTTACTCAATAGAACGACGTCCATCTACCAGTCAAATATAATAATTTGGGGCGGTAAATAAATTCTCAGAGAAGCCACAAAAACTAAAATAAATACGGAAAGATATAGTTACAAATTTAAATTAGATCTTTGTGCATTAATTCTCCTGATTTTATAAACAAACATTTCAATTTAAATCAGATTGTGAGTACCTACAGTATTTAAAAAAGCAATAAATTAATAAATTTGTATTTTTGTATTTGTATTTTGCTAGACAAGTGTTGCACAATTGATACAATTTTTCCGGAACTTTATTCTATCGTTTCCATTGATATTTCTTCTCGCACATATTATTAAGACCAATTTCTGTACAAACGTAATACCACTGTCATAAATTCCACGTACCAAGTTTTCTCGTCGGAAATATCAAAGTCGCGATAAATCACACGCGGCGCTGACGCGTTTCAATAATAAAATCTCAGTTACCGGATAAGGGGATGGGGTGATTGAAAAATGAAACGCTATTTTTCCCGAGCGAAAACCGGGGGCTTTGTTCAACAAGTTTTCGTGGCTCGGTTAGAGGTAGGTGGGCGTGTGCTAATGAGAAGGTTCTCGGAGACTAATAGGCAGACATCGATCTACTTTAAAGTTCTTCGCGGAGGAAGATCGTTTCGAGATGGTATCGCGGTTTCGACCTTACCCACCGGCACACGTACGTGCAATATTAATGCAGCATGCATTTTATCGTGCGTACGTGCGGTTATGTCCCCGGCAAACGTAGTTAGCGTCACTGACCTATAGGGTATGCCTTCTCTATCTCACCCACTGTTCACCAACCATGCTATGAAGTATTGCCGCCAATCCAGCAACTTACTTCTCTCGCCCAACCATGACCTGCATTCTCGAACGACCGATATATCGAAAGGAGCGCCGATAAAATTTCGCGTTCACGTTCGTTCTTTATTAAAGTTTCGTGGGAACGAGTCCGCCTGACGCCGAAAGGTAAGACAATTTTTGCAAAACGATTTTTTCCCCCCATCGATTGGCTCCTCCCCCGCCGCTCGATGTAAAACCGATCCCCGAACCGAACCTTGTCCGGCTGGAAATGTTCTTTCACGTGGATTCGACGGCTAATGTCGTAAATTATTATACACATCGCGGGCGATTTATCTGCGATTTTTTTTTGCGCTCGGATTCGGCAAGATCGAACATATCCTTGTGATGCACATTTTTGCTTCACCGTTCAATCCAACGTTGTCCATATTCAACGCGAGTACATTGTAAATTTACTCCGATTAAATTGTTATACACATCGCGAGCTCGATCTGTCTGCAAACATTTTTATCGAATAAATCGAATCAAAGATTGTTCTCTAACGATGCATAGCTTTTCCTATTTTATTTTAGTAGAATCAGTTGCAATTAGAAAGTTCAATCTAACGTGATGTGCGACACGATTTGCTGTATAATAATAATTTGCTGAACATCAATTGACACCTGATTACGTTGAACAACAGATGTTCCATTGTGTTAAGAAATAGCGTCCGTCACAACATGTAAAAACTATGATGTATAGAGTTGTTGGTACAACGTGCAATCCGTCTTTTGAGACGGTTTTTTAGCCTCGCAGATATTTCGTAAATTCTTGCCAGCGGGTCCATTACATTAATGAATAGTAGTCATTAAAAATATTTCTTGATATTTCCGTCTACCCAGACAGTACATTTTCTACTAAATTTCGCGTCGCTATCCTTTCAATTAGGTTCCAGAAAAGTTCCATTAGCCGATTAGAAAATAGAGTTCGAAGACTCGAAACAAAAGTTGGTACGTGATAAATCAAAATTGTCTCGTCCTACGTTTGACCGTCTGTCAACGAAATATAGGAACGTGTGCTATAGTTAGAAGAACGAGGCCATCCGAAGTTTCCGCGCCTTCTCATTTCATTTCCACCATTTTCTTTCTGGTTTTTACGTGGTACGGCGAGAAATTCAGGACACGTTCTGTCTCAAAAATGAAATTTAAACGTCTCTGGAAACAGTGCAAAATATTTCCCGTGATCGAGTATACCAAGTCCAGCGTTATAAAGTAGCCTAAGCCAACGAAAGGTTTCAAATGAAATTGTCAGTCGCTTCCAATTCGCGACCAGTAATTGCGTTACAAACTAATTCCCCGAATTCGTATCTGGGTCGCTCTAATTTCGCTGTTATCGCCTCGGGAAGCAAGCAACGCCTTTCCGGAGCGTTAAACAATCGCAAAACGGGAACGATAAAAATTATGCTATTCGCGAGGGAGCTTTTGCTCGGGCTGGGAGCGAATGAGTCCACTAAATTGCGGGGGATTCGCGAGTTAGGTTCGCGTTAGGCGAGTCAAGGGTGGATCCGTCTTCGGTCATCGTCGAACCAGCCGAGGAGCACGCGGAAAAGCAATCTCTCGTCGCTCAGGGTTGGAACTTTACGATGTCCCTTTGCCGGCTCGCGGAATAAAAATTCCGGCTCGTAAATCCGCGATTCAAAGCGCTCGGAAAACTGCGGGCAACAAAGGGAACCTGTGCGAGCAAGCGTGGCATTAAATCTCGCACTCGCGAGAAACACAGACAGGTGTGTTACCATTCTCCGTCGGGAGAGCATGCCGGTACGTCTGCGCAACTAATTACGAAACATATTCAAGGTCACACGGACCGATGCTTATGCCAGGGGAACCCGAGCTTCTCGAAATCAGAGAAAAATGTACACACGTTGGCTCCCGACAGTATATTAAATTTTTGAAACTTTATTCATATTTACATTCATCATTGCGTTAACACGAATCGTGGAACAATAAACTCGGGACTCAATTTGAAGTTTTTGCAATCTATGGATCATTCATTTTCGTAAAAAGCGTGTTCGCACGTTTCATGCGAGGCAATACTGAAATTGCACTATCACTGTAAGGAGTACAATATTTTTCTGCAGTTCGATATTGATTGTACGTTTCACCTGTCGCTATATTAAATAGATTGGCTGTCGTAAAAGTTCCCTCATAAAGGCTCGTCCGAAGTTCCCTTGGAAGTTTCAACCGTAGTTCGCCACTAAATTTTCAACCCGCTTCGAAACTATCAGATTCCTATAATTGTTTAGGCTGAATTCAATTCTCCAGTCTCTGTGAATTTTATTCCTCTGTACACTATCACTCATATCCATTCTAATTTCTATTATATTTGATTTAGGTCCGAGCTCGTCAGAAAATTTATATTACTTTCTCAATTAATTTTTAAATCCTCTTTCTCACTCGTTTTTCTGTCGGATGAAATCTCCTCTTTTTACAAAAATATTTCTACACGGATACCTTTCTTTTTTGCATAAACCACTCGGGCACTTTAAATTGCAGAATTTTGCATTTTAGCGAAATTTTTCCGCAGAAAGCGAATCAAATTCCATGTAGAATTCATTACTCTCAAACGACTTCTTCCGACAATATATTCTCGCGTAAACCAAATTTTTGGAAAAAATTGCATCACTCAGATGCTCGGGATTCCACTTTAGAGTTTAACATTCTCGCATAATGTCAGCTTGCAAATCGCTGGTTCACGAATCAAACGAGTCGGAGATGAGAAACGCAGTCTACAATTTCTCATTTCCAAACGCATTATCCCTCAAAGTGCATTTCCCAAATAAATGTCAAAGTTAAACGAATTCATTTGGGAATGGGAATCCAGCAGCGCGAGCAACATCTCGCCGTTGCGTCTTTCGAACGGCAATATGAAAATGACCGCGTGTCGCAGATTACAATTTCGTCTGCCGGAAACAGACTATTCGCGACATTTACACGCGCAATTCTGCGCGCCGACCAAAAACCATCGTACCGAACACCTCGATTTTCGAAAAACAGTTCGCGAGTTGCCTGCACTCGATAAATTACGATGCACCTCGCGGCTAGAACGCTCCCAAAAGGCTGCGCAGTTACGAGCTCCGTTTCGCAACCTCGACGTCAAATTTATCTTCAATTCGCGAATTCGCCGGTGCTTGGTGCCCGTTCGCGAAATTTCGAAGCGATCGAACAAGTATTTTTATTGTGTTTCTTTCGGGTAATTTACTGTTTCCAAAAATCAAAGTTATAGTTGCGTCCTCGAGGGGAGGAACGCCGATGGAATTTGGAACACGTCTCAGATCGTCGGACGCGTTAGGCGCGCGCCGTAAACCGGAAGTCCTCGAGAAACTTCGCAGGAATCTTAACATACTTGCCGGAGCTTCTTCCGGTTAGGGGATATTTTTGATGAAATAAGAGCGCCCACTTCTTTTCGAGAAAATCCGAGACGATTTTCGGCAGATACCGGAGAACTAAATTTTTCCCTAATCTCACCAGCAATAAAAATAAAATAAAAATTCTTGAAACTGGCCACCACAAGACAAAATTTGTTTAGACTCGGTTGGTCCACTATTGTGTATAATTATTAGAGTAAAAATGAGTATTTGAAATTTGAAACAGTAGAAAGATTAAAAGAATTCAAGAACATGTTATGTAAGAAATGTTTGTTTTTGTTTCACTAATTATCAAAGCGAACGAACTGTAGTACTGTCCGTACTGAACTTCCACTGAATCCGAAGATTGACACCTTGTTATCAGTCTCTCGCGCAGGCAGGATTTTCTGCCTTGTCGTCGGATCGATAGGTAAACAAGCTTGCGTCAGGGCTCGCGAAGGATCAACCGATGTCGGAGATCGTCGAAATTGATCGATTGTCCGTGTTAATTCGCGCGAGTGCCGTGCACCACTTGTAATTAATATTCCACGCAGCTGCGTCGGACTTAAGCTCGCGGATATCGTGCTCGTACATCTTTCCCCGCCACGATACGACCTTGTTTTTATTTATGTTTTCAATTTCAATTTGACAGAGTGCGTGAAGAGTGAAAGAATTCAATAGCATGCAAAATACGAAATGTTTACATTAAAAAATAAAATAAACTAAGGTGAAGCGAACAGACTGACGTCATCAAATCTTTTTAATATGTCCACTGCTTTAAATTGTGCGTGCCCATTTTTGTCATGAATGCATAAAATCCGCAGAAAAAGAAATGCATAAAATCTACTTGTAGCAAATGCAGAAAATTTTTGTTTTGCATAAAAATCCGCAATCCAGTGATCAAAATCGCAGATCGGCCGAAGTGCCGTTCGGAAAACACAGTGATCCCGCAATTAACACTCGAATCCGTTCCGTTTGTCTCGAGCGTAATGGACGCCGTTTCGCGACTTAATGGCGCAGTTAATTTTGATCGACGACCCGGTCGCGAAACAAAATTTCACGGACGGTTGACGTCGGCTCGAATGAGCAGCGTGAACGCAGCTGTTTCACCGTGCGGGCGATTTTTCGCCGGGTTTTCGACAAGCTCTGCCTGAAAACTGGACATCAGCGCGCGCTTTATGGACTTTTTAATCGGTCCAATCGAATGTCCTACAATGTTAATAACGTTCGCCGGTCTATCGGTATTTTTTGTCCGCGCCGCTGCGATGTTCAAACCTTTTTATCCTGCCATGCAGGTAAATTATTAAAACTGAACGGTCCATTGGCAAATCGAGTTTTTCGACGACGGGGCGGAAAACGTGCGTTCAAAAAATTCGCACCGGTTTGACCGACGATTTTTCAACTTAACGTTTATCACGGAAATTCGGTTGTGTTATCCGTGTCGTAGATCCACGAGACACGACCAAATCGTAAATATCGTCCAGGATGCGGAGATTAATAAATTCGTGCGATTGTTTTTGGTTGAATCGTTAATCTTGTACATTTTCCAGTGAATGTTCACCGCCTCCCCGGCGAGCCAATTTATCAAAACGAAATTTTCTCGGGTGTCCCTGAACGCGCGCCGCTCCTAATTAATTTCCAAAACCGTGGGACAAAGGGGTCCCGCGGCGCTTTGTCCTTGTCGCGTTCGCCCTCGATATACGACAAGCGCAGAGAGCCAGACACTTGGCGAGATAAAACGCGATTAATTCTCCGCCAATCACGGCTCGCTTTCGGTTTCGGCCGCGATCGTTTTCGCCCGCTCTTCCGCGGACAATCGGGAACCATTTCTGACTCGTCCGGGCAGTCCATTTATCTAAGGAACGACTGGGAGAAAAATTTATCGCCACCAGAAGAACCGATAAGATCTTTATATCCACGATTTCACGGACTGCTGCTTTTAAGCGCTTCCCTCCGCTGGTTTTAATCGACGGCTAAAACCTTTTGTCTACAAAACCTTGTGCGCAATAGTACACGTTCTTTAAAATAAGTGATAGCTGAACAAGCTTTTCACCTGGCCCCTATTTCTTACAATTCAGACAATTCTTATTCGACAACTTTTGGATTCTTTTAAATTGTGGGTTACACTTTACCTCAGGAAACCAGAAATTTTTAACTTCTTTGGTGTAATCCTGTAGATTTTGGCGAGAAAATGCCAAAAATCCAAGTTTGAATATTAGGAATTCACTGGTTCAAAAGTTATGCGTGTTTAAAGTTGAGCGACGTTAGGCGTGTTTGATAGGTAAGGGCGCCGCCATGTTGGAATGTACTCAGCGTCGCGCGTCGTCTAACGAGCGGAGCCGCTAGGTGGCAGCACAAGCACGCTGTGTAATCAAGCTGGCCTAACGACCCACCTTCTCGTGACTACGCTCATTGGACGATATCTGAGTGAATACCAATATGGCGGCGCCCTTACCTATACGCTGAACGCTGAAGATCGCACATCTTTACACACGCATAACTTTTGAACCACTGATCACCTAGGATTAAAACCCGGATTCTCGGCATTGTCTCGCCAAAATGGACTGGATTACATAAGAAAAAGTTAAAAATTTCTGTTTTCCTGAAGTAAAGTTCAACCGAGGCATTTGTGTAGATTATGTATCAAAGTCCTAAGTAACGGGAAAAGTGAATAATTCTCAACTTAGAGCCTACTCATATTCCTAATCAAAATCAACGTCCGATAATCTGGCTTTCTTCATCACCGACGTGTTCATTTGAGCGTGTCGTTGTCTTTCCGGCATCAGAGCTCGGGGAGCGTTTATTCACCGTCGTTTCCGCGAAAGTTTTCCCATCCAGTGATCCGCGGTGACACAGGAACAATATCCCGGCGTCCTCGAGTCGGTTGGAATTACTTGCCGATAAAATCTGTGCCGGGTCTATTACCGAAACTGCAGGCGAGCAACGGGGCGCATAATAAACAGCAGAGAGCCTGGGTGATGCATTAGACCAGGCCCGGTAATACACCGCGGCTCATTAGAATTTCGCGGAAACTAACTCGTGACACCGGTGGACTTCCTCCTGCTAATGGAGGCCGGGGACACCGTTGTATCCTAGAAACCCCTCAAGGGGCCCTGCGACGTGCAATTTTTGGAACACCAGATTGTCGAAGAAAACGAACAACAAAAGTCCGTAGACAAATGAAGATCGCGTAGAAATGCTCCATAGCATTCCAGGAAACAGCAACGATTTTCGTACGGTTCAAGGAGCCGACGAAATACTGACGAAGAAATTTCTGGGTCGAGGTGAATGGAGATGTACTTGTTCTCTAGCTACCCCTAATTAACCCTCTGCACGCGGGGCTGTTTTAATCCTAAATTTTTCTTTCGACCTAAACTATTTGCATTTTATTTTATACATACAATACTTGAATGTTTGGTAATTTGTCGAAAACCAATTTAATAATCTAACAAATATTTCGAACAGTGGTATAACAATTTTCTGTTAAAGGTTAATCCTTCGGAGACATCAGTAGAATATACTGACTCAGATGTATGTTTAAAAATTGACTACACAAGTGGTTAAATTGATGCAGTTTGATACTTTATCATTCACTCTCGTGAGTTTGAATATGCCTGACAGAAATATGAAAAATTCCAAATTACGAATAGATTACGGTAACGTAAAGGAATTCACCAGGAATTTCCACAAAATCAGAGTAATTCGATTGGCCCTACAAATCCGCTATAATACTAAACAGTGCCTTAACATTCTGAAATGTCAAAGGGGGCCACTTTGACGTGCGATTTTACGCCGGACAAATTTTCGAGGACGGCTCTCCGCGCGCAGAAATAAAAAATCTAGAGAGGAGGAGAAGAGAAAAGAAGCCAAAGCGCCCGAGATGAAGAAGAAAGGCTCGTGGCGATGCTTTCGCTGCAGAGAATGGAGCAGTTTTGCGATGGCTGGAAAATCCGGTATTCCAGGTTCTGCGGAGAAATAAAAGACTTTTCAGACGCACCCGCGGATTCGAGGGGAACGAAGGGTGAAACGGGGGTTGCGCTTGACGGGGGTGGGACGCGAAGGCGAGGACCGCACACGCTGTCTGTGAGATGAGCGACAAAGGCTCCCACGGAGAATGGGTTTTTTATTTTTATTGTTTTCCGAATGAATTTTAAAGCTCGCGGATCCGAAGAAAGGGGACAAAAGGATGATTAAGCCCCGCAGTTTCGCTTTAATCGCGATTTCTTTCGAATTACTTCTTGCGGGTTCTCGGAATCGGGTCTAATTGTTACACGTGTGTTCGTTAATTTTAATGAACGACGGTGTCTCGGTTGTTTTAGCTAAATGATCAACTCTATATGCGGCTCTTCTGAACGGATTTATAAATTCTGGGGAAACGGCGCTCGTATAATTTTTATTCGGCTTCTTTTCAGTGTTCGTAAATTTGGAACAGGAGTTTCATGGGAAATATATATTTTATTCTGCCTCGTCAAATTCCAATTTTCTTCACAAAAATGATTCGATAACTTTTCAATCGTACAATTTTTTTCACGTCATTTTTTACGAACATATTTTATAATTCACGGTGCCGGGGAATAGAAATCCTGTTTTAACAGTATACGTCCCCGTTATCCACCCTTCATTATTTCCAAAAAAAGCGATAAAATGAACAGACTTTTATTAATAATTATTGGAATAATTATTTTCAAACCGTACAATTTCTATCAAAGTTCAATGCCGAAATTGCGGATTTTGTGCATTAATTAACGGAAGTAAGAACAAAATGGGAAACCAATAAACGTCAATATCTCTTAGAATTTGTTATAATCTGATCATAAGTGTTGATTTATATCTAGCCAACACCGAAACAAAAATTTAATTAAGGACCACTAAAAGGAAACCTGTCTTACAAATGGCGCGATCAAGGCTCGGACTGGGAATAAATCTTGCAGCAGCGGATTAAATTGCACGCTGAAGTAAAACGATAGATGTTATTCTGATAGCAGGTCCCGAGATGGACGAGCAATTCCACTTTCACCTTATTGCCAGCGACTGGTTGGCCCATTCCGAATCTTCTGTGTGTCCGAGTCGACGCGATCTCGGTGAAACTTCAACCGGTCGAATGGCGTCCGAGTTTTCTTCCCGTCCCGCAGTCTTTCCACTGTAATTCCAGCCATCCACGTGGCTCTCTGACTTCCTTAATCTCTTGGCCAGCGGACCATCTTCATATTTTTTTTTTTTTCCACCACGCCGCTGCAGTTACTCCGCGATTATTATCTCCGTGAACGACGCCGAGCCGCGCCGCGACGACAAAAGATCCGTGGAAACGATCTCCAGAGGTACCATCGAGACTCGAACATTTTTAACTCGGGACAAAGGGAACGTTCTCTGTCCAGACACTGTACCAGACCCGCCCACGGTCCGTTCTGTGGCAAACGACTTCCAACTTGGCTCCATTCACCCTGCAGATTTTTCGGGAAATTAAACGGCTCGGTGACGTGTCAATCTATCGTCAAGTGTCACGAAATCGTTGAGAATCGAGGAGGTTTGATGGACACTTAAACTCACCCCTTCGTACAACCTTTGAAGAATGAAGTTGATACAAGAGTACTTAAGTATACGTTTGATAGTTTTCTTTCTTCGTGTTTCTTCGTATTCATGATTGGTCCTGACCGATTCTTCTTTTTCCAAAATTCTCCACGAACGCAAGAATTTGCACAAAAATTTTCAGTCGTGTGGTTGGAAATTTCGTTATTCAAAATAAAAGGTTTATTTGCAAGAAAGTTGAAGAATAGAAACTTATTTCTTGTGCAAATTATTTCAATTTTTTGGAACAACGACTGTATGTTTTTATCGTAAACGCATGAAATCCGCTGTTTAGTAATTCAAAACAAATATTCGCACAGCGGAATCTTTATTATTGAAACTCGTTCCTGAATTCACGAACAATAGGATGCCACGAGCGAATTGGAAAGTATAATTAAATTTCTGCTTCGGAATGCTTGTTCGCATCAATATGGAAAATTGATTTGGAATTTCGCAGTGCGACTCCATAATTCCCTCACAGGTAGCATCGTTACAGAAAATCGGTATCATTTCTCTAATTATATGACTCTCCCTCTCTCTTTCTCTGAACCTCAATTAATTACTGAGAGCAGAGATACAGGAAACGTTGAAAAACCATTTCAATCACTGAAAAATGTCCGCGTACCTTTTCTGCCGTTCCCGGGGTTTGTGTAATATCTGATCACCGGAGAGCTGCAGGAAAAATACTACCAATTACATTTTCGTTGTCACTAATTTCGTGAAAGGCTTTCTCTATACTGGAAACATATATATTACAAATGTTACAACTTTCACATCCCCCCACGCAGTAGAGCAATTAACGGCACTGAACAAAATAAAAAGAAAATTGTATTTCTGGACCTGGTCAAAGATTCACGTCACCCGTGTGCGAGTAACGCGATGATCAACGTGTCAAAAAGAAGGATTGCGCTTCCTTGCCGCATAAATGAAGGAAATCCGGCGGATCCGGCGCGCAACAAGGAGTCGGCCGAAAGTTGAACAACAAGTTGCACAGGGTCCGGGGGCGCGTCGTGTTTCGTACGCCTGCGAAATAAGAATTTCAAATGGCCCATTAAAAATGAGCGGTGTAAGCGCGTTCGCCGGGACACGGCAGATTTATTCGATTTATGCGGGCCGTTGCAGCCGGACTACAAGTGTCACGTATGCCTCGGAATGCAGCGTGCAGCTGGCCCAGTATTTCCTGGCGTGCGTGTAATGGAACGTGATGCAGCCGACGTTATGCTCGTGCCCCTGCGCTTTACATGCGCGTGTGGGTGCTCGCATCGCCGAACCGGCGACGTATTGCGAGCACTTTAGACGATCGCTGGACGTTCCTCTTCATTTTTAACGTCGGACGCGCCTAGCAGAGATTTTATAATTCGCATTACGTCCGGGACACAAGCGCCGCCTTCGTGTCACGTATAATTAGGATCCTTACGCGAGACAAAAATTATCTGCGCGAGTTACGGGAAAGCTGAGCTTGAGTAAAAATATATTTCTTCTTCTAACAGTCTTATTACGACGAAAGCGATATAGAAGTATTCGTTGATGCTAATCAAAATACCATTTCCATTCAATCCAAAAAGGCTTATCATGTCTGACCATCGCCTGCCGATTCTACTTATGAATACATTCGAGGTGAATTTACTCGCACACGAAGTACCGCACGAGTGCGCTTTCTCACGTACATCAGGCTTGTTTATCAAAGAATCATCCTCCGTATCGTGCAATTTCGATCACAGGATGGCGGAGCCCCTAAACGAAAACGTGCCGGCGCTAAGGACGCGCGTCCGCCGGAATTGTTAGTCGTTTCACGTGAGTAATAGGAAGCCGTGCGGGCACGATCGTGGCGCATTATTATTGTTCGGCTGCTCACATCATTGTTTCGGCCGTGATACCGAACCGGGCTGCGTCTGACACGTCCACTGATATACTACTGGCCGACCGGAAAACACCGCACCTACTGCGCCGCCTGCATTCCGTCGCCGTTGGCCTCACGCATCGATCACGACCCCCTTCTTTCGAACCGGAATTTCATTTCGGAACAGATGGCAAATATATGAGATCCTGATGAAAGAGAGTGCCCCGTTTAATCTGGTTTCATTTCGCATTTATTTCCCCGGGCCGATATCCCCTCGTAGAAAAACCGAGCTAACGAGGCCGGCCTTGACACGCCGAGACATGCAGCGTTTCGGAGAGAAAAGATCAACACGGTTCACTGGTACATTTGTGTTTATCTTTTACGGTGCCTTATTTTCGGAAAATTTGATAGCCCCTATACTGGTTGAAAGTAACCGAAATTTTCATGTGTGCGGGGTACAATCTATTTTGCACTCATGTATTTTATATAAATGGATACGAATCGCCTCGGTGTCTCCTCGTCACTGTCCGGCCAAACGCTGGCGTATCTACTTGCCGAGGTTTTCTTCTGTCTTCTTACATTGAAAATTACAACGTAAATGCCGCCAGTAACTCGACGCATCCGCGACAACAAGAATTTATGGATGCTCTGCTGCGCTCTCCAATCGACTGCGTCGACATCCATCAAATATAACGGGTCATGCATTACGGTCTGACCACAAACGACACAATTCACTTCGTACCCTCTTCGCCTCGGCGCCATTCTTCGGACTTATTGAGCATTAAATTGAAACACCTGCGAACGCCACGTTTTAATTTCACCTGTATCACACCTGTTACTATAACTCTTTCGAGCACCGAGCCCTCAACAATACAGGAAATTGGCGAGTTATAACGGGTAATTATTTAACTGGTTCGATTTCACCACTGACCTTATACTACTGACCACAATACATTATTCAGCAGATATTGACCTCCTATATAATAAATTGAATTTATTTATACCCCGACATTAAGTAGAAAATTATGTTGCGATGTAGAAACCGTATATTTTTGGTTCAATCGTTAGTGTCTTCTCATTCTGCAATTATAAACGAATCATTTTGCAAGTTTGCTTCGAGCAAACAAGTAGCAAAGGGACGCACTCCTCTACCTTGGAATTCACGTGATTTTCATTTTTGTATAAATGTAGTTAATTATCATTGAAGAGTGCTTCACCGGTGTTCTCCACTTTTAACACTGTAGTAATTACAAAAGCAGTCTTCCTTTCGAATTTTAATTAAATATTTAATCAGAGAAGGCAACCTCGTCAAGGCATTCTACATTCTCAACCCCTTAGTATTTACAGAAGCAGTCTTCCTTTTTGTTTCAATTTAATTATTAATCAGATAATATAATCTTAAACGTATTCTATATTTTCAACAATTTAGAGCTGACACAACTAGTTTCCCTTTTTATTATAATTAAGCAAATTGCCAGAGAAGATCGTTTTAAACATATATATTCATTTAACCCTTCAACACGCACAGACAAATTCTCCCTTGTGTATTATAATTCGACTCCGGAAATTAATCTGAATATACTAAAAGAATTTACGACCACTATCACCCTATTCTCAGCTTATTGAAATGATTAGAAGCAAAAGTTTCCCCATTTCTTGGGATCGACTTATAACATTTTCATTTTCCATAAAAATCCGCAAAATAACTGATCACAATCAATTTCCTCGAGCGTATTCTCTTTCAATTATTGAACAAATGGGTGAACAACGGGATCCATATTAGTGCCTACGTCAATGGACATAGTTTCCGTACAGGAAAGGCCGGTTCACACGGGAGTACAGTTGTTCTAAGAATAAGCTCAATGCGAAAAGCTTCGACACCTCCGATTTTCGACGTCCACCGGATTTTATTTTCCTAGCACCGGCTGCGAGTCGTTGGAAACTAGGTACGTATCGCCGTCGTGTCGTCCGTCGAAAGGCTGCTTCCCGTTGAATTATTAACTGGATGTTTCTTAAAGTCCGCGTTTCCTTAAATACCAGTTGGACGGGGCTGATCGATGAGAATTCAACAAAGTGGCCGGTATATTCGCCGTGAAATATTCAACGATAGAATCGATGGAGGAGATCGCTATGTTCCTCTCTCTTCCACCCCCCACCCCCCCTCCCCCGGTTCTTATAATCGAAACGTGACGTACCGTGCCGACGGAAATTATTCAGCGGCTTCGATTTCACGAAAATCTCGACCCACCCGTGTGCAACAGAATAGTTTCTCTGCTACATCATTTCTCAGAGAAATGTTGATGTTCTTTAGACAGTTTAAAATTTTAAACAATTCTTGCTATTAGAACAGCAGGAGATTATTATTTTTCGTTCTTTGTTCCAAATAAAGCGTGAAATTTTAATGACGGTTTGATGGCGAGCTTTTTAAAGCGTAAGTGGTGTTAACGCAAAAGATTTTTTAAGTAACGAGATAAATTGTTGTTCTGTATTTCTTAGAATGATCAATGGACTGCACCGTCATGACGCTGTTCATTCAGAAACGACATTAACCAGGACGTACATTCATACATTCTTCTGCGGACATAAGCGTGCAGATTTACAGCAACAATACTATATGCTGATAATTGTTATCGATTTTCGTGTACATCCTTCGTTTCATTATTTTTTCACTCGCTGTTGTAGAAACGTATTACGGTAATCGAATCATGCAAACATTCCAAAAGCCTTCAATTATTATCCTACAAGAGCAAAACGTCGATCAAGATCGTTGGTAAGTGTGTTTAATGGAAAAATGTGTTGTATGTCTGACTATTCGTTGACTTGTACTACTTCGAACCTTGTGAAGATTGAAGGAAGTAGTTTCCAATGGAATGTTAAATATAACTATGATATAAAATTAAACTGAATTAAAATAAAAGTGTCTCAAAACGAATTTTTAAACGGTACAAATTTTGTAAATACACTTTGCAAATTTGCCTGGTGTAATATTTTTAAGAATTTCCTTGCACGTACCAAGGTCCGAGGCAAATGAGATTGTAAAATTAAGCGGAGCAGAAGAAGACAAAAAACTTCCAGGATCTGCATCTCTAGGTAGCAGCAGTTTTTTTTTCCGTGACGCTGACCGCGAAATTTGAAGTCCACGGAGCCGAATATAATTCTCCCCCACCCCGAAAGCTTCTCTACCACGTGTTGCACCGTTTCTGGACGAGTGTCGGGTCACGGGCTTTCTGTTTTTAATTCCCTTTCGCCGGACTGAGAATGATGAACTACTCTGAATGGGGATGATGAGGTCTTTCCGCGTCACCGGTGAAAGCACGGAAGCGACCCTCTTTCGTGATTCCCTTTCGGAATGCGGAATGCCACGCTTTGAGATAACGTTGTTGCCCCCTTGCTCGGCTGTAATTGTTTTTTCCCGGCCGTTTTCCCCCGTTGTGCAGCCGCCGTTTAGCCGCACGAAACAAAGGCCGCCGGTCTTTTTAATTCAGCTTCGTTTTAACGGTGCCAGCGAACATCCACCGGCAGAACCTGGTTAACGTCTCCTTACCTTTCCGCTCGCATTTGTTCAGTTTTTCTTCACCGGTAACGACAGATCGCCTGGGAATTCCTGCCAGCGCTGCGAGAGGAAATTATTTCGTTACATGAAACAGGAGCGCTTTCTTTTCTTTCGAACGTTTCCCAATGATTGAAGAGGTGTTTCTTCACTTTCGTAATGCTTTTGTTCAATGTATTACATGACCGGAATTTGTAGGTTCATTCGAGAATAATTTATTTAATGTTTAATAGCGGAATATAATTTACGTCTGACTATTCGTTGACTCGTACTACTTAGAGGTTTCTAAAAGAAAAAATAAAGGAAGCAGTTTTGAAGGAAGAATTGGATACAACGTCAAATGGTCGGCAGGGTTAATTATAAACTAATAGTAACCAGAGTAGAAAATTTATCAATTTTAATCACTCCTGTACATTTCTGTTTCGTTATTGTTTAACTCGGAAGTGCAGGTACACGTTAACATAATTGAACCATGTACGCTTTCAAAAAGCCTCCAACTACAATCTCACAGAATCAGAATGCCGCCTGAATCGCTGCCTAGAAGAGTCCAATAAGAAATATAATTTAAGTCTGACGATTCGTTGACTTGTATTACTGCGAAAGACGCAGTGTCGAAGAATAGAATACAACGTCGCCCGTATTAAATAGCTTCGAAGGCGGAAATTCGAAGGCATCTCCACGTGTCGTTATAATCCCCGACAATTTACTTGATCCTGGTTCTGTATGGATGCGAGTCGGTCCCGAAGTTCCTCCATTAAAAAAGTTTCTCCATTGTGCGGTTGACGAAGGCGGCGGTTGGTTCCTCCGGCGGCGGCCCATGGGATCCAGGGAAACCAATTTCTTTCCGTCGGCTAAGTGGTCTTATTGAAACGTGACATCAAAGTTCCACGATGTGGCAAGTTATCGTGACCCCCTGCATCTCGCCGATAACAGCCTACTCCGCCACCCTAATTAATATTTACCGGCCCACTGAAACGCTCGCTGGCTTCAATCGTTGATTGAACCGCTGAGAATTTTCACATTTTCTTTCAGCATCCAAAGGAACGCTTTACCGTACACCATCGAATTGTTTAATACTCCTAGTTTGATAAATTATAGAATTTTTAATTTTCAAATTCCTCCAAATAAAAAGAAAATCAATATTTTTCATCTAGTACACTTAATAAATTCTAACACGATTTTAATATAGAAGTAACAATTATTCTCTTGAAAATCATGCGTTGTCTTCTTGAATTTGTGCATGGAATTGTTCAGCGTAAAATGAATTTTCGGACATTATTTTTAATGCACAGCCCGGACCTATCGTTTGTAAATTTTCCTGAACACAAGGAAAGCAGAATATGTTTAGCTTTTCGTTATAATAAGACGAGACTGCGGCGGGATGATGTACAATAAATGCAAACAGTGGCTGTTAAATCGGCATTCACAGAGCGTAAATATGGATGCAAATGTATATCACCTCTATCGCGGGAGTCGGTCGCGATAAAAGTTGATACACTCTGAAAAATTTATTCCGAAGCACAACGGGCTGGTTCGATGGAACACATAAACTCGTTAATGATGTCGGGGTACTTTTCCTTCGCATTCTTCATCACGCGATTTTCCTTTACGATCGAAGGCGCCGGAGTTATCCGAGAAGCTGCGCGTTAGTTGCACCATCGAGTGCAGTTCGGGAGTAATTCCATCGACACTATTTACACAGAGGTTGCACCGAGTACTTTCGAAACTGAGAAGAGAGAGAGAGAGAGAGAGAGAGAGAGAGAGAGAGAGAGAGAGAAACCTCGATCGGGAACAAATGCGATTTAAGGGAGAACGGGAAAGGGACTAATGTCTCTGGAGGATCGACGTGACCGAAATAATGCCAATTTTCCGCGAGAGCCGTCAGTAGAAGAGAAACAATTGGATTCTGATAAACAACGTAAACGTAATCGCGCGACATGAGTGTCGCCTGTGAGCAATGACAGACGTCCCGCCGAGCATAGCGTCGTTCAAATAGTTTCAAAACAGAAGGGGTATAAGGATTGAACTATAATAAAGATAAAAGTACCCTTTTTTAAAAACAAAGCGAACGATGAAAGTATGAAACGAAGCGAAACTAGAAAAAATTAGAATGAAGATAAAAGCGAATGTAGACATGTAAAATGGCTATCATCTGTTTGGAAAGCAATAGTGAATTATAAACGCGAAGCAAAGCCACGCCACAATGAATAAAAATTAGAATAAAACGAGGATAAAGGCAAATGTAGACGCTCAAAATGGAGGTAATCTTTTTGAAATGCAAATGTGGACGATAAAAGTAAAATGAGGTTGAATTAAAGTGTATAAAAATTAAATCCCGATAAAGATAGAAGTAAATGCAGATGTATAAAACGACGATTACCTTTTTTACAGGAAAGAGCGATAAAAATAAAATGGTACCAGATAAAAGTCAATCGAAGCTAAACCGAAATGCATACAAATTAAAATCAACCTCGAAATTGATATATTCGGCTAAAATGAGTGTTATCTCTTTTCAAGGGAAATATTAAACAATAAAAACAAATTGAAGCTAATGTAAAACAGAAATAAACGCAGACGTGCAAAATGGCCCTCCTGTTATACGAGCGACGTTCAACGATAAAAGCGAAGCTCGGCTAAAATGAAAAAGAATTAATGCGAAATAAAAAAAAAAAATATGGAAAAACAAATTGACCGTCCGTTTTTTTTTTATAGATACTGAACGTTACGAAATAAAAATGTTGCTGAACTAAAATGAATAAAAGTTAAAAGAAAACAAAAATGAGTGTAGAAAATGGCTGTCCGTTTCTTTAAAAGACAGCAAGTAATGCGAGTAAAATGCGGATAAAAATTAAAATACAACAAAAATGTGTACACACAAAATGGTTGTCACTTTTTGGAACCAGGAGTTAAGCTCAAACCAGTCGAAATAAAATCGAGCAAAAATTGAAGCGAGCCGAGGATAAAAATAAATGTAGACACATCCAAGATGGCAGCCGCTCAGAGGCGGTGGAATGCTACTTAATCCCAGGATGGAAATAGGGGGTGGAAGTTTGCGGAAGTAGAAGCGAAGGAAACCGATCGTCGGACGGTTTCACCCTTGTCGAAGGGTCAAATAATTTTTTTGTAGCCCGTGATGGCAACCCATGGCTCATCGGTTCCCGATCGATCCGTGCCGCGAGCACTCGATAGATGGATAGATAGATAGATGCAGGTAGACCGAGGAGGAACGATGATGCATCCTGTGCAATATATCATCACGTGTTGCGTGAAAGGCCTGGTCGATGTAACGGTTCCGAGCTGTTACATCTGGTCCACAGATCGCGACGTGTCTCCGACGCTGGGACAGCCGACGAATTAATGGCTGAAACGATGTTTCCGTTTAAATAGCTGATGCGATCTATCGGGTGTCGTGGTAGACTGTGTTCACTTGTTTCTTGGCCAAAACTGAACCGGCAAGCCAGCAACAAATTTTTAACGAAAATTATCCCCACCGAAACGCAAACGTACCAAACTTTCGGACACAAAACGCATTACACTAGAGGTTCTCAGTTTTAATATTGCTGGAATTATTTTTAATACTTGCAGGTATGTTAATACCCGTACTTAATGAAAAAATTGGTTTTTACTTGAAAATGATACGAGTAAATGCCACCAGAATCAGATCCAGAGTTCACTACCGTTATAATAGAACCGACGATCGTTTTACATGTCCGTATATATTTTTATTTCACGTTAATTCATTTTAGTTGAGCTTCATTTTTATCGTCGAACGTTGCTCGTAAAACATGTCGGCCATTTTGCCTGTCTACATTTAATTTCATTTAGCTCCACTTTTATGTTCGTACATTTCAGGTTAGCTACGATTGACTTTCATCTGATACCATTTCATCTTCATTTTCTTCATTTTTTGCTAACGCGTGTTACGTCAATTGCGTTGTTAAACCAATTTGTGCAGACGAATTTTGGGACGTAGAGTCTGTGCGCAGAATATTTAATAAGGGTGTCCACCAATGAGAATTGCCGGTGATAACTTAGTTTCAGAATTCGAGATCATTAAAGAAAACTTTCGAAGCGGAAGGTGCTGAGGTTCGTCTTGTTTATTTTGTCAACGACAGAAATAATCGTCAGAATTCAAGGTTGACCGTAGTCATTCTGCCAATTAAGAGGAGTCGGTCGCACTCATTAGGCTGTTTCTTACGACGATTCTGAAAAGAATGTCCTTCGCTTGCGAACAGAAATGTCTCCCCGCACGCGAAATATCGCATTAATTGGCGTGGTGACCTTGACGAGTGGAGAAAAACCGGCCAGGCCAGCGTGAACTATCCGCGAACAAGAAAGTTTGAAATGAAAGCCTTGGAGTTCCTGGGGAACTCGTTTATTTGTCCTCTTCGCCAGTTAAGCCGTGAAGAGGACACCAAGATGGTCGTCGAAGGAGCGTCCTTCGCAGACGACGAAGAATTCTCACCTTATGATCGATGAGGGGGTTCAAGACAAGTTTCATTAGCGGGGCTAGACTCGAGGTGCCTGGAATTGAAAAACGAATGGCAACAATAATTTCTTAATGACCAATACGGCTTCAGTATTGAGCAAGAGTTTCTTCAGTTTTCGTTTCTATTACAGACGTCATTTGTCCATGTTTCAGCATCTGCAGCTTTGATGTATTAAAATCCTCTTACACCTGGACTAAGTAAATGGAATTAATCGAGCACAGATTTTCATGCAAAATAAAAATTGCCCAACTCAACTGTATGAAACAGAAGTTAATTGTATTTCCCCTTTCAATTTCGTATTTGATTAATCGATTTCTGTCAAAATAATAAACTGTATACGAACCCTCGTGCGAACACTTCCCTTAGGTTCAATTTTAGGAAAACGTTGTTGTTCGGCACTTTTAATGAATTTTTGAGGCGCGACAGCAGCACTTCGCAGGCAATTAATTTCTTCAAAACCGAAGCGAAAGAGTGGCTTGTATGAAGAGTGTCGCTAATCCCAGGGTCAACTATCCCGAGAACAAACTCTAAAAAATGAAACTGCCAGTCCTTACGGAGGCGAAAGAGGAGAAAGAGGGCAATATAATGAAGGGCCGGAGCCGGAGGAAGTAAGCAACAGCGCGCGGAGGAGAACTCGGAGAAAGTAATAAAGCAATAAAGAGAGAGCGCAGGGGTTCGTAAGAGCCTGGTCGGCAAGTTTACACGTAGGGTACATGGCCCGGGTTAGGTTTAATAACAGCGAGTAAGCGCTGAACCTCGCCCTTGGACGAAGCATTATCTTCAGCATTTTATTTCGCCTCGTTCGTTCTCCGGTGAATCTCTTTTTTTCCTCTCTGTGTCTATTACCTCGCGGTGTATATATTTGCTGAATTCTCCAAATTTTTTACTGTCCGTCACAAAATGTTTTAAACCTTTTCCGACTTCAGAGACTAGCCTCGAGGATAGACTGAAAACGATTTTATTTTATCACAGTAACTATTGAGGAGAACCCCTTGAAAATGTTTAAATTTCCTGAACATACGCTAAAAATCGTGTTATTATTATTGGCCCGGTTATCATAATTGTCACGGAACATCTGTACCGAATATGACGTACATTAAAGGCATAAAACAGCTGCGAAAACGAAGGCTGAAAATCAAAGAAAATGCAGAACAGAACGGGAAGCAAAGTTCGATAATAAAGTTGGGGAACGGCCGGTAATAAAAAGCCCAGGGAAAGAGCGTAACAGCTGAAGCTGCTGGGAGGTTGCAGCTTATGCAAACTGAAACAAGAGCCGTTTTAGCCTGACGAGCATAGCCGAACAGTTCCGATGCAATATCCCTCGAATAATTTCGAAGAACGAGTTGGGGCTCGGCCGCGATGCAACATTACAGGATCGTACACTATTAGGAGCACGCGTCTCGTACACGAGCATCGCATCGATCCCCGTTGTAATCCGCTCGAAGCCAGGCTGTATCTGACCAAACTCCCGCAAACATAATAACAGAAACCGAAGCCAACTTACGCTGCATTCATCAGCGCCGAACGGGGGATAGTTTTCCACGGAAATTGTTGTTACGCTGTTCTGTATACGTGTAAACTTGGACACCGTTTATACCCTGTTGTAACCCCGAAACTCGATTCCGTCCAATTCCGGATCCCTTGTTGTCACTGTTGTTCGCGCGATTCCGTTAATCGGTTTCTTAGCTTCCGGGGAAATCATGTGAACGTATGCTAATCTGCTTTCGTCGACTGTTTCCTTGAGTGATAGTTGTTTTAACTTTTTTTTCTTTTCTAGCTTTTCGCTTTTTCTAGAGCGTCGTAAAGTCGAGCGGTGTTAATTAATCCGAGGGACCGTGAACGCGCCCGCAAAAATTCGAGATTAACTTATTTTTTTTTTTATAGCTTCCATAAGATCTCTCAAGCATTGCACAATGACAATTTATTGTACGCGTTCGTTACACGCGTCGTTGAACGTGTCAACGTCACGCCCGCTTTGTCCGAGAGCGTCGTAAAGTCGAGAGGTGTTAATTAATCCGAGGGACCGTGAACGCGCCCGCAAAAATTCGAGGTGTTTTTCAATTTTACGAGGAAACTTCCTGAAAAGACAGCGAACTTCCGAGATTCTGCGAATGCCTCGGGTCGGATTTACGCTGACTCCCGCGATGAAAAGGACCGACCGACTGGATTAATATACCGGGTGGCAGGAAACGACCCTCCGCGGCTGTTGCGAAGGAAATTATTACGCTATGGTCGGAATTTATGAAAATATCGCTTTCGATTCGCATTGAATCGCTGAACTCGTGATTCTATAACGCGAAGAAGGGCTGGTAATTTAACGAAATCGGAAATTTCCCACGCAACGTTCGGGGTCGGATATGAATTTTATGTAAAAGAGGACGTTCACTTTGTATCGTGCAGACTGGATGTGCGTGGGTTTGTTTATTGCCCGTTTTTCTGAAAGAGGAAACCGAGAGAGAGAGACCAGTGTCCAGGCAATTCACGTAACCCCCATATTTTATCTAATGTGGACTGGATAGCTATTGTGAACAGCTGTGTACGTTTGGAGTTCTTCCTCTGAGAGATGGAGTGCAATAATGATAAAAATGCACTTTCATTTCGGTGGCAAACTTTGATACGATCCAGCTTACGAAATATCACAGTAAAAAAAACTGCAGTTCCTTGTCAATTATTTAGGAATGATAAAAGTAAGAAATCGTTGATAAGTAGACTATTGATCTTTCTGTAAAGTAAGAATTTTGTCTTTATGTCTGTAATAATTTTATTAAATTGAAAATAGTACGTCGATGTTTCTTTCCCGATGATGTTTTTAATCTTTGTAACGTTTTAAATTACACCTGTCCAGGTTTGTCATACATCAGTAATCTCTAACTTCGACTTTGGCTAAACTTCACCCTGGCAACCCAGAAATTTTTAACCTTTTGCTATATTATCCCGTACACCTTGGCGAGAAAATGTCAACAATCGAAGTTTCAAGGCGAGGAATTCACTGGTTCAGGATTAACGCGTGTTTAAAGTTGAGCGATTCTAACACGTTAACTATGGGACTTTCTGTTACTGCTATACATAAAGGAATACACTTCAGTCTCGTTTAGCGTGTGCCATCAATTATGAAACTGACTAAAATTCCAACTGATCCACAGCTATTTGGACCAGCCTATACCCCATAAGAAGCTGAAGAAGCTGAATCGCGAGACGAATCGAATACCCATGTCGAGTTGCACCTGGCCGGTGGCCCGTTACCAGGTTAAACAACTTACAATAGCTCGGAGGCTCGAAAAGCGAACTTGCGCCGGTCGATACAGAACAATTATATTTCCCGTGGCCGGAGGGGCAGCAATCCCCGGTGTCGGAAAGCCAAGAAAGTTTTATGGCTCCTCGAAGACCGATTCCGGAATAGTGTTTCCTCCGGACGGGTTCTTTCTTTGCCCTGGTCTTCCTTTTTTTTGCGTTCGAAAACGACCGTGGCAGGAATAACAGGGGAGTGAACCGGTCTGTCGACGAGCTTTCCATCCCCTGGTTTTTCAACGATCCCGGCAGCCTCTTCCATCTCGCCAGGGCCGCTTGATCGTAACGCCTTTTTGCACGCAGCTCGCAAGAAAACCGTGGAAACTTTATGGAGTAGAGTTCCGCCGTTTCAGCGTTCCAGACGTTCCCTTTTCTCCCTCGGCATCTGTCTCTCCTCTCTTCACACTCTCTTGTATTCTCTCTTTCTCCCTCTCTCGGGACAGAGCTCGTTTCCTTCTTAAATCTCGTTTTCACCCCCCCCCCCCCCCCCCTCCTTCCCGAGACACCGCTGCCACGCACCTTGCCTCCGCGAACAATGCTTTCACTTTGAAGTAATTCCGTTGATTATCATTGGGGCCCAGCGTGGGAATACGGACTCTGCTATTGGTGCCCTGTGCTCGAACGCTAGGTACTAACAGTTCCATTGGCGTTAGCTTTCTACATACGGAATTGCCAATTGCCTAATGCTCTTTTACGGGAGATACCGGGAAAACACTGAAAGGATCAGGAGAAATGAAGAATCATGGGATTTCCTGCTTTCGAACTCTAATTGAATTCTACAATTCGGAGATTTCATCCAATCTAGAATATTTTCGTTACTCAACCCCTCCATTTTCATTTCCACGCGAAAGGTGTATTCACTCGTGCCATAATTGAACGTTTCAGCAATTGTTTGAAACACAGAGGCACTTAGCAATGCGAGAATTGTTTTCAATTATAGAAACGTTGTGGTGGTGCCTTCTGTGCCAGTTTTTCCTTAGAAATTATGTTTGCTTCAATCTTCACAGAGTTCGAAGTAGTACAAGTCAACGAATAGTCAGACGTAAATTGTATTCTCCTGGTAAACGCTATTGTCAACGATCCTGGCGACCATTATGCTTTTGTCGGATTATAGTTGGAGACTTTTAGGATGTGTATATGTCTCGATTATGTTAATAAATTCCTGCAAAAGGACAGGTAAATAACTCCTTTCTTACTGCATGGTTCGTTACCACCTTGACACCAGCCTTCGCCTAACGCGCTATAGTGATGATAGGGGTTCGGCAACCCTCGCTCCGTCGTAACAAACGTCCCGAAGGATCGTAAAAGATTTCTGGAATTAATTTCTGCCCAATTTCCGGTCGCCCTTCCTCGGCTTTCCGGCCGGGGACCTGACAAGTGATATTAAGTGGCATTATTGTGGCCCTTATTAATGTCGGCAGCTATTTTCATTCTTTTATTACTCGGCTTTTATTTCGTTAGCGCGCTCCATCGTTCAATAGTTATTACATTAAAGAACAAAAAGATAATTACATAAATTCTTATCAGTATCTGTCAAGGAAATGATTCTTCTTTCTTTTCATTTATTCTAGAAAAATGCGCGTTGTCGATATTCTCTTTTAGCAATAGCGTATGAAGAAATGAAACACGGAGTTCGTAAAATGAAAAATATCATTAAGTTTGAAAGAGAGGATTTTTCTCGCTTTTCTTCTCGTTTATGCGACAGAAGAGCATGCTCTCTTCCTCGCCGTTTTCTCAGGGAATGGTTTCCCGGGAGGCTCTTGCTCGCGGGAACAAGGAAATCATCAGTTTGGAGGCAAGCCATAGAAAATAGTTTGCGGTCGTTTAAGCGCTAATAAAGCCGGTTGTTTATGGAAATGATGTTGTTTCGTAGTCAGAAGATACCGGGGCCGTAATTTACGGTTGCAGGGCCAGTGTGATACCTCTTTACTGCGCGCAAATACGGCTGAAACGAGAGCGCGGTATTGTTTTTATTGGGGTTGCGAGTGGTCGACGGCACGCCTCGTAGATTCCGAAAATTTATCGACTGCTCTTTTTTTTCTCGGTACGGAACGAGACTCGCGTAAAATTTTTGGCTGTTCCGTTTCGCCGTAGCACCGACGTCGAGGAAAGTTAGCTCGAGGGAAATAAGGGGAACGGGGTGTCCTGGGAATAAGTATTTATGACCGTCCTGGTGAGAGAAGGGTCCTTTTTTTTTTGCAAGGATGGTTCTATTAAGACCTTCGGGATGAAACGCCGAAATTTTATACGAATAAATAACGATTGTAACGTAAACACGGTCGGAATCGTAAAAGCGTTGTAATTCTAAGGATTACGGTCGTGACTCGTTTGGAAATATGTACACGTAATAGTGATCGAAGAGAAGCCAATTGCAGGCATCATACAATGAACGGGAATACAATTTTCTAATTTTTTGAGAAACCTGATAGAGGATTATAGTTGTTAGTCTCTAGCGCCATGTTTCTTTCTTCGTCGTGGACTAATATATCGCCCTGTTCACTCCGAAAATAAATCCACAGCTCTAACCTTAATTAGAGCCGATGTCGAGGTGGCGACCGCCCAATTAGCGTGATTCCTAATTAAAAAATAACAATAGCGCGACCGGCAAGAATGCCACGTGTAAAAGTATTCCGGGCAATGTCAAACGAGTCCGCCGACGGCCTTGAAAAGAGGCCTCCCTGCTAAAAAGAACTATTCTTCTGAGTTTCATTTGGACGCTGATGAAAAGAGTAGTTGTTCCAGCAAACACTGGAACGGGACAAACTCAAGGCACAATGGGAACCTGCATGCTCGAGGATGATCCTTCGCTGGGAAATAAGGTTCTCTCGCGAAAAAAAAAAATAGAGAAAAGAGGAGACGGGCAGAGAGGGAGAGAATAAAAATATATGACATCTGTACAAGGGGTTTCGTTCTGGTAGGGAATCGAATTTGGATATTCTCTGCGCGCTATTGAAGGGCAGATGCATTATAAATAACCAGCCGAGATGTCGCCGTGCTCGGAATGCAGAAATCTATGGGTTTATCGCAAATCGGATCGAGCCAGGAATGCCGGGAATTTCGGAAACTTTCGCGAAAGCTCGCCGGCGAGCTTAGTTGCGCTTTTTAGCGACGTTGCTCCATTGAGCTCGTCCCGGATAATGTAAACGGGTGTCGGGCTTCATTACAGACCGGGATGTACCATAGTGATGTCGTCTTAATAAGCTGGTTCTAATCTCCTTTTTCCTAGTTCGCAGAATTCTTTCCATTTTTTTTTTTTACGCCTGCTTATACTGTTTAATGGATACAGCCAATTATAAGTGTCGGTACAGTGCTCTTAGCATCGACTGTGCACCCGGTATAAGATTTTTGCAGAAGAGCGAACGCTACAATAAAAAAAAAAACTTCCTCAGGGATGTAAAATCAAACAGAACGCTCGAACTCTCGCCGGATCGAATTTCTAATTAAATCTCCGGACAGCTTCGGCATGAAATTCGATTACCATTTCATTCGAACAGAAAACGTTCGGAAATTCGCCGTGATTCGACCTGGAAATTAAAACTGAAAGTTGTATCGCGCCGAACAAGTTCCATGGACGAACTTTCGCGCAGAATTGCGGCAGAAGTTCTCCGGTAGGAGCGAGGTGAATGAACTCGTTAATGACCCTGCGATTATTGTTTATCGATACACGCGATGATTTCCATTGGGCAGTCATTGTCGACGCTGTCAACGCTTCTGCCTCCTCGATTGAGTCAGATCTGAGGTGCAAAATGAATCTTTCCTACGAATTTTTACAATCAATTTTCCTAATAAATGTTCACTATGAATTTTCCCAACGCAGTTTCTCAATCAATTTTCACAATGAATTTTCCCGATGAATTTTTTCAATGAATTTTCAAAATCAATTATCACAATCAATGTTCACTATGCATTTTCACAATCAATTTTCCCAATGAATGTTCACAATGAACTTTCCCGATGAATTTTCCTAATGCATTTCCCAATGAATTTTCACAATCAATTTTCCCGATCAATTTTCCCAATGAATTTTCACTATGCATTTTCGCAAATCAATTTTCTCAATGAATTTTCACTATGCATTTTCCCAATGAATATTCATAATCAATTTTCCCAATGAATTTTCGAAATGAATTTTCACTATGCATTTTCGCAATGAATTTTCGCAATAAATTTTCACTATGCATTTTCCAAATGAATTTTCATAATCAATTTTCCCAATGAATTTTCACTATGCATTTTCCCAATGAATTTTCGCAATAAATTTTCACTATGCATTTTCCCAATGAATTTTCATAATCAATTTTCCCAATGAATTTTCACTATGCATTTTCCCAACGAATTTTCGCAATGAATTTTCGCAATAAATTTTCACTATGCATTTTCCCAATGAATTTTCATAATCAATTTTCCCAATGAATTTTCATAATCAATTTTCCCAATGAATTTTCACTATGCATTTTCCCAATGAATTTTCGCAATGAATTTTCGCAATGAATTTTCATAATGAATTTTCACAATGGATCAGTGATCATTCCCCACAAAAAATAATCTCAAGTGTAATGCATTTGTCAGAAATACTTAAGAAGCCGCGTTCGGTGGGAAGTAAAGGGAAAGTTCCGTGTTCCTAATAAATTAATTTCCGTCGAATCCAGTCGGCATTAAATCCTGGCCGTTTCTAGCCACGGAACAGGACGTAGATTGCGTTTAAACTGTCCTCAACGGCACGGGACACCGCGAACGAACCCGTCGTTGGCGGACACGGCCATTTTAACGCAATTGCACGTGTAATTCGGTGGCGCGCGATGTTATCGCGGCGCACGCCAGCCGCAGAGCGCAGAAAATTATGTCCTGCCTGAACATCTGCCGCTCGGCGATCGTTAAACGACCCCCTACGAAGAAATTTGGCTTTGTGCGGGCCCGTATAGAACGTTCATCCCTGATCTGGACACCGGGAACGATTTAGCGGGTTGTCGATTCTAGTTGTAAATCGAATGCAAATTTTTTCTGTCGAGTGTTTCACACCGTCGCGCGTCCTCTTATCTGCGTTGCCTTAGGTGTCACGATTTTTCTTTCCGCCGAGCCCCTCGAGGCGATAGGATTTTAAATTTGCTATTTGGGAATTGATTTTAAATCTGCTTTTATATGTCTACAGTTAGCCATCATAAAGAGAAATATACGTCCAATAAAAGTTCGATAAACTCCGTAATTTCATTCGATGAAATATCACCGTTCATTTCACTCCTGCTCCACATTAAAATTCTTTTTATCTGCACCATCGAAACTTTTATGGCATCTTCGGAGAATCATTTCTAAAACAGTATAGCAATCATTCTATTTTTCATGCTTTCTTTATCTGTCCGCATTATTTCACTCGGACGACACTTTAGCCGCACGGAAAATCGTCAGAATAAATTCAATTCAGTTTCTATTCCTTTTTCGTCGAAAGGTATTCTGTTTTATCGAACGCAGAAAATTTGTACAAAATCGCGAATACGATCGAACGAATTATTTGAGAGTATACTAAACATGAAAAATAATGCTGTATGTTATATTTAAAAAATCTGTTGCAAGAGCGTGATACAGTATTGCAAAATGATCGCAATGTAAAGTGATACGAAGCAATTGTGGGTAGAATCGAGGGGGTGGTTTGTCCAGGTGATTTTTCCAAATTTTTTAAAAGAGAGATGCTCGGTTATTAAGCCACGTCGCCGGAGTAAATAGCCAATTATCTTAGCGGCGCGTGGGCGTGCGAAACGTCGGGGCTCGTTCGTTAGAGGGTGAAGGGGTCCCAGACACGACACTTTCCAATTTGTTTCGCGAAATTGTAGCTCCGGACCGACGAGACGCGACATTTAAACGGCTCCTGACCCGAGCTGCCGGGTATTGCGTCTCTGCCTGTGACCGTTGCAATTCGGCGAAACACCATAGAACGACAAGGCAACCTTCCTATGGTCCACGGTCCCTTTGTTTGCAAGCCGCAGCGCGTTGTTATTTGAACACTTTGATTGCCGAGTCGGTCGCACGGCGGACACGCGGTCTTTCATTAACTGGCAGAAATCACTCCTTGGCGAAGGAAATTTATTTATGTTTTTATTCGACGGAGAATTGCGCGTTCAAACTGACGGGACCAAAATTTATACGTTTATGAGAAGATTGAATCAGAGAAATTTCAAACAGTAGATGGATAAAATGAATTCGAGAATATCAATTTTCAGAAAAGAAATTTTTCTCTTGGTTCATGTGTTTTTCTATGCCATCAATCATTGGAGTAAATAATACTAGTTTATTTAATTTCTCGGATCTCTCGTATCTCAACTACGTTTTAATTGCTTCATTGAATAAATATCTCCCTTGAATGATTTTCTATCTCCAGTTAATTGTTTTGCGTGCAGAAGGAAAATTCGCGCAATCGTCCAAAGGTTAAAAAAAAAATCAACAAATTACCGCGGCGATAATTTTTGTGGAATTTCAGATTAATAAATCGTTTAACGAGTTCCCGTTGCAGTTGAAAAAGATATTCGGAATTTTCGATGCGCACCGATTTTTCGTTCGCCGTGTTTATCTTTTCAGATACGCCCGTAGTCGTGTGTACATTTAATTTCAGTTTAATGTTAAGTCTCGTTAGTCACGTACGAGGGCGTCAATTTTTAAACAGATTTATATACATTACCTAATTGCCGGAGATTTAAATTAAACAGGATAAATAAACTGTGAACGCATATTTAATTAAGTATAACGAGGAGATCTCGGCAAACTAAATATTAATCGTATAAATTCACCTTGATGAAACCCAAAGGGGAAATTGATTACAAACGGTTCGATAAATGTTAATCTCGTGACAAAACAGGAATTATATGGAAATTCTAGTCAAGTCTTTACTGCTGGTTCATTCGCGATCTGTTCATGAAACATTCTACGGAGATTAGGTTCAACGCGGTCTTAATCCTTCGCGCTATAGCTCTCGGCCGAGGGTGTTCTGCGTTCTACACGGGCGCGCTAATTAAACATTCTACCTAATCGCGCGTAACGGCGCAACTTCACGTTTATGTGTACAAATTGCGCAATAAGGCGACTGTTATTGCTATAACTGAGGAGGCACTCGATTACCAAAATGCTTAGCACAACGGTCTCCGATTACGTTAACGCCGCGGCTCCCGCGATCCCCACAGGGAGGATGATAGTTATTCGCCGAATTCGCAGTTTAGTTTCGGACGATAATAGATCCCGTCGATTCGTCTGTTTCCAAACATGGTTCGAGGAGGACGAACAAGTTCCGTAGATTGTCGGAGTTCAAGGATCACACGTGGAGACCCGGCTGACCTCTCTTCGCGAGAGTGTGCCCTGTGCATGTGAGCTGAGAGATGAGATGAGATGTCAAAGTTCGAAAGAGTCGCGGACGTAGTCAATTAGTTGCCAGAAGCATCCTTGAGTGTGTAACGAGCTTTCCAGAGAGAGAAGGAGAAGCAGAGAGAGAGAGAGAGGGGGGTGAAAGAGTAACTTGAAGAGCAAGTGGAAACATGTTTTCTTAAGTACTCTAATCATTTAATAAAGTTATGAAAATTTCGAACAGAGAAGCAGTATTTCTAACTAATTAATGTTAAATAAATTTAGAAAATATAATGACTAGACAAGCGGATTTTATGCCTCATTTATGTTATATTATTTTTCAACCTGTTAAACATATTAAGAAAGAAAATAAATTTCTATGTCACTCCAGTTTATCGCAATTCAAATTTTTATTTTGCATAAAGTGTAACAATGACAATAAATTTCAAAATTCTGTTTCTTACATAGAAAATGTAATCAGGATTTTCAATCGACCCATATATATCATTATAAAATTGATATCTCTCGTGTAATCAACAGGTGATTGTTCAAGGCACAATACAATATATGTGTGAATATATTTTTATGCTTTTACTCCATTTTGTTTTCAATCCATCGCTTTTACAAAAGCATGAACGCGGTCTTGCATCTACTAGTGAAAAATGCACTCCCATTTTTAATACATACTTTCCATCCAACAGACTTTAGATCCTTTATGAAATTTAAATAAACCCATTATTCGTCAACTATACTGTTCGTAATTTATATCTTACAAAATTAATCAGGAAGAAAATCGGTCGTAGATTTTATGGACCATTAAATGTACGTGGGAGCAAATTGTACACGATCTTTATTTGCTAATAAATTAACTTGGAATGAAACTGGCCACGGTCTTCGTATGTTCATAAATTAAGTGGGGAACAAACTGTACACAATCTTCGTGGGCTTAAAATAAACAGGAAGCAATCTGTACATTATCTCTGCATGCTAATAAATTAAGTATATTTCACAAGCTATTAAATGAACGCTGAAGTAAACTGCCCACGATCTTTATATGTTAATTAGACTGCGCATGTTTATGCAAAATAAAAGTTTCGTGCATAAAGTACAGGAAACGGGAACTAGATAAAAATTGTTTCCTTTCCTCAATAACTTTAACAAGTAATAAATAAAAATTCTGAAATTCTTTCAATATGTTTACTGCCGTAATAGATTCTTAAGATCCACAGTCTATTAATAAATTAACTTGGAAGGAAACTGTGCACTGTCTTCGTTTGTTCATAAATTCAAATGAAGAAAAAACTATACACTATAAACTCTACAATCGTACATGACCACTGTACATTAATTAATTGACTAGGATGAATAATTTCACTAGAAAGAGAATCGTGTGGAAGTTTCGCTATCAAATGAACATGGAAGCAAACTGTCCACGATCTTTGTACATTATTAAACGAACCCGGAAGTGAATTGTACACGATCTTTACACGCGATTAAATGAACCCGGAAGCAAACTGTATCTCGGTGCGTTAATAAATAAACTAAGGAGCGCACAGGGAATTCGTGATGGGTGGAACAGCAGGGCAAAGCAGCATCTCCCTATCGTCTTTTCTGATTCGGTGTTCCATATTGCACTCGCGCGATTGCAAGTTTACAGCGAAGCGTAACACGGTCAACGTATGAGTTGGGATGGATTAGAGTACCGTTGTAGATCGTCGACGCGACGGCCAAGAAAGGGAGAACGGTAGTATAGTGGATAAACGGGAAACTGGAGTTTGTCGCGCGGAAGGTGGACCTCGCGGAGCGTGCACGATGCGAGTACTATAATCCATTGTGTACGAAATTGTGACTGATGCTCGACGATCTTGCGCTTTGAGCGCTGCCAGCACCCGATAGAAGAATATCGAGCACCTGCCGAACAACGGTCCACGAGGCTATTCATGCTAGAACGTGAATTTGTGCGAGCTATAGCGGAACATCTTCTGGAGAACTTGGTGTCTTACCGAGGGAAACTTTCGAATTAATATTCGTGTCAAGGCGAACCTCTTTGATCCCTACTGTCCCTTAAAAGGGCCCGTGTAGTCGCACTTTCTATGTTTGGATTTTTCAAAAGTTCCAATTATTGAAAGAATTAAAGAACCTTCTTGAAGGTGCCACTTTTCATGTTGTTATCCGTCGCAGATAATTGTATCCTTTAAATGTCCTGTTTCTTCCTGTTTCTGCTACAGTTAATCCTGTTTCTGCTACAGTTAATCCTGTTTCGAATAATTCAGGTTAAATATGTTTTTGCTCGGCTACAGAACCTTCTTCGCCCTTAATAGCATTCTCCGAGTAGCAACGAAACTTGCTGCTTAAAGTTTTATGAAGATTGAGAGTTTTAACTTTAGTAATAGTGTTAAGTTCGAATTGGTTTTACGAGAACGAGCTCCCTTTTTTTTTCTCTAGTCAGTGGGGAAAGTGTGGGCGCCCCGACAAAGATTGGATGGATATAAGAAAACTTGTTAGTGATTTAATTAAATACTTCCTCCTGCTCGGGTATTTCAACAGAATCATTACATGATCAATGATTAATTGCACGATTTAATGGAGGAAACTCGGTGAAACAGTGATGTAACAAAAATATTAACGGCCCTTTAGCCGGGAATCAGATCCTGGTGGATTTTAAGTAAATTAATTATTGCGTTACAGTGTTGATAAGAAATTCGATGATGATGTTGCGTGCGTATTTTATTACTATAGAAGCGACACGGGTATGAATAATGTAGTGAGCCACGCTGTATTGTTCGCATATTCAACACGGTGGAAGTTAAATCAATTATCCGAGCACCACCGATTTATCTTTCCATCTTTCCGAGTCGTGCGCCGAGCCTGAGCACACGTCCATCAAGGACGTTTATATTACAGAAATTGCGTCTGCCTCGATCACTTTTTGCACCCGTCCAACTGTCGTCAACGCGTGGCCGCCGGTTTATCGACTCCCATCAAACACTTCATTCGCGAATCGACCCCTAAAACTGTCCGGATTTCACCGTCGATTCGTGGTCACGCGTCGCGCTGACGTTTCCCCGAAATCCCCCTACAACCACTGGGAACCATAATCTGCATCGCGATTAAGAAAAAAAAAAACAAAATTTCACACCTATCATTCTGCACGTACAATTCCCTACGCAAAACGCCCCTGTCCGCAGGAAAATATTTTCAATAAATATTAACACGATGCATGGTTTACGTTCCACAATAATTCACTTGAATTTGACAAGTACAACGTGATACCGAAATTGTTAAAATCCAACGCGCCGCAGCGCGGCGGGGCGCGTCAGGATCAATATTTAATCCAAGTAGAAGCAGGGAGCAGTGGTCAGACACGCCACTCGATCACAGCGAAATTCATTTTCCCGCAGTTTTAACTTATGTGGTGCGAACCGACGAATTAGTGTAATAAAGCACAGTCCATGATTTCCAACTTGCGCGTATAATTCGCGGGAGAGACCGTTCATTAAGCGTTCCGTAGGTTTTATCGAGTCGGGAAGCTAAACGGGAAGAATTTATGGCTGGAAAAGTCACGCGCGCTAAAGTGGAAGAGATTTCCTGCTCGATGCGAAGTTTCCAGTTACAGGCCTCCCTTCTACGATCGATCTCCTCGATCTCTCTGCCCCCCCCCTTCTGCGTTCTTGCGGTTCACACGGGAAATGGTAATTCACGGTTAGGGTAACGTCACGCAACCGGGCGGAAAAGATTTTTGCGATCGTCGGTGGAAGCCTCGAATTACTACTTTCACGCCGAGATTGCACTTTTCCTCGGACCTGGATACGTCGAACGACCGTCAACGAGTTATCAGCAGGCATAAATCTCGCCACCACTATCTTAATCGTACTCCCGGGGCTTTATTCGCCGGCTGTAAAACGTTTAGTGCAGACTTCTAGATGCCTGGCAATTATTCCCCTCGCAAATCGTCACTGAAATGCTCCCAATTACGGGCGAATTCAATCGCTGCGAATTTTCTACGGCTGCCCGATCCATGATTGATCTTTGTTAATTATACAGTGGGTCGTTAAGTTTTTATTTGCATTTTATGCTATGCAACAATCATATTTCTTTTATTCGGGGACGTTCCTAATTGCATAAGAATTCTTCAATTTTTTGTACAGCTGTCTGATCCATGACTGACTTGTACTACTTGCAGATTGAATTTTTTAGTTGTATTTGTTACCAGTTCGTTTTCGAATGTCTCTAATTACACAGAAATTGAATCGCGGCGATTTTTATAAAGCTGACCGATTCAATTAATTTTATATGTAGGGAACATTCACGTGTCTGACCAAACGCTGTCATACTCTACTTTCTGGAGTTGACGGGGAAATTCCAGTCCGCCTGTCGAATCTGTAATCCCATGCCACTTGTATGAGGTACTACCATACTCTAGTTGTCCGACTCCTATTCTACTGGCAGCCGCCCTATTCTACTTGTCCGGGCACTCGTCCCAAACCACTTGTCTTTGGCTGACACAGATCTTATTCCCCTTGTGTAACTAGAGACACCAGTCTTCCACTTGTGCGGCTTGGTTCTATTGTTCTTCTACTTTCCGTTACACTTGCCCGAGTGCGGACATACTATGTTTCACGTGTCCTACTGAATATTCGCACGCTCCACTTGTCGGGCCAATTACCGATTTTTCTACTTATTCGACATGGAAATTAACCTTGCGAGTACTCTTCTTGCTCACAACTCTTCCTATTATTTCACACGAGTTACTTCCTATGTTATTAAGTTCAAGGTAGTCTACATAGTAACAAATAATATTACTTACGAAAATTCTGAGGAAAATATTCTCTAATATAACTCTATCTCTCCATTATTTCACACAATTGAAATTTTGTCTACAAATAGCATTTTTTTTTTAATTAATAAAAATAATATTGAACGTGATCCCACACTTGACTATTGGATGAACAGGTGGATTATTTCGTATAATTACGATTACTTCCAAGAGAATCTAAGGAACAAGAAATATTTATTTAAGTTCATTACAATTTAATTGGTGATCGAAATCGGAACGGACCGGGTGCGATTCGAACACGTAAATCTCGTCGGCGAGTTAACGAAGATCGACGCGAGCCTAATGCAATTTTGCTAATTCCGGCCGTAGACAAGAAAACGTCAAACTCTAATTATCGACTTCCCCATCCTGAATACGCTGTTGTCGCGTCACGAGTCCTTGCGGTCGACAGACGTAATCTACACCGCGACGGGTCTCCCCGCGGAGAATAATGACTAGGTACGATATCAGCATTACTGTGACGGGGTACACAGAGCTGGTTGCGAACCCTCTCCGTCTCGTCCCGTCTGTTAGCCGGTTTCTAATTTCTTTTTGTCGTCGGCTCGCCAACGGCGCGGCGCGGCGTCGTCGTCGCGCCACTTATTTCCGGCCGGGAGCCGCAAGAAAACGGATTCGTCATCGGGAAAACCGGCGAGTAAACAGCCCCTATCGCCGGGAATATCCTTGCGGAATAGGTGGCCATTATGGCCATTGACGAAGCGCCCGGGAATCTATCTTCGGGAACGGTGGCCCCGGTGAAATACGGCCCGGCTGACTGTCACCGCGAATACTTTTATCGCTTCGAACGTTGTTTCCGGGACGCCCCGCTGTACGCCGGCTGCATACGTTGCAACCCCCGTAGCTGCGCGTTCAACAAAGACGCTCGCGGGCAACTTCTGCGAGACAGCTGATGCCAGATTAACGCACGCCCCGATAACGCTTGTCCTGATCCCATTTATTTCCTTCCTTCCTTCCTTCCTTCCTTCCTGTCTGCCTTCTATAGCCAAATGCATCCGCGCATCCAGCATTCCCGCCGAATCCTCCTTTTCTTCGCGCGATCCTAGACACCCGGATTCTGCTGCAGCTCGAACAGAATAGTTTCGCAGTCATTATTCACGCGGAGAGGATCCTCTTGTTCGCGGATAAAAGACGCGCGATGACGCGCACTGTCTTACATATGGCACCAGACAATCACGAGGAAATTAGATATGAAAAGTTTTTGTTCGACATTCTGGTTCCGAGGGTGCAGGATTTCTGATGGTGTTTCTGAGCGAAAGTGGTGCATAATAAATCGACGTGGTAGCGAATTGTGCTTTAAACCGTTCTTTAAACACAGGAGCCTTCAGAGAAGGAATCGTCACTTTCTAAAATATAATTACTAGGAAAATTGCGTGATAGCAAGTAGAAACAGTGTGTAATGGTCAGACGTAGCAGTGAATTTTGTTTTCAGTAACTTTCGCAAATATAGAAAGCTCTAAATAGAAGAGGCCTCGTCAGTTTACAAACTAAGGCCATTAGGAAAATTGTGTGCAGCAAATGGAAACAGGGAGTAATTGTTAGAAGTTGTTGCAAATAGTGTTTAAACAGTTCTTGAAATATAGGAACCCTCTGAGGGAGAATTATCAATTTGTAAAATATAATTACTCGGAAAATTGTATGCAGTAAGTAGAAACAGTGTGTAATGGTCGGACGTAGTAGTCAATTTTGTTTTCAGTAATTTTCTTTAATATTAAAGTCTCTAAATAGAAAAGGTCTCGTTAGTTTCAAAAATAAAGTAATCATGAAAATTGTATGCAGCACGTGGAAACAGGGAGTTATGGTGAGACCCAGAAGCGAATTGTGTTTGCAGCGTCTCTTTTAAGCGCAAGAATCGTTAATGAGGAAATTCGCATACTACGGAATACTATTACCATTAAAATCATACGTGGCAAGTGGAAACGTCCTGCGATGGTCAGACGCATTCTCTGAGCTGCCTTTCGTGTGCTGACGAATTATTCTGAATCTCTTGCTCGTTACGAATGAAGCTCTTCGTTCAACAATTCTGTCGCAAATTGTTCCTCATTAATTAGCTATGAAATCGTATGAAATAGTAGACACTTTTGACAATTATACAAATGGTAATATTTGGATCAGCGTACGCAATTGTCCATATACATTTTCGCTAATCTTCTGCACTGCACTAAACTAAGACGTCTCTAATTTAACTAATTACGAACAGTTGAGTAGCTAGACGGAAGCTTTCTAATTGCACGTCAAAATGAGCTCTCTGTCACCCAGACAAGGATTTTGATATTCCGAATCAAAGGAGACGCAGGCGCAGTTGTTCGAAGGTTATTATACGTGTGCAGTTTCCTTATCGGTAAAAATAACGAGCGAATGTGAAATTTAAACGCATTCTGCCGGAAACTTTACATAACAAGCAGAAACGAATAAACGCCGTGTTCGTGAAACGTGTAGCTGTCAGTAACAGGCAACCCTGAATGCACCCAGAATTTTCGATTTCGGTCAAAATTAAAAGCGCGGGTATAGGTTTTAATACCTGAAAACCAATTTCCGTTGGAACCGCGGAAATATAAAACAGCTAGCTGACTTTACATAATCCTATCTGATGTGCGCAAACGATAATTGATTTTCAAGCCATATTTTTGCATTCCATTTTATCTGCATTATTTGTTTACTTCGGTCAAATTGGAATGAAGATTGGCAGAAAAAATAATTTTGTTCCAGTACTTCCCTGTTTGTTTCCTTTTTCAATCTACGCGTTGAGTAAAGTGAACAATATTTGTGTAAATGTGTGTTCTATGGTTCAAATATTCTCGTTGATAACAAAAAAAAAACTCCAATATTGGCAACTTTGTTTGATTGTGATTAATCGGATTTTCAATAAATATTTTACGGTTAAAAGGAAATTTAAAAACGAAATGATTTGATTGCTGGAGGGTGGAAGATAGACTTCTAAAAATTGTGAAATAATTACCGGCAGACGTGTTAATTAATTTCTAATCGCCGATTTTCAGTGATCTGTACAAAACCGCTGACATTTACGGTCACGCGTGTGTCGCGGCACACACGCACGCACAAATAAGCCTGTAAGTAGTTAGGGTCGACCTATAGGGATTTTCGATAAGCAAACTGCGAACTCGGTAGACATCTAATAGACAAACAGGCGGGTTAACCGAAATTGCGTCGGGATCGGGGCATGTTTACGAGCCAGGCTGTAGTTCCGATGGTTTGGGCTGTCGAAGATCCACCGGACAATGGGTCCGAAAGGGACAAAGGATGATCTTGTCGGCCGGGATTGAGAGGAAAGTTTCGAAGAGGTCGGCAGAAAACAAAGGAACCCTTCTTCCACCAGCCAATACCCGAAATTCTACGCTTCTAAATATTCAACCTGAAATCGAGTCGAATTTATTTTAACCCTTTGCCAGCAGACTTGCCGCGGGGCGTAGCGTGGGCGGAGTCTCGCCGACAAAGATGCAACTTTTCATACAACCTGAACCTAACATAAACTTCTCTGATCTGCGGGTGGTTGCATAAAGTGTGTATAATTTGACGGAATTGTACACACCGAATATTATTATTTGTACATTTATCTGCATGTCGTTCGTCCTCTTCTGCTTTCGTACTGGAGTGCCTCGTTAAATATTTCTCTTGTGCACCGGAGAACCTTAAAGCAAAGTTGTTATTATTAATATTCTATCAGAGACGATTTTATTATGAAATATCACAAGCAAGCTGTTGCAACAAGAATATTGTACACAAACAGCTACAAACACGAATATTTGTACTGGATGAGAAAAATGAAATTTTCTACTAGTATGGCTTGAAAAATACAAAATATTTTAATTCATCATTTATGCATTTATGAAAAATTGAAAGAATTGAATAGCATCAATACACTAGTTTCCTAGTGAAATAAGAGGTTACACTGTAACAAATGCAGGAAAATTATTTTACATAACGATCCGCAGTCTATTGACGACGTTCTCAGAAGAATTACGTTTCCTAGGAATAATTTACAATCTGAATAATTTAATTTATGTTTGATCAAACACGTTTCGTGATCGTCCAACGAAGTTTGACGCCTCGCTCGTCAACTCGGCGGTAAATTATAATGGATTTCGTTTCGCGAAACATTGGAAATGGTCCCACGGTGTTCCCCAGGACGAGATCGACGGTCATTTAAATTCCCCGAGCCCATCGTCGACTCGTTCCTCCCTCTAACACGATTAGAAGCGTGTTTGAATGGACGAAATTCTCTCCCCTATCATCAGACGTTTTCCGATCGATGAAGGAAGCTCGAGCACGTCAGAGTTAACTGCGACGAGTATTAAATGAACAGGATCCTGATCGGAATGTTGATCCTGTCACCGATCGATGTCCCGTTTTTTCCCTTGTTTCCTATACCTACCGCCGAATCTCTCCGTGACTCGACTCGGAATCCGGGCACGAGAAGTTTTCACCGGTTTGCGAGGGCGGACCGCGATGAAGATGGCGTGTGCAGGTTTATATGTTAATTTATGGAGAGAGCGTGGAATGGATTCGTAGACAGCCGAGCGAGCCGAGGACCGTTGAGTACTTAATACCGAGCCTGGATTCGTATCCAATGAAAAATTAATTTTCATTCGCGGGATCTTGAATGTTTGAGTGGCTTAGGGAAACGATGAGATTTAATTTCATATTTATGACGCCGATGGATATCGACCGGAGAAATTTTACCTAGTGGTAAACTCGATCGTTTCTACGACACAACTTTTCTACGGAAAACTCATTTCTTCTTCTATTAACTGACCAAAATTTACCGACAATTCTTGACCGATTCGATCAATAAACTAGTTCATATATAAATACCTTATTTCGTTAAGATATTTATTCAAATTGAGTTTCTTCTCGCACTTAAGATTTGAATTGATTAAATAAAAAAAATATTTTTTGATTATCTTCTGCTGGTAGTAGCACTTCTGAAGGAATTTAATAAGACTAACAATTTTTTTTTATAATTTACTATTTAAGTTTTTACTATTTAAATTTTACTATTTATTTACTAGGAAATTACACAATCCACTGTTCGTCTTCACTTAACACTGGCAACCACTTATTATTTTGTTATTGTTACGCGTACTCTTACTATCTCTACTCTTATTACTGTTGTTATTAACACGACTTACTAAAACTTCATTCAGCACTGACTGGTCTCTTCAATCACGACTCTGACAACTGCTCCGCCATGCACACCCGTAGACTTTTCACATCGCGGCACAACAACGCTATCTACCACGCAAAGAAACCGTGGGAGCATGAAAGAAACTGTCGGGGCGTTTATTGGCCCATTAGACCGGTGGTATTCGAGCTTTCACTGGCCACTTAGAGCGATAACCAAAATTAGCCGGCACGCAGATGTGTTTACACGCGGGCACACCGCTCTGGCGAGGAGACGAGTAAGCCTAGAGAAGTGGGGGTTGGAATCACCCCCTAACTCGGGGGTGGGCGTAGAGACCGAGGTACACTCCCAGCAAGAAAGATGGACTGACATTTTTGTATGCTAAAGCAACAATGCTACGAATTCGTCTATTGTCATCCCTTAGTCTGTTACAATATTACGTATTTGTATGTGAGCCCTTCAAAAATCGATCAACTACCCTCCGAGTTTGTTTACATTTTTCTGCCAAATCACTTGATTGATGTCTCAATTTTACACTGGATGAGACTCGTATATTTCAATGAGAAAAATAGTCATCCCTCAGTTTACAATGTTTAGGCTTTTAGGGAAGAAACATTTAGAAAATACCATAACAATAATAACAACGCATACGGTGCCGACTACTGGCCTTAAGTTGCTGCCCGCTTCAAGCGGGTAGTGACTCGACCCTTGATAATTCGACTAGTTTTAGATTTTATTTTCTAATTATAAATGTTCTACCAGACACGATAGACCCTATTAAGAAGAACATTTTGGTCTCAGCACTGAAAAATTCAGGACGTATAGAATTGATCTGCAGACCATATTTTTAAAACGTACAATATAGGCTCAAATAAAATAGTAAAAAACTTCTTTCAGTATTTTCTCTGCAATTCCGACCAGTTACAATTTTCCCAAAAATTTTCATGCGGTAAACTAATTGTTCGAACTTCTAAAAAAAAATACAAGCCATATGGTCCAATATAAAAAAAAGTTGTCCTTTCAAAAGTGTCCGAATATTACTCTGATTCGGCGTGGTAGATAGACAAAGCTGTGAAATTTTCGAATAAGAAGCAACTCGAACCTGGCAAATTCGGTTCGCACGTGCCTAATCATTTTGGCAATAAGTATACAAGTCCGCCGAGGACCAGGAACCTGTAGAAACCGAGAGAATAATGGACAGGGGGTTGCGGGGTATGGTCGTGGGGAAGCGTGGAAACACAAGCGGCGCGAGAAAGAGACCGTGCCTGTCGGGGGGTTGAAAGGGGTTGGTAGAGTATGCGTGCGGTGTACAGAGGGCAGGAACACAAAGAGGGGTAGCGGAGGAGGAAGGGGCGGTAGGAGGATGAGGAGGAGGGAGAGGAGGAGAAGGCAGGGGCGAATCTATTGCGGAGGGGGGTGTGCGCGAGGGTGGCTGGTTCGTTCGGCAGTGGTGAGAGAGGGTCGTGGGAGGGGTGGGAGGACTAAATGGGGACCGACGCAGTCCTGTCGGGAGCGTCACAGCGGGCGGACGCTCACCACCGACGCTTCTCTCGCTCGCCTCGCCTCGCCTCGCTCATTCTCTCTCTCCCTCCCTGCCCCCACCCCCAGCACCCCTCCTCGCTATCATAGCCAGCAGCGTATCATCTTTCTCTGTCTCGCTCTCACGCTCGCTCTTCGATATCTCTTCCTCGCTCTCTCTCTCTCTCTCTCGTCATCATCTCCATCCAGCAACAGTCGAGTCGCGAGACGGACCATCACAGCCTCACCCTGTCGGTTGCTCGGATACTGGCCAGTCGTCTGAGCCTCCTTTTCGCGTCCTGATCCACAGAATCTGACTCTTTCAGTTCTCCTCTGTTGTGTCCTGTCTCCTTACTTTCGTCCGGGATCATCTCGATCGCGTACGGGTCTGTCTATCTCTCTCCTCTCCTCTCTGTCTCTGCCTCCTCTCGCTATCGTCTCGGTTCTACGATTGTTTTCCATAGGGGCTCGACGGCGTATCCTCTCTGTCTCGTCGTCGTATACGTCGCGTTACGTCGTCGCGCTCTGTGTCCTCTTCCTACGAGTCTTCTCTATCACGTGTGTCGCGATCGCCGAGCGAAGATGCGCGGTCAAAGCCGCTGCCGGTGGCCCCGTGACTACCGCCGACTACCGTTGCCAGTGAACTTGTGACCGCGGACCTGTGGCAAAGTCAACGGATGAAGAGCGCCACCGAACACCGGGGCCCACGTTGCGATTCCTACCGGGACTCTACCGATTCGATCGACAGCTGCTGGACCGGTTCGCTCGAGGTCTAACAGGTCCACGAAGGTCCTCCGACAAACTGGCAGCGAGGGAGCACCGTGTCAACCACTGCCTTCGCGCGCGAGGTAGATCGCGAACAGAGATCCTCGTAAATCGTCCGATCGTCTGCCTTCGGCGAATGTCCAACCGTTCTGGTCGCCGGAGAGTGGCGGTTCGAAGGAAAATTTGCTCCCTTCGTGTTCCCTTCCACCTTCCCGTGGGGACAGTGATCGAGTTACAGACACACGTAGACACATAGTGCGTCGGTGGTCGTGTCGCCAAGGACTGCGATGTTGATTGATGATCAAGGGGATCATCGGTTTGCTGGCGCGTGCTAATTTGACGGACAGATGCTTCTGCACGGCGTCTGGCCACGCGAAATCCGGAATACTGCCGGGGATTGGTGATCTTATCTCATCTCACAGTCTCCGCGGGATCGTCCTCCCGGCCCGAGAAAAGTATCGGAGAACCACACGGTGAATTTGAAGTGCTACGTAACGGTGATCGTTTCGTTCTCTCGGCCATCTCGACATCGTGATCGCGTCGTAGATACCGCGCGAGGGAAGATTAGGGGCGCGATATGATGAGGAAGGGTGAGTTAGGGTTGGATCTTGAGGGAAAGAAGCCCTTGAGCCCTGGTCGGGTGTCGCACTTCTTCGAGGCGACCCTGCGTAAACAACGGGGGTTTTTTTTCACGTGGAACATCAGGAAACGTGCAGCATTTGCATGTTAGAATGGCTTTTGGGGGGCGAGTCTGTGGTGGTGGTGGTGCTAGAATTTTAGTTCGATTACAGCGAACAGAAACGTAAAAACATTTTTCACGAAACAATGATTTCCACTTGCGCATTTTTATTCAACTGTCTTTGAAAAGTACTTCTCGTTTTCTGAAAAACGTTCAACATCAATTCTGATAGAAGAATTTCCAGTGGTTCAGGTTTATCATTGTTGTTGAAACGGTAGAACCAAATTTTTTATTATTTTAGTTTGCCAAGGAATTATCGAATCGACAGGTCAGCAAGTGTGAAAATCGACCGCTAGGAAGTGAAACATTGTGCGAAGGGTTTTTAGAACGATTTTGTGAAATAAAGTTTTATATATATAATTTAATTGTTTAATGTTGCTTCAACATCAAAGGTCATGAAATAAAGTTTTGTTTGCATTCGTAAAATGTTTTGCTAGAGTGAGACAGAGTTAGGGCATTTGAATAGAGAACGTAATTGTATCGCCAGGGTAGTGCATGAACATAGGTTAGAACAGAAAATTTGATTAGCCTCGGGGAGATGCAACATGGTGAAAAGTGTAATAATCACCAGATTGCAGATGCTTATGCATTTATGTGCAATGAAAATCTGAAAAAGTCGATAAAGTATAAAATGTAACTTTAATACCATTTTTTGTTACTCTACTGTGAATAATAAAATTCGTATTATTTGTAGGACGACTCGAGATTTATGTTGACTGTAGCAACATTTTTGTCAGGTCGATTTTCTTTTTTCTTTTTCTGGTACGTTTTTGCAGAAAAATCGTGCAGTTGGCAGGTTAAATAGGAAAAAATTGAATTCTGAGTTGAAATCGACAGATTCGCAAATTCAATGGGGAAAAATAGAGAGAAGAATTTCCAAGTGAAAAAGAAGCTTAATCTTTATTTACATTTTTTAAGTAGTTGGGATGGAAAAATTAATTGGTTGGCAGGGTAAATGGTCAAAATTGAGTTATCTTTTATTAAGTTCTTATAAGTGTTTCAAATTCTAAAATTGCTCTGAGAATATTTAATTTCTGGTGCACCACTGAGGCAAACTAAAATTTCTCTTGTATCATGTTCTTGTGGGTGTTCAGAATGAAAAATTGCCCAGCGTTAAAATTGAAACAGAATTAAAAATTAGACAAAGTATCATTTATTTTCAAACACAGTGGCTTACGTGTATTGTATATTGTACTGTAAAATCGTTCAATTTGACCGTTCAATAGGCAAAATGATCAGAGTACAATTCCGAATAAAGCGGAAAAAATTCATTTACCTCCAGAAATACAAAAAGAAAAATGGGAGACATTTAATTCGGACTGGCTGAGACAGACGGGAATGATCCTCCGAGGTTCCGATAGTCGCGTGGAAAAATGCGACTATAAAATTTCCCGGTGACAGGAGGATTTATCAGAGATTTCGGGGGATAAATGGCCGGGGACTCGGTGAAACCCTGAGCCGCTTATTAATTCAGGCTCGCGGTGTCCCCGGTGGCGAGTATAAACGGTCCCGTGCGACAATTAAAAGTTCAGACGAAGAAGAGCTCGATCAATTATTCGTGGGAACGGTTTCGGATCGTTTCGGATCCATCGAAAGTGTCGATACACGCCCGGGAACCGGAGCGAATATTTAATCCTGGCGGTGGACGGCGAAGCCTTGATCTTCTCCGCCGCGGGAATAATTGATAGAGAGGACCGTTCGAGGAAATTCGTAAATAAGTCGTCGGTTCCGTTAATTAGATTCGAACCAAGGACGCACGGTTGAATGGCGTCTAGGGCGAGAAGCGTCGTTGAATTTTTATCGGACCGTTCCCGGCGGGGCGCGGCCCCTCGTGGGAAATTTTAATTAATGACTATCCCCGGGGACCAGACACCGTTTATTGAATTAGTATTCGATAATTGGCGGCCGTTCTTTCTCGGTTCCCGCTTAAACAGTTAGAATTGCTCCTGCGGCGAAGCCGGCAAGACGATTATCTCGGCGGCCGTGTCGTGCGCGCGCGTTGATTAAATTCCAGAGGATTTCGAGTTCAACCGTTGTTATTTCGGAAATATGATATGATTAAATTAATCACCCCCCCTGGCCCCGAAACGGCAATAGAGAAAATAATTGTTTCGCGTAATTTCTGCAGTAATTAAAATTATACACCCCGCGAGAGAATGTCTCGTTAAAGTTATGTTTCCCGCCGAAATGAATAGCCGCCGACGCTGTAATCGTAATCGCCAGCACCGCGCACTTGAGCACGAACCTGAAAAATTATGTCCGCATTACCGGCTGAAAGTGCTTGTTCAATAAACGCAAGCGAACAGCTGGATGTAGAATTTGTTTACAGAGGTTACAACGATTTCTCTTGTAAAAATTCGTTTTTTCAACGAATTGAGTAGCAGAAATGCGATCGAAAATTTTGATAAATAATCACTGCGATTCGATTTCTCCGCTATTTCGAATGGTTCGGAGCGGCTTTATTCAAATTTCCCGCGCTGGTCTCTCATCTTACCGTCCCTCAATCCGTTCGCGAGCAATTACAATTATCGTCGGTTTGTTGTTTCAGCCTCGATTAAATTTCAGTTCGAATATATATCGCTTGGGCATTCGTTTCTCATAAATCACTATTTTAATTGGAAAACCTGAAATAAAAATTTCGATGCACTTTTTAACGTTTTTGTGGCAAAAAATTTCTTTCATCTTGTGTTTATGACTTTTAGTAAGGAGGTAAGTGATTTTCTAACAGTTTCAGTGGAAAACTATTCGATCTTTGAAATAAGTGAAAATCTATTAGGTCCGTGAAACAGGGAGAGTAATGAATAAAAACTTGAAATTCAAGTGTGTGCAGTTGCACGCCGTTTCCTATGGAAAATGAGGTCTAGCATTGTCGTGTAATAGGATCGCACTCTTACGGTTCACTAAAGCTGCTCGCATGTTTCTAGCTCTTCCCTGTTTATCTCCATTTGACCACGGTGCCGTCAAAAACAATCGACGTTAAAAATTATTATCAAAACTTCACGAGTAGATCAATTCTGCCCAACGAAGTGTTTCCAATCATTCGAGTCCAAGAAATCTATCAAAAAATAAAGAAATTACCCAAAATCAGATTAAATTGGCTGGCAATCGAATGAATTTGAATAGGAACGAGGACCAATGTTTTCAAGAAGAAATTAGAAATGATGATTCTGACCCACTCGACAATTTCAGTGCCGATTTCCAAGGAGAAGTAGAACGAACTGATTCGAATTCGTTGAATCCGTAACAAAGCTCAATTTTTCCAAAGAGGCAAGAAATAATTCATTCCAACCTGCTCGACGCATTCAGCTTTCATTTCCAAAGGAAATCGAATCGAACCGATCAAAGTCGAGTAAATTCAGCTTGCAGCAAGAGCCAGTTTTTTTTAAAGAAGAAATGACAAACGAACGATTCCGACTCGCACGATAGTTCTAACATTAGTTTCCAACGAAGAGTCAGCGGAAATTTATGAAAGTCGAACGAGTTCGGACTGCAACAAAGCACAGTTTGCCGTTTCGTGTCCAAGCAAACGAATATCTAGGTCCGTCGGTCGAAAGAAAGGCGTCGGATCGTAATTCACGTGGAATTAAGACGCGTCGCGTCGCTCCATTACGTAAACCGTGTGGCGAACCGTGCTCGGCCTTCGAAGGAATTTCCGTCGTATGTTTATCCGAGGATTTTAGCAAAATTCACCGTGATTGGTAATGGTCGTGTGGTGGGGGGGGGGGGGGGTCGACTAGCTTCATCTCTCGTGCGGCCGGCCGATATCGATGTATCGAGGATACATTAACTTTAATGAACCCGCCGGCCGCAAGTAACGATTCGAGCACACCGTGTCCCTGATCGCGTGACAATTTGTTTCGCCATTTTTAAAACGACCGCGAAGATAAGGGGCCCGTGCCTGTCATCTGCGTGTTGCGTCATTCGTTATTGTCTGGCTTACATCAACCCGTTACATGCGCAACATCCGATTTTCAGCTGCGAACGAGAGTCTCTCAGAATTGATTAACTCTGCGCATTGTCTTCTTTGGTAATATGAAATTTCATAGTGAGATTGAAGAATTCTGTAAAATTTTATTTAAACGCTTCCAAGTGTTTAGTGTTTATGGCTACAAAAGCCAATTTCTCAGCACACGCCAGGCAAAGGTTTAAGCACAGAGCAGCGAAAATAGAGGAAAAGAATCACTAGATTACGGTTTTCGCGATTGTATAATTATCTGAGAGAAATCAGTGGCAGCAATTTGTAGAATGATTAAAATGATCAGAGAGTGCCCATCACTAAAATTGTTGAAGAAAGGTAGAAATTCGTAAGTGACTCTAGACGCTCTTGTAACAGATGCAGAAAACTATTTTACATAATGAACCGCAGCCACCATCATTGGCATTTTACTAATACATTACGTCTCACGAAAGCAGCGAATTTATTCCGCAGTCTGCATTTCTACTTGATTACAAAATTAAGGTAGAAACTTCGTTTATCCTTGCTGTTACAGTGCCCTTAATTTAGCTATCGATTTAGCCATAAGCCAGAGCAGATCTCGCCACCTTGATGCGGTTAATGTTGATAATTTAATATAAAAATAGAAGCAGGAAGTGGAATTCCTCGAGTTTTCTTTTGATTCCATCAAGAGGTCCAGGTTCTAATTAAGTGCAATCGCACTCGAGACGTCCGACGAGCCTCGATAATCGATTGCTTTAACGAATCTGCATCTATCAACCACCCCGATCCGATAAGTAAAAATCGTTTTCTAACGTTCGTGAGTGTTACCTGAACTTGGAGACTCGATTAACATCGTCCACGCGAATATAAAAGCACGTATTCTAATCGGTGACCCAGTTTTCTCAAGACAGAGCCAACATGATCTCGTTAATCCTCCATTAGTCGCAGTGTTTCTATTAGGATAGGAGGAACGGTTTTTCTTTCATTACTTAACTAGATTGCAGAGATACGGCCCTGGCTTCGGAGGTGTATTAAAGGTAGACACTTCCAGCCGGCTCTGATCCTCCTCTGTAAACCGGGAAACGTGATAGTACTCCTCTGTATTCAGTATTTATAGGTGGGAAGTGGTGGTACAACATTAAGGGCTGGATGGCGTAGTCAGTATCATCGCTGACTACCACCAAAATGGCCCAGGTTCGATTCCCTTGAATTCCGGGAAATTTATTCTTCTACAGATTCCGCCATTTTTCTTGTGCCACGAGATATATTATTTCTTATTCAGTGGCAGTACTAACAAAAAATATCTACAAGTTTGTAAAAGATTGTTTATAGAATTACTTTGTTAGGAATCAATTCCGTCAATAATTGAGGTCGAGACTATACTTGTAGAAATTGAAGGGTTAATACTAGTATTCCGAGTATTAACTTAAGCTAGTAGCAAAGAATATTGTCAAGAAAAATAACACAACTTTGTCTAGTTACTGTCGATGTGAGTACACCCAGGAAAAAAATGTGTACTAGTAACGAAATTTCTCTAATTCTAGTATAGAAAATTCTAGACAGTGTAGAGGAAGTTTCTCAACAGGAAAGAAAATGTGTACACCTGGTTGCATATAAAATTGTTAATAGCTACTAACAATCTAAGCAGTCGAAACTGTTCTATTAAAGAATGTAGTGTTAACAGAATAGTGTAGGGAAGATAGTGTTGCTACTGCCAGTTGAACTATAACACAGTTGGAAGAGTGGAAAGAACACAAACAAATTAGCCAGGAATTGCCGTCGTTATTCGAACGGCACGAAATTATTGATGGTTGTAGAATCAGGGTTCCAACGGCATAGAATCCCTCTAAAGGCTCGGTAACAAACGGGCCTCCCCAAGCAATGACCTCAGCTTGACAGAGATACTTCGATACGATTTGAGAATAATACAGGGAGAGCTAGTGGCTCGACACATTGGTTCTTGAGGTTCCTCGGTAGAGTACTTCAGCCAAGAGGGACAGGAAACTTCCCTTGGAATAAAAACGAGAGGTCGTGCCTTGGGAAATTCCGTCGGTGTCTTCTTCCTTGGTCCATTCGGATCGTGATCCTGCGAATCGGTTCTTGACAGCACTCTGAAGACGAGATATAGCTTGTTCTCCTGTATCGATACTTTCTTATTACTTCGCCGCTGAAATTAGGGCAACGTAATAGCTGATCAATACAAGGAAAGTACTATTTTCCTTTCAAAGACGTGCTCGAACATTTCTCTTTACATTCTCAATGAAAATTTTGGTAGCCTCCTTCAAAATTCTATACCAAAAATATTAAAACGTGCGATAACAGTATTTTATCTTCACGATCCGGTTCTTTCATGCTGAATCTTCATTGACTAACAGAGTAGTATACCATTTTCATGGAAACCGCAAAAGCAGAATAATTGCAGAAAACAGGAACAGCCAACGAGAATACATAAATAACAGTCAATTGCAAATGTAACCATAAAGTAGAAATCAGGGTAAATAAAAACATGAAATACAGAGAGGAAGTTGAGAATAGGAATATGCAAGTAGCAGAGAAGAGAATTAATTAAATGAAGCAAGCAAAGAAAATGCAGGACAAAGAAATATAATTGAAAAATGTCGGTATTAAGCGTATGCCAACAGACAATTACAGCCCACTCGCCGCCGAGTGAAAATAGAAATTCCAAGTGACGGCTGCGATAGCTATCAATCACGGGGAAACTTTCAGTTAGAAAAGTTCAAGTTTTCTATCACGATAGACCCGAGCGCATGTTCTCGTCCTCCCTAAATACCGTCGATGAACTTGAAAAGAAAGAAACTATGATATGGTTATGTTGTCGGGCGTCCGTTCAGGGTTGAAAGCTTTTTAAACGGTTCGTTCCTAGTTCCGGGAGGGGGGGGGGGATCGATGGCGTCGTTGTTGTTGCTTTCTTTCGAAAGGTAACCGCGGAATCCGATACGCGCCGGAAAGCGGAACTGTTCGAATGCGTCGGGATCTGAAACTCGAGCGAGTTTACGAGCGTTATCGGAAGCGAACTGATCATCGGCTCGCAGTAAAATTTCAACGATCGATGTAACAGCCGGGACGTCGATCCACGTTTAAGGGCCAAGTTAACGGTGTTTGCTCGCGATAGTTTTCCCAAAATGCGCTGAACGCGCGGCACACATTTTTAAATTCGAGCTACGCTCGCTCGACCGTCGTAAAGATTTCTATATCTACCGTCCGATTAAATCAACTTTTAAAGCGCTCGAAGAATTTTCGGAAGTTACGCGAATCTTGATTCCACCGAGATTTATATCCCGCGCTGGAATTGATTAATTGCTCGAATTCGCCGGAGAAATTTTCGGATTCGGGTTACTCGCTGGACGTTGTAACTTGGAATTTGCTTGCGAAGAGGGAAATAGTGCTGTAATGTTCTCAAAAAAATGCATAAATTGACTCGATGAATTGACCATGATTCCTGGCAAATTATTAACTTATTTTATAAATTACCATGACTTCCCATGAGCAATATTTTTCGCGCATTCTTTAAGTGTGTTATAGTGTACTTGAAGTACGCTCCTTTTTGTTTAGAAATTCTTCCCGATGTTCTCAATATTTTTAAATTCATTGTTGCATCTCGCGGAACGCATTTTTCTGAAATTGCGAAACCTCCGTCGAGCAGCCTTGCTCAGAACGACTCTCAGCGGGGAATTTACGAGCACTGGCGAAACTAGCAAATGACTATCGTTACTAAACTTTCCGGGGCTGATCAAAAATTCAGAAAGACGGTTTTTTTGCGGGCATGTCGGCCATCACCAATACCAGGCGTCGTTTCGGCGACGAACGAAAAATTGATCGCCCCCGTGCCATCCATTATTCGTCGTCGAGATTTCGTCATCGCTGTGAAATATTATCCGCAGTCGAAAGAAGGGAAAACCCACTCCGACAGTCTAATTCCACCCATCATACACTCATTAGTTTATTTAAATATCATGCATTCCTGCGTTCTCTGTTTTTATCGTGAAACGCTCGGTTTCCCTCTATTTGCATTGCAAACCGGATTTCATGAAAACCTATGAACGAAATGCAACTTGTGTTTGTGGAATGTAAAACGAAAATTGACGAAATATTATCGTAGGATTTTCTGCTCAACTATTTCCGAGGTGCAGCGTAAAATTATTTTCGAAAGCTAATTATTTATGCAAAAGTTTCTTTCTGTTATGTACACGCGACATACGAGGTATGTTACCAGTAACAAAGTTGGGTGTTCAAACACATCGGTAGCGAACAAACAATTTTACGGAAAAATTCGAAAATTTTCACCATTATAATCATGGATCGTCACGCATGAACGACTAAAAGACACCAAAACTTTTGCACACACATAACACAAGTGTTCAATCACTTACCAAGGGGAAAAAAAAGGAATAGGAGACATTATGGTTTTATGTTTGTTGGTCCACCATTCTCATTCGCTCGCGCGTATCATCCATTTGCATGCTGTCTCGCTGTAAAAGCAGCTTCTTGTTTACCGAAGCACGGCGACCAAATATTTTTGAGCGGTCGTGTACATAAATCGGAAGTTCGTTTCTTCTTTTTTTCCTTCTCGCCACAAATTAATTTCACGGCGGGCGATGAAAAGCGAACAATAGGGAGCGCCAGTAGCTTTTCCGTAAATTCTGCGCGCGCGTTCGAACTCGAGCTTCATTGTTATTTTCAATACTGTTTTTCGAATGTTGTCGAATCGACAAAAGGGACAAGCGACGACGACGCGCGGTGGCCGATCGATTTTTCTCGTTTCGGCTCTTTTGACTCCTGGCCACGGTTAATTTTTCACGGGAATTCATTCACGTTCGCTGGATTACTTAACGCCGATGGAGTCGTTTATTTGTCGTCGAGCGAACGCGACGAATTGTCCGTCGACGGACGAATACGTCATAAAACGCAACGAAATTGCGGTCAGTTCGAGTACCGCGCCCCATTATATCCTGCTCCGCGCATAAATTACTTCGTGACAGTCCGAACGGTACAATCAAACTGCAATCTGCAATAAATATTTCCCAGTGTTTGCTGCAACCTGCTTTACGATCGCGTAAGTCGCAACTTTTGGGGTGCAAACATCTGGAATCTTCTCTGCGACGGAAATCGTTCAAACGACACGTTCCAGAATGAGTTCACATGGTCCCCCATGGCTTTTTTTTTTATTTATTCAATGACTACAATTTGGAGAATTTTTTAGAATTACTGTTTCCTGCTTTTTAATAAAACCGACACAGTAAAGCAGTTTTAAAATGAAATCTGTGAATTTAGTCGATTCTTCGAAGGCCAAGTATGGATTTTATAAAAGAGCATACATTGTAAATCATTTTTCAATTGACGAAATAAGTTATGAGCGGCATCAATGCCAACAGCAAGAGATCAATTAAGCTGTAAAAATAAGGAACAAATTGGAATATAAGCTTGAAGAGGTAGACAAAATTCACATTATTCCAACTTTAAAAATCCACGTGTTGGTTTTATAAATTAACTGGTTCCAACAACGACACTGGCGTTCAAAATTTTAGTATGAAAAATCCATCCATAGTTTGTTAGCTTTATAGATTAACTGGTGCTAACAAAAACGCCAGTGTCTACAATTTCAAGCATAAAAATGTATCCAGACTTTATGAAGTTCGCAAATTAATCTGTTTGAACAACGTCACAAGTTCGGTTGTGCAAAGTATAGACTTTCCACGACGCATGATAAAATAACAGGGACTCGCGCGAGTACCGGCGACTTAATTATGGCATATAGCAGCGAGTCAGAGCCAAGAAAATAATAAAGGTCGGTCGATCATCGCGGGGGATAATTTCCGGGCACGAAGATGACGTTTTCGCGCGTGTAAATTTTTCGTCGGCCGATCCCAACGCGACGCGTGACTATACATTTCAGCAGCGGCTCCTGTTAATCCGCGGTATCTTCTGTCACGGTAGTGCGAGAGATAAGAACGGAAGGTAATTTATGTTCGAATCACGCAACTTCCCATTGATCCGATGAAAAATTACTGAAATTGAAAGAGAAACATTGTTATCATGCGAACCGGAGCCATGCGGAGGGGTCGGACGCGGAATTCTGGATTCGCGGACGGAAACGAGCTTGCATCGCATTACCATGATTTAGGTTTCTTAAACAATTTTTTGACCGCTCTATTCCCCATCGTCGCGGGAACTGAATTATTTCTTGGCGAGTTGCTGCATTAATCAGTCGCGAAATTTTTACTAGAATTACGGTAGAAGATTTCTGACAGGAAATAATTATATTAGAAAAAAATTATTACTTATTATTTCAACGCACCTTTAGGGTATAATTCTTACCTTCCTGTCATCAGTCAATTAATTAAAAAATTTAACTATTTAGATATTTACATATAGGAGTATTCAATATTGTATCTAGAAAAGAGTATAAAATTAGTATAAAAATGCTGACTATAGATCTGTTCGTATAGATTGGTCCATTATGTCAATTCGAAAGATAACTAATGGAAAACATGAGAAATACATTAAAATAGTGAAGTACAAATTTTGACGGAATGAAATGCAGATGTTAGGGTTAAGAACAAAATTCTCTTGAATTTCATAAATATTTATCTATAAATTTTAATCGGTTCCAGTACCGATACCACTGTCTACAGTTTCAGTTTTACAATCGTTCCATGACTCGTAACATGAATAAATAACTTTATTTAACTATGAAATATCAAACGAAAATTGTGTGTGAAATATATGCGAGGGAATTTTGTCTGAATAAAAATCCATCCAGGAGAACGTGGCTGGTCCTCGATTCGGGAAACGTATTTCCTAAAAGTATAGTAATATTGGGGTTGACTATGATGAAGACTCTCCCATACACGCTGGCGAACCGTAACTCGAGCTTCGGATCCGTCTCTCGTACGACATGCGCTGCCATAAATCATACGTCTCTGTGTGAATTGCGGAACGCGTTGACAGTCTCGTTCAAATTTGATTGCCTCTGTCGATCTATTGATAAATGCGTCGAGATCGTCTAAATTGACTGATCAAACAGTCATGGCTTGTCATAGCAATGGTCGAGAAAAAAAAAAAAAAAGAAAACATTGCTCTCGAATCGCTCTTGGACAAAACAAAGTAAAACAAATTTTCATCTTGATTCAATTTGTTTTGCGATGAGAATGAATTGTACAACACTTGTCTGCTATAAACTTCATAAAATATGCATTTTCCCGTCGCGTTTGGTCAAAGAAATGTTTGATTAAAAAAATGGAATGAAGATTGATCCTTTTTTCCAGTTTCTCATACAGCAAAAATACATTTTTTGAACCATTCCACGAGAAACTATATCGTATTTCCTTTTCACCGAAATCTGGCGTCGACAGTGAAAAATGACCGACGTGAAACGGTCGAATATTAAAAGCCCCCAAAAATTGATCGCTGTCCCCTATCAGCGTTCCAGATTCTCCATTATCAGACAGTTAACGGAAACAACATTAACCCTTCCCTTAAAATGGCGCCTCAGAGACGGCACGGCAAACTTAACTGTTTCTAAGTTTCCATTATAAATGAACTGTGTATGATGAAAGCAACTCGACCATTTTACATTGATTTTCAATCGATACAAACTATTTCAGTCCCCACCACTACGTATATACAAGAGACAATAATCTTCCACCAATGAACACTATTTAAAAATTTCTAATAAACCAGAGTAGTCTAATTAAGGAAAATGTTTCACGACCTTTGATCGAGGTCCACTCTCGAACTGCAACCCCGAAAAAATTCGCCGAAAAAATTGGAAATTTGTTCCCCTCGAACTGCCACTGTACCAGCGACCACCCCCGCTTTCAGAGCCCGGTTCGGGGCCTGGAGAAGGTTCGCGATCTCGCGAAGTCGGCGATCCGCTCGCGGATTCGCGAAGGTCGCGTCTTGTCGCGACGCGAATCGATAGAATCTTGAAACATTAACGAGCCCCGGCGCGGTCGTGTCTGTGGCGAAAGGGGTCGGGTCGCAAGGGGGTGTATATAATCGCGTAATCGCAGTGCACATCACCGAGCGGGATCCTATCCACCGTTGGATACCTCTGCTATCCAATCACCGAGCGGAAGTGCATCTGATCGGCAGGGATCGCAATGCAGAATCCAAAACGGCGATGAGGGTTGGTCGCGGCACGAGCCGAGATCGAATCGTGCCGTCCAGCCGGAAGTTACGCGGATCTAGCGATCGTTAACACCTGTTACGAACACCTGCCCGGTGGATACGAAATCCACCTGTGGACCCGTCGATCCGCGCCGATGCGTCGGCGTGCAATTATCAATTAGCGCGAAGTGCCGAGCAACGAGGAGAAGATCTCGCGACTGCGGACGTTGTTGCTGCCGTTGCTGCTGCTGTTGCTGCTGCTGTTTCGTCCGTTGTTCAGGAAAATCGGTGCGGCACCTTGATACAAATCCCCCGCGCGTTCGTTCGAACGATGAACGGTGAGAACGCACCCTTAAACATGAGTGAATCAGTGAACCCTGAGAAACGATTACGCGCCACGATGCAGCTGACGGAACGCGGTACGTTTAGTGAAGTGCATCCCGGCGATAAACAAACAGAGTTGCGAAACAGTGCCACCGACAACCCCGGCTCGGCGGATCTGACTTGAGGAGGGAGCAGAACAGGCGTAAATGTCACTGAGAAGGTTGGTACACCTGGAATCTGCGAATCGGCTTGTTGGCCTGACGTTAGTGGGGTTATTTCACTTTGAGGGGTGGGGAATCGAATAGTCCATAGTTCAAATTGCTGGAAGATTTATAATAAGAATTACTTGAATTTACACAGTTGAAGTTGTGTATTTGTGAAATAATTTGAGGGATTGAGAAAATTAATTTTAGATGACGAGAGGGTTGATACCCCTGGACTTTGCGAATAGTTTCGTTACCCGAGTGATTTACTGTATTTTATGCCCAGGATAATGAAAACTGGATCTACATTTAAGGGGTTGGTAAATCAATTAACCAGAAGAACCATGAGAGGGTTGCCACCCTTGAATTCTGCGAATATTTTTGTCAGTCTAGTCGTTCGCAGTATGTTATAGTCCTGGCTATAGATGATTTGTTCGCACAAAGGGTCACACATTCACACAAAGCGAACGCCTTTGTTGTACAGTAATTGTTTAGCTTATTTGCGTGTCTATTATTCTGAATAACAGGATGACGAGGCGTTTCGAACGTATACCAGGTTTATGATGAGAATAATTGGAAGGGTTCATCAATTAACTTTAGACGAGGAGACACTTTGAATGCCAGGTTTGTGACGGTAACAATTGGAAGTAGTTAATGAAGTCATTTTGAGCGGGGTCTACAAATAGCTGCTTTATTACTATATAATTTTGTGAAGCGTGTGGCTCCTGCCGTTCTAGTTACGACAACGAATGGTAATTACCCTATCAATGTATTAGAGAAGTTTGTTAACTATTTCTCCCTTCCAATGACACTTTTATTCTAAATAATGTCTCTAATCAAACACAGATACAGTGAACGTATCATTACATATTTTTTGCAATCAAGTGGATATAGATAAATAGCGTTTTTAACGTGTTGTTACACAGAAGTAAGAAAAACTTATTAAATAGTACAAGCATAACAGTGCAAAAGTGTTCACCACAGCAAAGACTTTTGCAACAAAAAATTGGTTCGCCTAATTCCAGTGAACAGTCTCCATAAACTGAAGTCAAAATTGATTTCAAAGCATGGTAAATAGTGGCAACACTCAAAGTATAATGACCATCAGACTATGTCATTGAACTCTAATAGGCCTTATGAAATGATAGAGACGTTTCCATCTTTAAATCTCGATTCCCTGGACGGAAATGACAAAGAGAAATCATGCTAGAACTGTGGACAGCAAATCGGTGTACCGGCACGAAACGCGGGGACGTGACGGTGTTAAAAATCATAGTGAAATCGGCAATTTCGCCCGGCCAGGTCCACGGTTCGCAGGATCGTGCGTGACAAACGCGTCTCGGTGAGCGGGAAGAAAAGCGTTTTCCTTTTTCCGCGGGTATAAACCAGCGCCGGGGATGCGGGTGCGCGAAACTAACCGGGGGAAAGCTTTCTTTCTTCCGTGTCGCCCGAAATAGGAATTACTATTCCACGGCATTTTTCCGGGGGGTGGGGGGCGACTTTTTTCCAGTCGAGCTGCCCCGCCGCGGACGTAACACAATCGGCTAAGCCAGGTTCCGACGCGGCCATTGTGCTCCGCCATATTGCGCGGCTCTAATCTGCATACGAATGAAATCCGTTAGCCTGGAAAGCAGCGAAAAAGGTAAATAAGAAGAAGAACTGTGGGTTCTGCTGTTTCTCTCTCTCTCTCTCTCCCTTTCCTGAGTCTGAGCATTTCTGTCCTCCTCTTTCGTTCTCTCTCTCTCTCTCTCTCTCTCTCTCTCTCTCTCTCTCCATTTGCCAGAGAAGTGGCTCTTGCGGTGTCCCTCGTCGAGCTGCTGCTCGCTGAACGTTCTCGATTTACTTGGAGAACCTTGGAGAGACTGTGGAATGACACTTTTCGGCCATCTTATGCGGCAATGTGATTTTATTTTGACGTCTGAATGCTTCAGCTATCTCGCCGAGAGTCGTTTCAATCTGCTTTGAGTATTTTTGACGAGCGGCGTGGGGGTCTTGATTGTGTCTCTGATAGGTTTGTTGTGTGTGCTTCATTTTCTGGATGTACGCGAAGAGAGCTTTCTAAAGCAAAAAGTCTTCCGCGTCGATTAGGAGAAGCAGCAAGTCAATGCAAACTTCATTCCACCCTTTAACCGTAATCGTGACAGATAGAATAAATAATTTCATTTCAATAACTCTGTTTCATTTATTCATTTCTCTTCTAGATGCACAAAATCTGCCGTCTACTAACTACATTTAGCATCCTGTTTTCGAACCGAAGATTATGCAAGTTTTTAACGTTTATGTACAGGATGAGGCAATTTCAACGATAGCACTTTTTTTTTCTTTATAACAAATTTTTCTTCGTAACATTTGCTGTACCATTTAAAACGTATACGGTTCATTAAAATTGTATGGTCTCGAATACAATTTTCAATTACTTCTTATCTTGTTCGTTCTTTTATGAAAATAATCGAAATTATACGTAAACTTGCGGAGTACAGTAGCAGAGTCAACGATTGCACAGTACAATATTCTTCGCGCATTAAAGTTTTTACATTTCCCGGGGAAGAAACCGTTGCGGATAACTAAGCTGGTAAATTCGAGCAACTGGTGCCATTAAAACTTGATTTGCAGTAAATATGGTGAACAGTAATTGGCTTAAGAAATTCCGCAGAGCTGCCGAGACTCCATGCTCGCACAGCGAATAAAGTTTCACGCGGTTTTTGTTTCACCTGTAACCCGATAGAGCTCGTAACCGGGTGAACTACTTTGTATTTAGTTCATGTCTCTGCAAATTGGACCATAAAGCTTAACTCGTTGTGTTCCGAAGCCACCTTTAACATTTTCATTAAGATCTCCCGAACGTTTAACGCAACCTTACGTTAAATCTTCATTCACGTTTCACCGTGGGTCGTCTACTGCAAAATTTTCTGCTTCGAAAATGTCTGAAATGCGCCATGTCACTAAAATTGCAAATTTAAGACGAATCTTGTCACAGGACTGCGGATTTTATGCATTTACGACGAAAACGAATAGATCAAATGGAAAATAGTGAACACATTTGTAGGATCTAAAAATACTGTCGTATTCTTCTCAACTTCGTAAAATTATTCAAAAAATAATTGAATGCCTATGTAGCTCCTGTATCTGGCAATTGATGCAGACAATTTTGTCCACTTATCACATTTGCATATTAGGCATTAATTCAGACGATTCGCGACGCTTATCGCATCAAATACAATTTCATAACACATTAGAATAATATTGTTAGATAAGCAACGTTTTCAAAGATCCAATTATCGGATTAGAAGGTCGCTGTCCGTAAAAATCCGTGGCAGACCCTATATTTCGCACCGGAAAGCTGACAGGCAACGACAGCGGAAACCCAACGAATTTTCCGTGGATGAGGAAAGAGGAAAATCCTGGAATAAGTGCAAGAAGAAGAAGCAGAAGAAGAAGAAGAAGAAGCGTTAACGCGGAACTTCTCTAACTATCGTCAGCGAGATGCCTCGCCGATAAGCGTAACATTGTTTCCGCGACCTCGTTCGCGACTCCTCCGACCTCGAGCGGGTTGCCGTTGTCGCAGAGACTGATAAAACGTCCCCGGTTCGGTCTGATTCATAGACGCGCATGAAACTTTCCGTTTTCGCGACTTAGACGCGCGGGACGTGCTCGGACTGACCGATTCTCCAGGCCCTGTGGCCGCAGCGACCCAGGCAAATTGCGAAAAAGCTTGGCACGAGACCCGGTTCCCTCTTTAGGCTCGAGACGAGCGCCAATTCGTATCGCGAGACTGTGGACGACGCTATGCAACCTGGTATAGTTTAGGTATAGCATCGAACAATCGTCGATAAGTCTGACGGACCGGTTTCTAAACTCATTCATTTCTACGGAACCATTCTTTGTTTTACCGTGGATATTTCTTGCACTCAAACTCAGGAACAACGAATTGTTCTCAACATACAGGGTGTCCGAAAAATGTTGTATTTAATTCTTGAGGTCATTTGAAAAATGTATTCCTTCGAAAAAATGTTCTCCGCGGCTTTGTTGAGCCGCCGTGCCGGAATCCGTCTGCTTCAGTATGCTAATTAACGCCTCCGGAAATTTCGGGAATTGACCCCGGAATGTGCAAAACGGAAACCAGCGATCGCCGATCCATCAGCGGCATCCTCACGGCCGTGAATTCCTTTCGGAACTCGCCTAACCGTGGAAATTGCTTCCTTCGCGGCGGCAGCGTTACACTGTCCATGGAGGGCTAATGAAATTTAATTAACGTCGAAACGACACGCGCCGGTGTGACTTGGCGCTCTCTCAAAGGTGTTGCTGACCGAGATGAAAACGGGGAGGAACCGGGAAATCGCGTCGGACAAAGCAGACACCAGTGCAAATAATCAGACGTTCGGCCCAGTCGCCGCCGCCGCCGAGATTACGCTAATTAAATTCTTGTTCGCTTTGTGCCCGGCCGCGCTTCCTTTCTATTTTTCATGGCGGCTTCCTGTTGCTATCCGACTGCCGCCCCTCGTTTTCTCTTTATCTCTTTATTTCCCTCTCCGTGTCTCTTTCTTGCCCGCTCTCGCCGCTCAGCCGTCTCCGTTTCCATTTCCGTTTAATTTCAGCTTCGTCTCGGCTTCCGAGGAGCCGCTTCTTTCGAGAGTAATTTCTTCCCTCGGTTCGACTTCCCGCCAGTTTTTCGAAATTCCACGCGCCGACGATCCGGACGCTGTGCCTCGGTTTGTCCCCCGTTCGAGATCAAAGTTCGAGACTCGGGGACTGTGAATTTACTCGTCGACTGCGGATCTCGATTCTTGCCAAAATTAAAGTCAACACTTCAACACTTTTCTCTTAACCAATTCGCAATATTAATAGTTTTGTGAACGGTTTTACATGATATTATACCGAATAAAACACGTTTTTCCATAGTGTTGCTAAAAGTTTTTACACGCGCTCCGAAAAGTCGAATTTACCGTGGTTTATTTTGTAATATTCGGAGGAATAAAAACGGTAAGTTATGCAATAATAATCGTACTATTAACAAATCAGAGGATATTCGAAAAGGAGTGTTGCTTAAAATTTTCAGGACAAGCGTTTCTCGAAATTCCCTGAAAATCTCGATTAGAACAACTGAATCTTGTGACATGTAACGAATGTTTTAATTAATAAGTTCGATGCCAAGAAAAACCGTTTCATTTATACATATAAACACAGATATAATTAACAATGTATTGAATCATCAAAATATGTAGTGATATTCTGCTATTTTAATAGTCGAAGAACTTACATTGAAATCAAAATTAATTTGCAACGAAAAGTTTGAGATTCGGTTTGTCGCAGCACTTTTGCGCATGATTCTGTTAAATTACTTTTTGATCATCCCAGACTGCAGACTATACGCGCGCGCACACACACACACACGATTCCCATCTTCTTCGCCGGCGGAAATGTAAATTTTTTCCAAACAAAAATTCTCGTTAGCCCACGGTTCGCGTGCCGAGCATAAAATTTCGTGCCACATCAGCCGCAAGTTATCTCGCGCAACAGCGGCGAACGTGTCAAGTCGACGAAACTGCAAGCCACTAGCTTGCGCAAACATGTTCCCCGCGAGTTCATCAGAACTTTCTCTATCCAGAAAAATTGCCCATAAATCACGTATACAAAGAAACGTTTCGCCGAATGCGCGATGAAACGCTTTTCCCGGGGTGAAGGGGAGGGGGGACAAGGTTTATTCCGTAAACAATATCCGGGGAATCGTCACGAGCACAGAAAGGAAAAAAACCGAGATGGCTTATTTTCACGTGGTCCGACGAGAACAATAGCTGCCCTCGAAGGTCCTCCTCGGGGTCCGAGCTGAAGCGTCCTCCGTGTCTGCGAATGGAAAGGCCATTGTTCCCGCTCAGATGCCTCCTTTGTGTTTTCTTACCTCGAATTTTTGTCCTCTTTCGGCCTTTCATCCGCCGTTTGAACACGCAAACACTCCGGCAGAATATACAGATCAGACATGGCCGCGCGCGATTGTTTCGGCAGACGATGCCGGACGATTTCGGACTCGGGGAAACCAGTCCGGGACGAGAGTCCCCCCGGGGCTGTCTGCGGTTTAATTGGCCGCTGCCTTGGTCATTAAGACGATTTCTCGGTCCCGCGGATTACCTCGCCATCGCGCGAACTTAATTAACTCGACGAGCACCGCCACCTTCAACGGCCGCTCAAACGGGCCGCCTTGCCGAAAAAAAGACGGCTTCCGCGAAGCCGAAGTTGACCTGATAAGGCTGAAGGACCGCCTACTAAAGGAGCATCGAAGTCAACGAAACGAGCTCCGCTAAAAGATGATAATGAACTGTTGGGCGCGATGGACAGTGGATGATTAACATTATTCTGGTTTATCGTTTTCAAAAAAAGAATCGGTCTATTACCTTCTGTCGCCATTTTGTGAGTAATCAAGATTTTGAATTTCTCTTCGTTCCGAAATACTGATTAAGAAACAACTTCATTCTTTTGTTTCCGGTCGGTAGAAAGACCGGATTCATGGAAACCGTCGAACCATGTAATTCTGATAATTTTTATTTTTTAAAAATCACACGCGTACTTCAAGTATCAAGAAATGTGTGTGGAAAATCCCCACGCAAAAGGTTCAATAATTTTTCGGAAAAAAATTCCTAAAACGGTCACGAAAATCAGTATACCCCCTTGTCTGACCATAGGCGGACAACACTACTAGACTCAACGAAACATGAACTAAAAATCTATATAGCCTAAACGGAATTGAGTCGTCAGGACTCGAAGCAACAGAGGAAAGTAGGGAGCGGAAACGCATCGCTATGATGTTCTAATTAAATTTTGTGGTCAGATAAATCCCGTATGAAATTGTTTGGTCACTTAATTTAAGCCACTTAATACCATTAATACCGCTTCGAGTCGAGCTTTGTGCGTCGAATGGAATTCATATGCGCTAATTCGCCTACTAAATTAAGATAATAAACTATTCATCGGATTACTCCGCAACGAGCCCGATGAAACTTGTGCTGAAACGACAGACCGTAAATCGCTAAACTACTTAAAACTTTCCGAGTTTTATATGATAATATTTTTCACTCGGTATAGCGTTATCTCTTCGTGAAATATGAATTGAATTAGATTCTCAAGTTGGAGTATCCTGAAGAAGCGGCTGCTCGATACGTTGAGGGTGTGCTAATTCGTCAAGTGCAAGACCTCTGGAGATGATGGATCACAGGCCAGTTGCAGTTTAGGGGTGCAGCTGACGCTATCGCGAGCAAATTCAATTTTTCTAGACTCCGTTCACAGCTTGACCGATAGTTTTTCCTCTTTGCGGAATAACTTCGAGGCGGTGTAATTTCATTTGCATAATTTCCGCGCCGCTATACCGGGTAGAGGCTATTTTCGTTACGGGAGAAAGCGTCGCCGATTACGGGATAATATATTGTAAATTTAGATAACACAAGCATCGCGGTCGAGCTTCCCTCTGTAGAATTTCAACGACGCCGATACCGATCGCGGAAAAGTGTTCTGGGAAACTGAGAGAGCAATGAGAGGCAAACGAAATATCGATGGAATAAACGCGATAGACCCTAAAGACTGTCTAGGGATTCCATTCAATTTTCCTCGACTTCCGCATCCGAGGGAAACAGTATGCATCATACTTTCATTTCGTAATCGGACGACCGGTGAACCTAAACAATCTATCTATTTTTTCCATTTCTTCATTCCCATCAGGCGGAAACAAATTTCGATGCTGACAGTTGTGCTTCGGTCAATTTGAATCGCGTTTATCGAAGCGGTTCTCTTTTTGTACTCGTTTCCACAAAAAGCAACAAGACCAGGCAAAATAAATTATTCCATCACGATGCGGAAAATTCATATCATCGTTTAACGAAAGATCGCGGCACGGTATTCGGCAAAAACACCGTGAATCGAGTAAACCGAGTCGGAAAAGAACGGCGCCTCTATTTATCATTCCTCTTCCTCGGGATCAAAAGCTTTTCCTCTCGTTTCGTCCGAAGTCTGTCTAATATTTTCTTCTAATATTATCTTCTTTTTTACGAACCAGAAAATCGCGAAATATTTAGAAAAAGCCCGCCGAGCTTTAACGTTTATGAAGCGTCATTCACCAACCATTTTTTTTTCCGCCATGAGTTGTTAAGAGTCGAGCAAGATTGAACGACCGGTGCTCTTAAAAATGTGACACGAGACAATGCTCTAGTGATTAATATTGTGTTACTGTTACCGGATCTCATTCGTCATATAAAACACTATTAAAATTGTCATGATAACCTGAACAAACGACGAAAGTGATACACTTGCAACAGTTTGAAAGACAGTAGATTACTCCGGTCATAGTCAGACGACGAACAAGCTGCTCATAAAGCGACAGAAAATACTTTTATTTCTCCAAACAACTAAGTCATTCTATCCGAATCTCTGTACGAAACTCTCAAGTGCCATAACTCCAAGTAGAAACATGTTTAGCCATCTTTCTTTCGAAGAGGGATCAAAATTGACGCAAGTTTTCGAACGAATGCTACCAGCGGCTCGCATAAAATCGATGCGATCCTGTTTGACGAAGTTCCCAGAGCAACCGCGCGCTCTTTGTCCAGGGTACAATACTCGACGCGAGAGTAAACAGGAGAAATTGTCTTAAGACGTATCGTCTCGTCGCATGATCGCGGCGATCGAAGCGGTGGAACGAACGGGGACCGAAGCACGAAATGTCGCTTTCAGAAAGGGAAAAGTCCCGAATAAAACTTCCGTTTCCGGGCGGGAAGATTGCATCGCGACTCGATGTTTGCGAATCCGAATATCCCGTTCAGTTATTAACGACTTCAATCTCGGTGGCTGCGATTGTGCTTGTCGAGCTTCGGGAACGCTCGGAAGTTGCCGGGTTACACGCTCGAAGGAGGCGAGTGCATATTAAACGCATTAGAAACTACTTTGGCCGAGGGAGAACGGATTGGTGTCAAGAGGCGGCTTCGGATTCCGTTGGTTATGAATATATTTCAGAGAGACCGGCGCGCGAAATGTTGTGAGCCGATTGACAGCGGAAAGTTGTAATCGCGATGTCACCTGCCTGGCAAACTCGGCTGATCTCCTTGGCCTGGGATAATCATAATTTTCGTGTTGGTTATTCCTCGTTCCAAAGAAATATTTAGAAAGCGCTTGGTAAGGTTTTTTCGATATTTTTCTTTGAAGGTTGGGGGTTAGGGTTAGAAAAGCCTCCAATGAAGGAAAAATTAAAATTGTTCAGACTACGTATAAATTGTGCTAGATTTTACTGTAACAGACGTAATGTTCAGGCACGATTTCTCGTTTTCGCAACCGGTTCTCCGCAAAAACCGGGACGACCGAGGTTCGAGACGAAAGCGAAGCGAAACGAGACGGTGGGAGTGTAATAGCAGTAGAAGCTGTCGCGATAATTGCATCCACCTAGCAATATTCCTGGACGATCCGCGCCACTGACCTAAATCTCTGTTTCCACACGCCGGCCGCGCGGCGAAAGGAACGGGGAACGAAAGACAAACAGAACGAAAGTTTCGGGCCCGGCCCGATAGTTACTCTGCTGTTATTAAATCAGGATCGATCGCGTACAAGCCGCGGATATTCAATATCAGCTGTTCCTGTGATTTCACCTGTTCGTTCCGCGCGAAACCGGAAGACGAACGTCGCTTATCCGGACACCCTGTTGCCCGGGAATCGACGCGGCGAAGGAATACACAATAGTGAAACCCCACGAGAAAATTGCTCGCAGAAATGCGAAATTCTTTGGGAGAGGGAGAATTTTTCTTTGGAAAATTGCCTCGCTCCGCTTTTGAACTGCGACTTTCTCACACGGAGGCGTTTGTTGTTCGAATTCGAAATGAAATGAAAAATGTTCGGTTGTAATATAAATTCGTTTTGTTGCGAATATAAATCAGTTTCCATTCCAACGATTTAGATTGGACTCGAATGTTGATGTCTCTTCAAATAAGCTTGCATGATTATTTTATTGATTATTTCATTATAAAATAAATAAATTGAAACTGCACTGTACGGTCGGACCACAAATCAATAATACCACTGAAACATCTAATGAGAATGTTCAGAACGTGAATCACCAGTTACGAGTATAGTTCAAGAAGTCTGATCATGGATGACCTATACTACTTGAGATTCTTACACAGACCCGCAAGGATTATAAACTGTTCTGCAAACTAATGTCGATTAAATTTCCAACTAATTCGAGTTCGCAACACTTCATCGACTGCCACTCTACAGTGTACCAGCCATAAAGCTCAATTATGCAGTCTAATAAGGGTAGTTTAATTCTCAAGAACTTTCGCGAAGTATTTTCACTTCTCGCGATTTAATTATATTTCGCAGCGTTTCGGACTGGCTAATTAAATATTTATTGAAGGTATTTCTGCAGCATTCGTTCGTCGACGGAATGCTTCGAATTCCATCGGAACGAACAGGAATCGTTAACGAATGATCGGTGAACACACGTACCGACGAACGAATACTCACGTTTGACGGGTATTCCACGAAGAATCGTTTAATTAGCAATTTAATGGGCGCAAATTATTATTATTAAGTAGCTGCATCTCGAAAATTTCATCGCTTACTCGTGAACATTTCACGGTTCGTACGGAATTTTAAGTGGATCGAGCATTATTACGTAAACTGCATTCCTGAAAGCACTTTGCTTTGAGCTTTTGATTTAATTTTTAAAATTATGGGATAATTTTTATGAGCCTGTGAATTTTCTGTTCTACGTAAACTATTTATTCTTCCGCTTAAACTCTCCGAAATGAAAGAATAATGTACAAAAATGTACAAAGATTCGATAAAATAAAACAGTAGTGGGATTCTCGGGATTCGGTGAAAGTAGACAATGATATTCAGAAGTTCTGAAAGCTGGATAAAATGAAGCAATAATCCTTTTCAATTTTCCGAAACGATCGGACCAAGCATCGCTATTGCTATACTAACGACAGCAAGGAGGGTCTTCGGGGCCGTAGCCGGAGGTCTGAGGGAATTCTGGGTAGAGGAACGGCCGCGTTAAAATTCGAAGTGCCAAGTTATAGAATATATACATGAAATTAGACCGCAATCCCTTGATCCCCAGCGAGGAGTTCGAAACGCGGCTCCGCAGTCCGAGTCCTCCCATTTATCGGCGATGGCCGAGGATCCGAGTTTAAGGATCCGGCTGCGAAAAAACTCCGAAAATAATCCGCGGGAATGAGACGGACACGGTTCTCCGGAACGGATACGGGCCAGTTATTAACATTTCATATTGCTATTTACCTTAACGAGCGGCGATATTAATTTCTACCCGTGTTATTAGCTGAACCCCGTTATTTTATGTGCTGAATTTTCAAACATCCCTGTCGACGGACGCATCGGTGACCCGAAAACATCCGTTTCTGGGCACCGAATAATTGAAATTATGATTATTATCAAACTCACCCGGTATCGGTCTCCAGAATCATCGGTCAGCCAACGGTCCGTGTATTCGGCGTGTTTGTTAAATGTTTTACGCGATATTCGACAGATTATTAACTCACTCGATGACAAACAACGTCCGCGATTGAACGATTCATTGCGAATGTCTTGTTTTATTGAACGATCGCTGTAATGTCCTTCGGTTCGTTCGTTCCTCTCGCGTGATTGAGTGTTGGAAGTTTCGATTCAGTGTAACTGGGCAAATATTTCGCAAAATATTTTCTGCCGGTTGCTAAAGGATTTAAAACTGCCTTTGATGTTTTGCAAACGGGGGGTTCGGTAAATGTTTGTTTTTCGATGCGAAGGGTTTTCGGTTCGACGAGATAAATCAAGTATTAGTTTGTTTTTTAAATTGGATTTTTCAAGCGGAAAGAGATATGGTCTAACGTGGACTTCTGTTGCGGTAGACTATTCTTTTATTTTATAATTTTTTTATTGGAGAAAAGGAGTTCGTGTGACCGTTTCTAGTCACACTACTATTTACTGAAATACGATCGAACATGATACAATTCATTTCCTGGAATAATTCGATGGATAACGATAGCGAGTTCGCGGAAAATTAATACCATAATGAGTGTACGCTTCCAGTAGAACCAGCGAACAGTAGTCAGACAACCTGCTCGCGTTCTACGAACGTTCAAACTCAATTTTCTGGGATATTTTTTAATGATCATACGGAAGGAAGCTGTATCTTTATCACAACGCTAAATAGACCACTGTATGATTTTTTTCACGAAGTTACAAATTTTGTAAATTCAATCAACTTAACCTAATTTTTTGGCAGAATGCTAACAAATTTTTGGACAATTTCTTTTAACATGGTCTTGTAGAGAGAAGCTTTCCCTTAACAAAAATCTTTGGTAGTTCTTCGTAAGATTTTTTGTTCACGAAATTAGTTCGAGGATCAACAACTTTCTTATCAAGATTTAGGGATTTAATGTTTTGAAGCAGTGCATTCACATCTAGTCTTGTGGAAATAGTCTTGCAGTATGTTAGAATCTGAAAAAATATCTCAGGAACAATTCTAACGTGGGAGAAATAATTCTGGATGTAGAAGGATGAGGGAAAAATATTTACTGTGGTCAGTTACAAACGTTCCAGCAATAATTGATATTTCCCCTGCACGAAATGTCGACCATTTACCAGTGTACGCGATTGGTTACCGATTATATATCTCGCCACTCTCCCCTGTCTTCTGGCGGACACCAATGTCTTTCCGGAACGTTTAGTCCCGGTTCCATTAGCGAGATCATCCCCTCTGCTCAAGTAGCTGATCGTCGAAAAGTAAAGTGAAACTGAGCCGGTCAGCCGAACGCGGATCGTCGATAAGTGTTTCCACACCTCGGATGGACTTGCTGGTCGATGAAGCGAATTAATTGGGCGGCTCGAATTCTTTATTTTCCGCCGAAAACCTTCATTTCCTGCGAATCCCGAATTCTTCCTCAGCTTTATAATTAATTGCTTCGATAGACACCTATACTCTCGATGAAAAATATTTGTTGTTAAAATATTAAATACAATCTGTAGCATTTACTTCTCCACTCTCAAACCTGTGCTCTTAATTATTTATAATTGTCTCGGTGAATCACTGCACATCACCAAAATACTGCATTATTTTTATAGCTACTTTCAGCGTTGTATATAACAAGCAAAAACCACTGTAGAATTATTTAAAAAATTATTTCGCACTCTTTGAAAGTAACTGATTCAACCAAAAAATAATTTAACATTATTGGTCATCATGTTCACAGAAAAAGAATTATTAAAGATAACTGGATCACGGCAAAACACAATGATTTCACGAATTCGTAGAAGAGAATTAAAATTTTATGGACGTAATGGAATACTATAGTGACGCTTTCACGAGGATTTTCCGAGTACGGGATAATCCTGCGGGAACATAAATTAGGCTAAGTTGTAAATTTCGGTTGAAGTTGGCCGCGGCACTTGCGTTTTCACAGAACATTAAAGAATTAAAAAAGTTTCTGAAGAGCTTTCAGGCGTGAGGAAATAATGGCGCCGAAGCGCGTCGTAAATTCGGAGGCTGGCGCGAGTTTTCTCAAAGCATTTCCCTGTTCATCTTGATCATCGAAACATCTCCGACGAGTACACGTTAATGCTGTTAATCATTCACGGCTGGCACAATCCGCTGCAATTGTGTTTACAAACTAAATACAATATCGCGTGCTAACAATCATCATGACGAATGGTCGAATTTATTAGTCGCTATTCGATTATGGTACCGTTGGCAGTCATACGTGCGCTGCATTTGCAAAATTTTAGTTTGATTGGTGCATTAGCTCTCGATATCAACCATTTCGAAATTAAACCATTTATTCATCAATTCATTAAGAGAATCATAATTATGTTCTCGAATAAAACTATAAAACTGTAGGGGCATATTTTAAAATACTGTGCTTTAGATAGATGAAAAATAAAAATTAATATTCCCCTTAATCGCCGAAAATGGGGTGAGCAAATTTTGATTGTCTGAATCAAAATCGACCCAACCCCCGGAGGGTTGAGGGATGAGAATTTGATTTGGTTGCTGTTTCCCCTGATAGAAGCTGGAAACATTTTCTTTCGCCTGATGCGCAACGAAGCCGGTCGAAATCGAACTGGGAGCGGAAACCGGCGTCGGATCGCGTCGAATATTTCACTCGATTAAGCAATTTCCGGGCGGGGAGTCCACGGATTCCCCGGCGACGGCATTATGTCAATTTCCGTTTAAATATGCCAGCGTCTATCGACTCTGTGTTCGCGGGTTCCGTCGCTGACCGAAATTCCCGGCCCACTTTCGACCGGCGCAATAAAAGACAAACTCCGTCGACGAACGGCCGCCTCGTCGTCGACGGTACGTCGTCTTCACATCGGCTCTCATCATGGCACAATCCAGTGTAAATAAATTTTCACTAGGCTCCTCTTAAAGAGTGAAATTTCTGCTTTCACAGCACTCCACATAATTTCTACGGAGAACCTCATATTAAAAGACAAAGTAGAGAACTGAAGGTGACTGTTATAACTTTTGCAAGTTCAAAGGAGTCTACCGAGTTCGAACAATTTTTTCCGCGATTCTTTCTGGGATGGTTTTGAACAGAAAAGTTTCCTCTTTCCAACAAGCCCAGACAGATCACTTTACGATTTTTTTTCGCGAAGTTACAGCAGTTCAAAGGTTCGAAGATCCTGTAACAAATTTTCTAAATTCAAGCGACCCTGCTATTTGTTTAAAAGAGTGGCGAGTCTAATAAATTTTTTCTGGAATTTATTTTTAAACGGCCTTTTAGAGGGGAGCTTGCCCTTTGCGACAAACCTGGATAGATCGTTGCATGATTTTTTTGTCGCGAAGAAATTATTTTTAAGGAACGTATTCAGATGAACGTTGCAACCGGCATATGCGCAGAAAATTGCATATTGCAGGAAGAAGCGACGACGCATAATTCTGATTAGCAGAAGGGAGGAAGAAGAAGATGCAGATTTGACATGCAAGTGGTTGTTTGCTCGGTGCCGAAGTTGGTCGGTAGAAAACAAGGTACAGGGTAACGGGGGAACTGCATCGAAGGGACGACGCGGCTCTTGCATCGGTGCACAAAGGCCGGCTGGTGCAGTGTGTTGGACCTGAAAATGTGGACGTGAACGCAGACGATCGGATCGATTCCCTTTCTGTGTTCCCCGAGCGCAGCAGCTTCCTTTATTCCCGTTCGAGTGGAGGGCATGGTCAAAGATTGACGGGGTTCGATAAAACGGGGAGGCCGATCCGGCGCCGTTCGATAAGCTCGAACTGCTACGAAATACTAATTACCGGGCGTGACTTAGAATCACGCGCGGCCAGAGGGGGGGGGGGATACGTCCGCCAGGAATTTAATTAAGTGCTCACGCGAAATAATCGCGGTCGCTCACCGGAGTCGCGTTGTCTGCGGAATTGTCTCACGCGCTTTAACTGTTCGACAGTGAAAAGCTCGTTTTGTAGTGCCTGTCAATTAGCACGGAAAGAATTTCTCCTCCAATTGCTATGAATGATTTCGCTCACGCGAGGAAACAGTATTTATAATATCAAAACCTTTGAGAAGCACGGCGAATTGCAGGAAACCTTGAACAACAAGAAAACCTGTGGGGACCCAATTACTGTGCCTATATTAATTACATTTATTTTTAAAGCACTATGAATATTAAGAAAAAGGTACTAAATTTTTTCCTTATGCTATCATAACATAAATCAGGTGGACAGGTGGTGCTATGGACAAACAAAGTGAGATGATGTTTCAGGATAAACAAATATTGCCACAAGATCATCTCGTGAAGGCAATATTCCACAATTACTGAAAATTGGTGGTCAAAATGTTTAGTTCACTATTCTGACAATCTTATTTAAAATTTGGGCTTAACATCACCTTGGCAACTCAGGAATTTTTAACTGTTTACTTTATAATCCTGTACATGCTCGTTCAACTCTAAACACGTATAACTTTTGAACCAGTGAATTCCTCGCCTTAAAGCTTCGATTTTTGGCATTTTCTCGTCAAGGTGTGTAGCATTACATAGTAAAATGTTAAAAATTTCTGGGTTGCCAAGCTGAAATTTAACCAAAATTTCAATTTTGTTTACTAAAACAGTTCGTGGTTAATAAGAGCAAAAGTTCGCTATTAAGCCAATGATACCAGATGACACTTCACTGAAGTTGCAGCTTCAAGTGGAACATGAAGCCGAAAGCTTTCGCCACGCACGTTCTTGCAAACATTCGCGAAAAACAGGTCTTCCCCGAGCAATCTGGCGCGTGTGATGCTACGCAGGTTGGATCCCCCACTCGAAACTCGTGAAAGCTCAATATTTACTGGCGTAACCGGCCGACGAGTGTCATAAAACTTGGCATGAGTGAACGAGGTCGCGGTCTCTTGGTGATCGACTGAAAATTCCCGCGGAATTTCGCTTAGGATCGTTGCATCGCCGTCCCAACAGTCTCCTCGTTCGCCTTCGATGCTCCTCTTGAAATAAAATTCCAATCAAACACGGCCATTCTCTAACAAGTACCAATACAGAATCTTATGAACACAAAATTACCTGGCAAAGCGTCATAATACAGACAATCGTGTGTAGACTGCATATTTATATACGTGACATTATTATTTTCATATGCGTTTACGACAAGCAATAATAACAAGTTTCAATGACGTTTGTACTAAATTCCTTGCTCTGGAAGCGATTCTAAATGCAAAACACAGCAATTTCATTCGACTCGGAACACTTTATGAACAAGAAAATATAAAATTTTTACCGAGCAAATTCTAGACAGTGAGCAGTCATAAAAGTGCAATATATCGTATCTGATAATCTCGTTTCGCGCTATAAATTTCTAAACACTCTCCGGAGTCAGTACAATACGCAGACTTGAGAAAATTATTTCGAGCAACAGTATGATAGTTTTTAAAGGCACCACGGAGCTTCCACTCTACTCAACAAAATATTTATTCATTTCTACTTTAAGATACCTATTGGTCAAGAAAACAAATTGTTCTCGTTCTCCAACGAAAATTAACAACGTCGACGCGATTGCCCAGCGCAATGGTGAACAAGTAACACGATCGAAAGTGTCAGCTAAAAGCTGGCGAACCGAACGGCTAAATAATGGAACTGATAACGAGCAGTGCTCATCCGAGGAAATCATCCTCGAGCTTAAAGTTACTTATCGTCGAACGGACCACTTGGACTCTCGGCTGGAATAACAGCCGGGTTGGCAACCGTCGAAACTCGGCAGTTTCGTTAAGGTGAGAAGTTTATCGGGAATACAAGTTTAAGATCACCTTAGCCAATCAAGGTTTAGATTAAGGAAGATGTAGTCTCTCGGCTCCGGTTTCCATGACTACGGCTCCCCCGCCCCACCATTTCTGTATCCTCCTTTCTGTCCTTTCCCAATAACGCGACCCATCTTATCTCTTCCCATCCCCGTTTCGGATCCCCCCACCCCCACCCCCCGCCGTCGCCGTTCCCGTTGCACTACGTCGTTGACTTCGGCGAGAAAAGGTCACCGGGTCTCGCCCATTACAAAATCGTTCTTGCCTCGCATTCTACGATCGCGAGGCATAATTACCGTGTCGCGATTCCGAGTACCATGTCGTCGTCGTCGTTCTCCTATTCATTTCCGCGAAGAATCCTCCCAAGACTCCGCTGGTGCTCCCCGTGTCGCACCTGGCGCCGCGGAAACAGGTGTACCGGAGTCTATAATACTAACCGAGTCGGGTTATCACTGTTTCGATCGCGGACTGAAAGAAATTGCAGTGGAATTAATCCTCGGATTCGTGTGGCTCAGTTCTGACCACGCCGAAATTTTGACTACAATTTTCCCTCGATATAAGACGACCACTCGGGACCGGTTCTCGTCGTATTTCGGATGAACAAGAGGAAGAGGAGACAGCGATTCTATTATTTTCAAATAAAAAGCGTCGTCTTCTATCGGAATAAAATTTACGAAGATTTGAAGATTTTAAAGAAAATGATTTCTTCCAAACAATTTAACACTTTGAACGCCCAACTAGAAACCCGAAAAATTCCATAAAATCAAAGTAAGTTATTTAATGAAATAAACATTGCAAAAAATTAAATGTATGATACCGGGTAATCCTCCAACTTTCTTGCATGTTACAGATCCTAATCAAGTTTAGTACAATGACTATATCAACGTAAAAATTCATTTTAAAACCTGCACAAATAATTCCGTCACGGTGACGCGGCGACGAACGTGTTAAGGGGAATGGTTTCTTGTAAATATTTAAAAAAAAACTGATTTCTTCCAACCGTTTTAAAAGAAAATGAGTGATGCGAAAATAGGTACCATTCGATTTTCATAACAGTCGAAGTATTGACGAATTTCTCCAAAATCGGAGCGTAGAAATCCACAGGCCAGCCACTGTAAGTTTTTATCTCGAGTTAGGCGTTTAACCGGGATTACCCGTCGAGCAGAGCGGCGCATTGTGCGGAGCCGGGATCGGGAATCCTGGACTTCCGTTATATTTCCCATTCATTCTCCGTTTTTCGCCGCTAATGGCCCGTGTTTTTAGAAAAATTCGCTGCCGCGACGGTCCGCCGAAAAAGTTTTACGCGGGTCCATCCACTCTCGTCGTATACCCATTTAGGGTGTCTTCATCCCCATGTTCTCGAAAAAATGTAGCAGCACTCGATCTTGATCCCTTTTTCACGGTGTACCGTGAATGGGCGAGCCACTCGAACAAAACCGGATCCTCCGTTCACGTTGGCATAATTAATTCCCCGCGGTGGACACTCTTTGAAATTATTCTTTGCAGCGAGGCTTGGAATGCGCATTGAATCACGCCTGTGGATTATGATACTTAAGACTGTGAATATTTATGCGAACACTATGTTTTAACTTGAAGGGAAAATTTATTTCGACCGGAACGTTCCTCGTTGTAAAAGGAAAAATAGTATTGCCGAGTATTTTGTATAAATAAGTTTAAATTGTTAAAAGATTCATGTGTTCAGGTATTAGTGGACAAGCTTGCTATAAGCGTCGAGAATGTTTGTCACAGATTTGTACGAACAAAACGGGTGAACAAGGTCGCTATAAGCAGAAATATTTTTCCCGGCAGTCTATCGCGATTTTCGCGGAACAAACAAACGGAACTCGCATGCCCGGAACACCGTATCACCAATTCATGATCCATTTACAATTCATGCGGTTGCATTTTCGCAATTCTTTATTCCCGGCTCGTTTCCGCGCGGCGACCCGATACGTCGTCCCGCGAACAAAACGTTCCCGCGATTCCCAATCTCGCCGGTTATCTTCCCAGATTCCATTTCTATTTCCGGGAACGTCTTGCGCCGACCAAATTCTTCCGTCGCAGCACTCGCGATGCCTTTGTGTCCCTACAGGAGGTCGACTTCCGGCGCGTACCGTTCGATATATCAGCGCGGAAACGCTGCCGACTCCGTGCCGCTTCATTTCCACGGGCGAGCACCGCTTGGAAATAGTCACAATACGCTGGGAAATAGTCGGGAACTTGCCGCCGAACTCTAGGTGCACGAACGCGTGCTATTTTCACGTCCCTGAAACGAGTGCTTTTCGCTGTGCGATTTGCTTCGCGGTTCTTTGCAACCTCTTGACAACATCCACCCTTAAAATAACCTAACTTCATGCACCTTCTTCTCGGACTCTACCATAGCTATCAACTTGAAATTGTTAGAGCATGTAGTCCTATACCAGGTGTGAATTTCAGCCCGAGGAGAATCTTGAAATACCGCACGGAAAAAATTATACAACCCTATCTCTACGCTTGCAATACCCCGTGTCGATTTTTTGCACCTTTGATCTAGACGATGCTAGAAATCCGGCTGCAGATCGAATTTCAAAAAACCCCTCGGCTAAAACGCGAGTTACCCTTGGCGGTAAAAGCACACAGAATTTCAACTCGATCGCTCGAATGGATACCGAGAGAAAGCAGCATGAAGTTCGCTTATTGTGCACCGAAAATTTCCCACTTCGGTTAAGGGTTGTAAAGCGGTTAAGAAGATTGTTCAAAATTTAATGAACGAGTTGTCCGGCGGAAACAATCGAACATCAATTTTGTATGGAAGATGAACAGGTGGGTGGCACCTGTTTCCCTGATTCGGACCGAAAATAGCGGGTCGGCCGGCGATCCCGGTGCAAATTAACTCGCGGCGGGGCGGAAACAAAAGGGTGAAAACTGCACGAAGCCAAGGCACCGCTTCAAAAGTTATCATTGCGCTTTCGCCGTCGCGTGACAGCGGCCGCACAAAGGCTCGCTCGCCGAACAATAACGTAGGCCGAATACACGCCCGCCATTCAAGACAACGAAATCGAACAACAAAGGGCCGGCGAGCAAGCGAAGGGAAACGCCGAATCGCATGGCCCGCCGAGATTGCGTGCGCGAAATAACTGTGCAAACATTAACCCTGTACGGGTCCCGTTGAACTCTTTACGCCTTCGCGCGTTTTACCACGTAGAAGTCATCGATAAACGGCGCTGACGAACCCCATAAAAAATTGATTGTCGTAAAATTATTGTCACTGAACGACAATCTACCAGTGCTAAAATTACCTGGATCACACTGTGAATAACTATCGTTATTAGTAACGCTAATCGCTTCTCTGAATAATATCGGTTAGGTGAAACTTGTACGAAACGCAGAAAATTAAAATGATTATTAAAATGAACTTCGAGTATTAAAAATGATTTTCGAGTATTAAAATGAACTAAATTGAAGAAAGTTTTCCCTTGTATTCAAATGAAGCAAATTAAAGAAATGTACGTCTTGTATTCAAATGAAGAATAATTCAAGAAATTGTTCCTAAAATGAAGAATGGTCACAGTAATTTTAATGTTGAATAAAGTTTAGTACGCTGTGTTAACGTACGGGATGGTAGAGGTGTGTCGGTGCACTTTATTTTAAGTCCCACACACTATGTTATACTTCCTCCCTTCAGGAAGCTTCGTGTATTTTTAAATATTCGCGGTTGTAAGACCGTTTTTTACGGCAGTTTCATAGTTTATAATCTTCGCGATTAATCAAGGGTAGTAAAATAGAGGATAACGCTGGCTTTATGTCCGCTGGGTGTAGTCCATGTAAATTATTCTTCTTCAAGCTGATAAAGTAGAGAAACGCTATGCGGTACGTCCAATTAAATAGGGAGACGTAATTGCTTGAATTAGAAGAATTCTGGATCGCACGATACCAGAATTTTTAGTAGCAAAAATGAAACAGTTTGTGTTGTTTAAAATTTCTTTAGTTAACCAAAGGAAATTTAAAAGTATGTAATTCTTTTTGTGATTTTTGATAGCGATGACTTTGGAAAGTTTTTGCGTTTGCGCGACATTCTCGCGAAGCAGATTAATGTTGATAGTTTAATAAGTGTGCGTTTAAAGAAGTTAATGAGCATTCTGCTTGAATATATAATGGAATTAACTTGGAAGGTAAGCTGGAGAAGGTAAATGGTGATGAATGTGTCTTAGGCGATGCTGTGTCTCGCAATCTCGGCCAACTTTTCATCGTTATTCCTGTCAAAAGCTCCATAATTTATACGTTACAGAAAACTGGATAAATGTATATGAATGTCATATGCTGTCACTGGTAATGTAGTACAATAATAAAGCTTATTCACGCGATTATAAAAGGACTCTTCCTCGAAGCAATTTTGCGATGCATTCCCGCAAGAATTTTAAAACTTTTGAGGACTTAAATCAAAGCTGGGAGATGGCACTTTATGATAGGAGCAGTTAGGTTGAAAAATATTCACGAAATCATGTCGAGAAATCGATGAAACCTAACTGTCAGTTTGGTCAAACTTCGCCATGACTTTAAGAGGATTCTTCGAGTTAATTTTGGAATGGGCTACCGTAGGAATTTTTAAATGTTTAAGGGATAAAATTGAAGCTAAAATATCGCCCTTGAAAATATCTAAATCTGGATTAATAGCTTCGAAATGTTCAGACTTGAAATGGTTACCCCAAGGAGTCACTTTACATCACCTAAATTACATTTCAACATTTATTTTAAGCTCCATGGTAATAATAATCAGTCTCGTGTAGTTTTCCATCCCTTAAAAAATAAAGAACACGCTATTAAAATTCGTCTTACGCAAGCAACGTTCAAGTGAAATGCAAATAAATTGTAGGACAGGGTGTTCCGGATCATTTGCAGTGGACTCATCATCGATACGTTTCTCCATTTCGTTACCTTCAGCATTTCGTGTTTCGCGTTTCTCCGCGTTCCTGCTCTCTCGTTTCCTTATTCTACGAAATAGAATGCACCGGGAACTCGGAGCATTTCCCCAGTATTTCCACCGAAACACACTCGACACTCCCTTTCCTCGGCTTTTCTCGGCCGAGTTCCTTGAAAAAAGCCATTCTACATCCTCGAGTCGACAGCTTTCGTTCCGCCTGGGAGGACGCCGTTTACCATTTACCGTGAACCCTAACCGCGATCGATCTCGACGGGTCTCTGCGAAAGATCGCCCACTCCTTGACCGCGATTTCCGGTCAATTCGAGTACGTAGCACACCCACCATAAATCCACTACGATTAACAAATTCTCATTCGATTTGCCGTTTCCCCCAAAAAATGCAAAACATACAATCACGTTCACAAAACGAAGTACAGGGTGTCGAAAAAATTATATGTCACGGCCACCATAGCGTGATTCTACACCTACGATTTGGTGGAAATTGACATAAAAAACTCCCCGCAAAATTGACCTTGACCTTGAAAATCAAGGAAATCTTGGAAATCAATTCTAATAATTTTCGAAGCTTCTTTATGTGTAAATTTTTTACATCCAGCGCCAATATATAAGTAAATAGCGTACTATCATACAGCGGGTACCATCGGTAAGCTATCTCGTTGGGCATGAAATTATCATAATCATGATACTCCTATTTCCCTAACTACAGAATGAAAGAAAGAAGCTGCAAAAATTATAAGAAATGCAACATCATTTTTTAAGAGAACGGTTGAGATGTGACCCATGGTTTCTTTCACAAAGTTGAACGTTCTGACCAGTAGAACACGATTAAACGAAAAAGAAATTGTTGTTTTTTGACCTTGATTTTCAAGGTCAAGGTCAATTTTGCGGGGAGTTTTTTATGTCAATTTCCACCAAATCGTAGGTGTACAATCACGCTATGGTGACATATCATTTTTTGACACCCTGTACATAGACCGTAGTATCATCTATATAGAAATTTCTATCTAAAGCTAGACCCCCCGAAACACTAATTCTTCTCACGACAACAGCAGCTAACAAACAGGGGTAGTTTCCAGCAACCTCCAAACCAATAATAAAAATCCCACATCGTTTTAAACACATTCTTCCCTCCCTGCTCCGTAGTCTAACGCCAAGGGATGGTCACCGGACTGCCGGAAACGACAATAGTCCTGGCAGCAGCAGCGCCTAACAAACGAGGGGTGGGTTACGAAACCAATGCTGAAAACGCGATTAGAAAATCCCGAAGATAGGAGGCTGCACATCGATTAAATTACATCGGAAGCCGCAGCGCCCGATAGCAATCGCCACCCCGTTGACCAGAGAATATCCGGTCGATCCCGCTCTCGATTAGAATCGTCCGGACTATTCCATCTGGTTGGACTCGGTCGACGGTCGTTCCACGAAATAACCCGTCCTCGTAAACCACCTCTCCGTCATCTTATTCCGGAGCGGAGAAAACACGGATGGGAGACGGGGACCGTACGCGGAACACGTGCGGAACGTGTGTCAGCGAGGCGACACCGGCGCTCGCTGCGAGATTTCCGCCCTCCAACCCTTTCTCCGTCCCTCCGCGACCCTCTCGCACACCCCTCGGTTGCCGGCCGTTTCATTCGTATTCCGACACCGTGTCCCGGCCGCTTTTCCATCAACGTTGTTAAGCGCACGACCGGGACACTACTCCGCGCCCGCGAATGAAATAAAAACCAACGCGGGGGGAAAAACATCGACACGGTTGTTGTTGTTGTTGTTTTTTTTTTTTACGGATACTTGATGCTTCACCGGAAACCGACGTGAGGACTTCTGGGCCCGCGCCGCGCCACACCGACCGCCCGAATTTAACCCTTAGCACTCGAATGGTGCCTGTAAAGCACCACTAGAAATTGCTGTATCATTATTCAAAATATTTTTTACATTGTTAAATTTGTTTGCATTTAATACGTTACTAAACATTTCGGTATTGTACGAGTAAGTTGCACCATTTCCGTATGTATAACATGAAAAAATATATATAGAAGGGCAATATTCTAGGTCGGAAGAATTTTGGAGTTAAAATAGCTTCGAGTGCAAAGGGTTAAATTCGCTGTAGTTCGAGAAATCGCGGATCAAGTCCGCCACGGCTGGGAGAGGATTCATTGAGCGATTTATAGTCGTGGGGACTATGGGTTGAGTTGAAAGAGAATTGCGGGCTGGTGGAGATTGTTTATGGTGCGAGGAACCTCCATTGAAATGAATTTTCATTTTTGTTTCAAATTTTGTACGTATTTTAAATTTATATGGTAAATTGAAGCCTGAAAATTCATTTTATGATTGCACAATGCGCATTATTTATGTGTTAAAAATTGTTAAATTGAAGTCTCAGAAGAAATAGAATGCGTAAAGTCATATTTGAAAGTCTCTTTATTCATCTCTGTAGAAGAAAATCGGAGACGAAGTGGGTTATTCTTGTTCAAAGCAGAAACCCCTGGATGAACAGCATAATTTTCAGTATAATATGCGAACGAAGTCTTCTTCGGGTGAAGACAATCCAGTTTGCTACTGCATAAGACTTCTTTAACACTATTGGCAAACCACAAGGGTGAACCAGCACCCTTCAAGCACTGGCAACACTACGACACCTAAAGTATTTAACAATGTAAGCTCACAATGACTTCTAACTTACCATGCTAGAACATGAATTTGCTGACACAGTTATTCCGTGTCGAACATGGTGGACTGGATTTGTGAATCTATGAATATATTGACTGTACGGAATGGGGTTGGCTCCTCGAGTCTATCAGTTACGAAATATTAAAAATGTATTATCTACCTTGTGCAAAAAGAATTAGGAAATGAAGGTTCTTTTGTTCTGTGTTTTACGAATAGTTGTAATAAATCTCGTTATTTATATTGTTTGTCGTATATCATTTCGAAGTTTATTTAATGCTTAATCCATCTGCCTTAAAACAATTTTTCCAACATTCAATAAGGACAAGATTAAATCTAGTTGTGAAATTATATTTGCAAAAACATTATGCATCCTGCATCTGTTGTCATTTATTACTTCCCTTGACCAATTTAGAAAAATATTTTAAATAAAATAAATGGTAACACTCGCAGGGTATCTTCGTTGCAATTGACCCTAGAGGCTATCTTTTCCCCAGTACGAATTTTTAGTCTCTTTAAGGGTAATTTTTCAAGTTCAATTTTGGAAGTCGCTCTAACTGATTAATATAGAAAATGTGGTAGAGCCGAATTTTTCGGCGGTAATAGCGTCGTTATTATTTTAACGAGAATTTTCTTCCCGACGAATATTTCTATTCCTCGCATACGGTACCCACTTCTGCGCCATAAGAAGTCTTTTCAACCTGCTTCGAGGGTTTTCTAACAGAGTTGCCGCGCACTAAAGATTTCTCCCGACCGTCTCGCACATTTCTTCCAGGCCGTCGCTACTCTATTCTAGCTCTCAGACAAGCTGCAGTGGCATTAACCTAGAAAAGCTCCGGTTTGATCGTGCCGAAGCGGGCGTGCCGAACCGACTGTCTGTCACGTTGATCCCTGTTTTCTCCAAAACGCCATTATTTCCGACGTCCGGCGCATCGATTATCCACTCTGAAACGTTTTCGCATCGTCGACAAACCAACCACGAGAACCTACTCGTCGGGAACTCTTTTCACCGAACCTATTGTTTCGTTATTTAACCGCGAGCTCCGACGATCCTCTCGCGATTCCGCATGCTATTTTATAATTCTACTTTTGCATTATTTTTTTCTGTGTTTCGTAAGTTTATTTCTGCATTTCATAATTCTGCTTGTACTTTCTTATAGTTCATTTGCACGAGATACCCAGCACATTATCTTCCCAGTGCTGTAACACTTTACAAACCTGTATAGACCCAGAAAAAAATGAACATGTTACATCATTTTTAAAAATTTGGGGTTGTACACTTTCAACCCCTAGGAAACTCACCCCCACAAGTCGCTCTGCTCAAAGAACTTGAACCCATTGGTTCAACACCTGGACGTTCGCAATTGTGTTCGAGAAAAGACACTTTCTACCACTTTGTATGAAACACTCTGTACATAGTCCCCCTAAGGGTTGATTTATCGAAGACTGAAGAGAGGTTATTTAGCCCACGCTTGAACTCTAGCTTGTATAGACCTAATTGCAGACAATTCTCGATCACCGTACTCCACACAGAATCACCAATCATCAGGGTTGTTCCTGGGCATCCACCCCTAGACAACTCACCCTCTCAACTTTGTATACGCTGAAACAATACCTTCAGCTCAACAACCACGATAGTTTCAAGAAAAATAGTTCGCATCACTTTCCATGGGACAGCCTGTGTACACCATCCTCCTAAGGGTTGATTTCTCAAAGAACGAAGACAGTTAGCCTCCGCTTCAACTGTATCCTGTATAGACCTAATCGGAGACAATTACTCTCAATCACGGTACTCCGAACAGACTCGCCGCGTAGAGGTTATCCTCATCAGGGTATATGGGCATTGGGGTGAGTAGGAAGGTGGGGGATGAACGGGGGTGCGAAGTAGGCGGAGATATGATGGTAGAGGGAGTAATTAGTGAAAGTGGCTTGTCATTTTTTCAGCTCCGGAAGCCAGTGTCGACTCTCTCGATCCCGGGGGCGATGAAGAACAGCGGCGGCGTTGCCGGTGGCGGAGGCATGGGTGGCGCCGGGGGTGTCGGCGGGGGTGCTGGTTGCGGTAGCGGGGGTGCTACCGGGACCGGCGAGGACGCCGGTATCGCCCTCGTTGGCTTCCACTCGGAGTACCCAGGGGGTGGCGGGTCGATCAAGGGCCCGTCCGGAAGCATTGGACCCGGGTCCAAGCACAAACCCAACGTCGGTTACCGGCTGGGCAGACGGAAGGCCCTGTTCGAGAAGCGGAAACGCATCAGCGACTACGCGCTCGTCATGGGCATGTTCGGCATCATCGTGATGGTCATCGAGAACGAACTGTCCAGCGCCGGTGTCTACACCAAGGTGAGTCTCCCATCTCCATTCAGCCGGCGAACCTAACTCTGGTTCTTCTTTAATTTTTTTTTCACCTTGTGTGTTTCGAAACAAATTCGTCAATATATCTTTAACTGCTTACGAACACATTTGGCAAGGTGTTATACCGTACGAAAATAATTGACGATTTATTCTGTTGTACGAGCATTTCTTAGAGAAAAATTATCAGTGAATAGTAGAATATATCTTTTTGAACATTTGCAGTACGTATATTGGAGCTTATGAAGACATTTGGGAATATATTCTTCGGTACGAGATTATTTGAAAATATATTATATGTTAGAAAAACGACAATATATTATTTATTATAAAAGCTTCGCAATACGTAACGTTTTATGAGGATGTACGGCAATTTATTAGTTCCTGTAAGAATATTCCGAAAAAAACGGCAACAGAATCTGTTTGACAGGAACCAAGTTAAACAACTTCTTATTTTCTGTAAAAATGTTTGATAAAGGCATTGTTTGCAAAGGAAATAGTAGGCGGTCTGTTACTTCTCGCAAAATATTTGAGAATGTGTCGCTTCTTATGAGAATATTGGAGTATTTTTTTTATCGATCTCCACCGGTGTCGAGGGGGTGGAAACAGTCTCCGAAGTTAGGGGTTGCAAATGCATACGTTCAGATGAATATCTTAAAAGCTATCAGAGCTCGAAGAATGTTAGACAGACCGAATTTGCGTATTTTTAAATGTACGATCAGATCGTATAAGTTTATCCCAGAAAACTGTATTTATTTAAACAATGTACAAAAAGGTAACACATTTTCGTATATTCGCAGAACCAGCAAAGCATGAATAAAATCGAATTTTTATTTATTCTCATAATTAAATTTTCATCGAATCATCGACGAAAAAGGGTCCTTAAGTATGCACATTTAACACTTTTAGAATAATCAAGGATTATAAGAGAACAACGCTGAATTCCGTCATTCTGACAGGCTTAGTTATCCGGGATTAATATTATCCTCGAGTCAAAACGGCCAACTACAAACAAAGGATTGAAAGAACAGTGAATCGGCGTACACATAAAGGAGTATTTCCTTTGCGATTATGCAGAGCGGAAGAATAGCGATTTCGCGCGTCGATTACCCGCGTCCTTCGCGACGAGGAGAAGCTCGGATTTGGCGGTGGCGTTTCCGCTAGGGGTAAAACTTTTAATGTCTTACGTCGAAGAGCAACAAAAGCGAGCATCGACTTTTCATCAACCGGGGCTTAATTGATTCAGCAGCCCGGGAAGAAGCTTCGGGCGTGTTCAGTTTCCATCTCGGTGTTTCTTATGCAAATCGGTAGCCGGGGCGAAACTTTTCAAAGTCGAGCCTCGGCCCGCGGGTATTAATGAGCGTAACAGAGTTGGTAATACACGGATAGACGGATCATCGTTCTAAAGTAGCGTTAACGGCGTCGTCGCGACGCTTAATGACGCGTGGACCGACGGACGGACGATGATCGGCGCGATGATCGCGTCGCTCTTCGATATCGGCCCCCGATGGAACTCGCAGACGATAAAAGTTCGTACACGTGATTCCGATGCAAATGCACCGGGGGCCGACGGTGTTCGTTTACGTGCACCGCCGCGCATAATTCCCGCATGCAAATCGAAACCGATTCGTTGCAACTGCACCGGCGGCTACGATTTTCTGGGAACCGAGATACCGGATCGCGTTATCGTCGTAATTACCCGGTGATCGTGAATTGACTGCCATGGAGATGCGATTCTAATAAACTTTCGCTGTCTGCAAATGTTTTCGGAGTGCATCGAACGATAACATTTGGTATACTCCGAAAATTACCGGAGCAGGGGGTTTCCACCAAGTTTATATGGAGCAGGGCCATTTAATTGTGACCGGTATCTTTAGAAATGGAGCGAATAGGATTTTTAATTTGAAGGTAAATAATAATCCCATTTAAGTGTATCCAACCTATTCAGAATTAAAAGAATAAGATGAGAAATTTTTTATTTGGAAAGAAATAGTAGTACCTTAGTTGGACAAAGTTATAAGACCATATTGTTGAAAATAATGCGTGGTACACGATATAGTTGAACAGAATTGTCGAAAGTGTAGTCTTAGCAACGAGTGAATCCTCCTTAATTTTGTTACCACAACAAGATCAAATAGAAACATCGTTACGAAGCAGAATAAACAAACTTTGTTTACACTCCAGATTTTGCCACTGGCTGAAAATGGAACGCGAGATGGTTAAAAACATCGTTTCATCGCGGATTTACAATCTCCGCTGAAATATTCATATAATTCTTCAATATTTGGAAACCAGCCGTCCGCTCGCTGTATCGTAACAAGACGAATATTTTCCGCAAATATTTTCCCGGTGTAACAAGATGCATGATTCAGAAATGTCCGTGTCGAACGATGAATTCGGCCGTTCCTGTCCATCAATTCGTCACGTTTTTCCGAGAGCCGTGTGCCAAAGAGAGGGCTGTATCGAACAGCCGTAAGATAAATTGTAGAGATTCGCTGCTCGAGAATCGATTTTTTCTCCAGCAATTTTGCGAAATGTGCAACGCCGCGGACCTAACGTGCCGGCCTGAAAAATGACGGGCCCTAAACGAGCGTTAGATCAACATTCCGAACCTGAAATAGTCGAACAAAAATATTGAATAGGTAGTTTAAATAGATCGAAAATAAAAATATCATTTGACTTTTAATAATTTTGATAAGTTGAGAAATATATTATGGGTGAATTTGTAACATTTTCTAATGTTTCTTGTGTTAAATGCAAAAGATTTTCACATTAAAATATTCTGAGCAAAGTCTGAAAATAATTCTAAAATAGTAAACAAGACATTAAGTAGAAAGATCACTTTTCAAGTCAACACAGAATTTTTACAAAAACGTGCAGAAATGTTCCCCGGCTACTTAATGCAATTTTTCGCACTGATTCGGCTAGCAGCTTTCCGCAAACGATTTTTAGATTAAATTTCAAGCGAGATGGGGCAGAAAAATGATTTCTGAACTCACCATATAAGAATCTCTCTAAGAGCATACAGAAATGTTTGCAGGCCGGTCGACGCGATTTTCTTTCTCTTTCTTTTTTTTTTTGCGTCGATTTGGCCCGCAGCTCTCTCCACAAACGAATTTCGCACGAGGCTGGAGCGAAAACCGAGCGGAAGACGAGGCAATATCTTCGGGGCAAGTCGTCGGAAAGGCGGGGCCATGGGAAATAAGATCGAACGTCAGCCTTAAAAGCGGCACGAGCCGGGCCGATACGGTTTCTAAATAGAGGAAAGAAAAGAGGAAACAAGCTCGGCAAACACCGCCTTTGAAGTTGACGCGTGCGATCCGGTAGCTAGTCCGCCGCCATTTCGCTTCTTCCAAGGGCTCGCTAATGCGATTTAATTCGCTCCTTTTTTTTCGCCGAGGATCCGAGATCCGCTTTCCTCCGGAATCCCTTTGAACGCGGGAAAAACTTTCGTTCGTCCCGCGTAACCGAACACCCGAGGACCAGGGATGCTGAAAGAAACGTTAATGACGATTGTGCTCGCGAGCTTTTTACCCTTGCCCTTCGACCGAGAAGAACAGAGAGAGGGCTGTTTGTAAATTATTTGGTTTCCGTGCCGTGACCGGTGTTTTCCACCAAGAAAAACGATTGTTCTAACGTTCAGACGATTCCGAAACGCTTTATCATCTGCAATTTTTCTTCGCGATTCATTTGTCTGCTCGAGACTCGTGAGAAATTATTTTTCCATTTGATTCTCAATTTTCTAATCCTTTGATTACATTTAATTTAATTTATCTTTCACATTGAATGTTTCGCACGGGATTCTGGGAGAAAGAAGGGTGTACGTAAATATACATTCGATTATTACAAACTCACTGGGCCGCGTTAATGTTCACTGCGTTGAAAATTAAACAAAGAAATTACCTTGGCCTGGCGATTTTTGCGAAACGTGCAAAAAGAGAAGAATGTCTTTAAATATATAAAAATATACGCTGATATGAGGATACCGTGAGATGTGTTTAGCATTGTTACGCTTGTTTTGTTTGATAAGAAACATGTTCATAGAAAATGTTGAACTTGAAAGTATAATCAATGTTTGCTAAAATATTTTTAATGTCTGCAGAGAATTTTTTTAATCCCACAAAGAGAATTCTGAAGACACAGATTCCATTAAATAATTAAATGCGAGAATACAGTACCTCAAATATTCACGGTACCATTTTTACAGAATAATTTTCCAAAATAAATACAATATAATACATGGAATAATTATTTTATCGGATAGGATGAAGCTTTGCACAACGCTTTGACGGTTCACAAAGAATTTTTTGAATCCGAGGAAGGGAATTATGAAGACACGAGTTCCATTAAATAATTAGATGCGAAAATATACCTAAAGTACGCACGGTGCCATTTTTACGGAATAATTTTCTAGAATAAATATAATAGACAGAATAATTCTTTTATCGGATAGGATGAAGCTTTGCACAACGCTTTGACGGTTCACAAAGAATTTTTTGAATCCGAGGAAGGGAATTATGAAGACACGGGTTCCATTAAATAATTAGATGCGAAAATATACCTAAAGTACGCACGGTGCCATTTTTACGGAATAATTTTCTAGAATAAATATAATAGACAGAATAATTCTTTTATCGGATAGGATGAAGCTTTGCACAACGCTTTGACGGTTCACAAAGAATTTTTTGAATCCGAGGAAGGGAATTATGAAGACACGGGTTCCATTAAATAATTAGATGCGAAAATATACCTAAAGTACGCACGGTGCCATTTTTACGGAATAATTTTCTAGAATAAATATAATAGATAGAATAATTATTCTATAGGATAGGGTAAAGATTCGCTAAATATTCTTACCGCAAAGACTTCGTTGATTCCCAAAAAGAGAATTTTGAAGGGAGAGGCTCCGCTAAATAATTAAACGCGAAAATGCGCCTCGGAGAATGCGCCGCGTTGTTTTATAGGAAATCTGGTGTAAGAGGATAGTACAGGGTGTAAGTTCCCCTTCTGTAACTGATCCTATACAACGGTACGTGACTCGGGGGGAAACCACTATGTCTTATATTTCGGTGGCACATCCGAAGCTTCGGTCTCTGCGGCCGATAGAGGCTCTCAGGATACTTGGACTTTTTGCCAGGCCTTCCGGCGATAGCATGGTGCATAGACTTTGCACGTTATGCAAGGATTAGGATCACCGGATGCCGGGCATCTTCGTTGTAGTAACGTGATAAAAATAGGTCGGGAGTGCTTTTACCCCGGCCCATGATAGAGATTAAAGGATAGCGGCGACGCGCTATCGCCGAACACAAATCGACTCGCGAAAATCTCTGACATACAGAAAAAAAAATCCCGATCGAATCAACACGGAATATTTCAACTTTGCGCTCTGTATGGATTTATTGCGCCTGATCATTTCTGAAACACGAGACAAACTTCATCTTGAGCAAAAAGTATCTTTCATTCGGTGAAAAACATTGTTGCCTTGCCTTACTGTCCGTAGAATTAAGAATGGAACGTCATAGTATTTTTATTTGGTTCCTAGTTAAGTAACTTTAATTGGAGTTGTAGATTTCAATTTTCGCCACGGCGCGACTGATTAATATCGAATCGAGTCGGTCTCGCAGTACGCATACACGAGACAAATTCCTTCGCGATCTGAATGCTTCACGTCAATTTCTCATCGGGTTTTCTGAGGTGCAATTGCAAGGAACACGGGCCCGAGCAATGATTTATCAACGATACGTCGGAATCGTGTTCGGAATTCAATTCGTTCGACGGCGCGGCGGCGGGCGGTGCGCACCGTCAGCCGAGACCTCGTATAAATAATATTTTTTGATTTTTATACCGTTTTCATTCGCATCGTTCCCCGTCGCGGTGGTTATAAAATTTATATTATCTCGTTCTTCTCAGCAATTTATGCCATCGATTTGTTATCTGAACCAACGGATTTATCCGAGCGTTAAACCGCCGCCGGTTTATCAATAACGAAAAACCGATGGTAGGACTATCAGAGTTATTTTTTCCCGGTTATTAAACGGCGAATATTTAAAAAGGACTCGAAATCGATTTCCCCCGTACGATTTAATACCTACAACAAATATTTCCGATCCAAAGAAGACGTTGCTGCGAGCCATATTTATTGTGTCGCTTTTCCGCACGCTCAGAATTATTCTTTGAACACGCGTAACATATGAACCAATGAATTCCTCGCTTTGAAATCTCGATTTTTGGCATTTTCTCGTCGGGATCTACAGGATTATATAAAACAAAGGTAAACATTTCAGGTCCCAGATGGTGAAGTTTAACTTTTTTTACGTTCAAAGCGCGTACGAGTACTCCCCAATTAAGCTAATATAAGGAACACAGGGGAAATGGTATACTATATGACCTCTTCAAAAATCGAGAAACTATTGCATACAATTTCTCAAACCGTTCCCTGAACGGTCCAACATTTTTTCTCTCGCAGAAACTTTTTGCGCAACGAGGATAATTAAGTCCTCTCCTTCCAGTCGATCATCCCGTTTATTTACGAGCAGACGGCCGAAAGAAAAGAGAATGAGTGACGAGCATGAACGGATCCTCGCGGCAAGACCGCCCTAAATATAATAACGAACTCAGCCATAAAAACAGCTGACCTGAAAACTTTCGGTTTGATGGATTCGTCCTCCTCGAACGATATACGGGTCTGGGCTCACGATCCCGACGAACTTTTACAGCGTATTTAACGGGGACGAAGGATAAAAACCGTTTCTTTCACGGGGATTATCATTTTCGCGGGATCCGATGAGATCGCGAAGGGCCGGGCCGGGTCGGGCCGAATTCATCTGCTCGAGATACTTAATCCCTCGTTACGATCGTTCTCCTCAGGATTCTGAGATTTATGAGAGGAGCAGGATTCCAAGACTCGGTCTCACCCACGTTCTTCGACCGCTATTTTGCTTTTTTGCAGTGACAAAGTTACATTTTCCCGCGCAAATATTGGGTTTGTTAAGCTCTCGACGCACGGAAGGATAAATAGAAAACACTATGTACGGAATAGGCAAATACAAATGTTTCAGATAAACGAACGCGGCGATTCCCGCGGTGGAAAGTTGTCAAACAACGTGGGCACGGTATTGGTTTTTAACACTTGATCCGATACAACATTGTTTTCAAATCACCGGTGACGTTTCGTGAAGGTAAATTAATTTAACACGCTTAACGCTAGGTTTACGGGACCCGTCAAAATGACGAGTTCTAATATTTTTAATTTGCGATTATTGAGATTCTGAAGATCCATCTACGTGGAATTGCTCAACAAACTTATTTCCTTAGGTACATATTATTTTAAAAAATGGCTGAAAACTTGGATAGACACATTCTTCTTATTTTTATGGAGCAATGTAAAATACTCACTTTTAATGCTCCGTAAACCTAGTGTTAACGTGATTAATTGAACGCTTAACAGGCTACAGAAATCATGATAAAATGGAAAATAATATGCAAATAATTTGGCAGAGTCAAAGGTTGCTTCAGCTCGGTTCGCAGATGCTTCGAGTTCGAGTTGACGTTAATACACTCCGGCTCCAATTTTCCTCTCGAATGGGAAGTTTCCCGGATAAATAACTGGTTCGGTATTTTCTATTTTCACGTTTCCATGCGCCATGATAATCCCTTCGTCAACTTATCCCCGGCATCTTAAAGTTGTTTGCGCGCGTCTAACGTGAGCCAGATTCAGAAAGACGCGTCCCGAATTCCGGATCAAAGCTAATGCATTCTGTTACTTTGTGGACCACGCTTTCCGGCCTTGATTGAATTTTACAGAGATACGCCGCGACAGCAACGTCGGGCCCGCCTCTTTGAAATTACCGACTCGGTTTTTGCCCGATATACTACACAATGAATTATGCATTTTTAATTTCTCGCGGCCCTCGACGTGGCCCCGGCCCGACCCCGTAATCGTCCGATAATTAAACTGCTCGAATAACTGATCCGCGAAGGGACATTTTCGCGTTTCATTTAAATGCTAAACCTGATTGCCGGACCAGTTTCTACAAACAATTAACAATTGCCTGACTCGTCGAATAAAGTCGATGAAAATGTCGTTGCTTCAGTCGTTCTATTTCTCCAAGGAATTGTTAGATCGTTCATTCTTTAATATGACTTTGCAGTAGTATAAAACGAAGATTACAGAATAATATTATAGATTAATAATTTCCTGGAAGAAAAAGAAAATTTATATTAAAAATTAGTATTTAGTCAGACTATACTTTGCGATACATAGACAGCATTCTTAATGACTAGATTGCGGTTTTTATGCAGTGAAAATAATGTACCGATTATCTGAAATTCTGTTAATTTTTCTTTTCTTTCAAAATTATGTGTCCAATTTTCTCCTAAACGCATAAAATTTGCAATCTCTTGATGAAAACGAAGGAGACTTGGATCTCTGGTAAAAGTCGAGCAATAACGAAATTAATACACTTCTCGGCACTTCGTATGAACCGTATAATAGTTGAACAACTGACTCGGACGTTCCAGTTAAAAATTGTTGGATAAATTCCTGGAGATTTAGCAGGTGTTTGAAAAAGCGACGCGAAGAACTAACGATGTAAGAAGATTATGATCTCCGCGGAGCCGGGGCGACAAATTAATACTTCCTGCCAGGGGGTGGAAAGTTGAGGAAAGGGAGGGAGCGGTGGGGTGGTGGGAAATTAATAGAAAAGCGTCTAGCTGCCACCGCACGCGATCCTGGCGCCATAGTGAGAGAGAAATATAGTGACTGAGATAGAGATAGAGAGGGATCCAAGGGACATACGCCAACGAACATGAACTAGTTACTTAAATCTACCGCTGCCACCCCCTTCGTCATTGGCAGAGGGCCAATGATACGCGCCGCATGTGGCCGCTACCAATCTACCGCAGTTATCTCTGGAATCTGGTATAATAGTGCGCGATACCGTGAACTTTCCCGTCCAGAAGCGGCATTCCTTCTGATTCAGGGGATATCTGTTCACTGTCAATTTCGCGGTTCACGTTGATTTCCGTCCGTATTCGGCGCGCGACCCTGGAACGAGTCAAAGGGGCGAGTGCGCGCTGCTAGATTACGCTTGTTAGCTCTCCGAGGACGCTTATGCGCGTCCTATCCTTGCTTCTTTTCGCCGGGCGTCTCAAAGAGACATAATCAGGCGCCTTTATTCGCGAACGTGTAATTTCTTCCTGTGCAAAAACGCGGTAACTAACTGTTGCTGTCGTTGCAGATATTTTAGTCGTAGGGTTCTTCGTTGATTGATTTTTTCTCTTGTCTTGAACCTCGTCGAATGGTCTGAAAAAATTCTGGGATACTTGTTATAGACTCGGTGTACGAGTGACAACTTGACCAAATCTTTAAACATTTTTGCAACAAAAATAAAAATCAAGTCTTCGTGCGAAATAAAAATTGTCTGCGTCCATTATGAGAAAAGGGGTTCAAGAAAAATGTATCTCTTCTCATATTAATTTTAATCAGTTGAGATTTATTCAAATACATTTTTGTCTAGCTTCTGCTCCTTAAAACTGTTTTTGGGAAATTTGTATTTCGCATGAAAATCCACAGTCTATTGATTGAACAATTCAATTAAATTTGTTTATTTGATTTGTTATTGTATGCAAGAGTAGAAAGAAAAAAAGCTGAACTAAAACACAGAAAATATTTCCCAGTGTATCGTATCGTGTCCATCGTTTCAACCATCCTCCATTTATGTACCAGGGTTGTAAGCCATCTGTGAAAAACCGCCGGAGTAGATCTTTCCGAGAGCCATAAACCCAAGGACTCATTTCACAACCTCGCGTCGCTCCTATTATTGGTGTTATTACGTGAAAATGTTTATTACTATGAAAGGAAAAAAAAGTTTTATTAGCTTCTCCAATATTGGAATTATTACAGAGGTGGGAATAAAATGGAGTGCTATTTTTTGTGTTCTTATTAATATCGTTATATACAAGAGAAAACAATGAAATTTTATTCGACGGTCGTTCGATTCAAGTATTAATAAATACCTTGCCTCTTGTGGAAACCTTTTTTTAGCCTAATCCAGTCAACTCTTCAAACGCGAAAGCTCCCGCTTTCGTAATTCGTTTAACACCGACATATTGAGAACAGTAATTATAACAGGTGGCTAATGTTATTAGAAAGTGGGGCTTGTCACCAGGTTCGTTAGAAGCGAAGCCCCGTAGCATCGGGTAGATCAGAAAGTTAGGGTATTATCGCCAAGTCCTAACAAACAACTAACTCACTTGTTTAAGTACTTACTGTAGAAAATAATAACATAATCCCTGAAACTTCGATTTTTGACATTCACTCGTCAAGATATACAAGATTCTATAGTAAAAAGTTAAAAATGTCTGGGTTGCCAGGGTGAAGTTTAGCAACAATAAGAACTCTAATCTCTGTAATAGACTAATAAAAATATCCTCCTACTTTTGAAGTAACAAAGCAGTTTAAATTCCGCTGGATATAAATCCCCTCTCATTTTCAACTTAATAAAATCCTGTATGAAAGGTTCGGACTTCCAATTAATTTCCGTTCATTCAAGCAGATAATTGAAAGTATGACGTCCCCGCAAAAACTTATCATAGAGTTACAATCAGTATTATTGCCCTATCTACACCACGATCTATTAATCATCGAGGTAATAGATTCTATGAGCAGCAAGATTAATGACGAAGACTTCTTATCTTTCTGTGCTCCTTAAACTTCGTTGCAATTCCTTAACGGCCTCAAAAAGATCTTCGTTCGCTCGCAGTGCACATTTACACGTTACACGTCGCACAAGATACGCACGCACAATCTGTGTAAACAATTTCTCGTTCGCGATCCATTGCATACGAAAATACACAAAGCACGATTCATCAATTAAAACTTTATTGGACGGGCTCAGACAATTAAGCCTTCGTGAAAATGTCAATCAGAACATTTAAATTTTGTGACAAGGGGGTGATCCACCTTTCGATTAATAAATTCACCAGCAAATACAAATCCTACGTTCCAGTTGTCTCGTTTCTTCATTCGCGTTTCAAAAACGAGCTCACCCAATTTCTGCATCAAGGTCGCCAAACAAAAAAAAAAAAAAGATCTCTTTCCGAATCCGCCGTGAAAGAATCTTCGCGTTTATCGTTTCTCGCGCAAACAAACCGCTCGACCACGAGAAAAACAACAACGGATCTACTTCAGCGAAAGCATCAACAATTAAGTATCAAGCAGTCCGTAACAGGAACTCGCTAATTGCTGCAGGCGGCGGCGGCGGCGGCTAGAGGCTCTATCTTGGTGTTTGTACTTTTTCGCGAGGGGTAAGGGGTTGGGAGGGGTGAGGGGGGTTGCCAGCGATAAACGCCCAACTGGCCAATTAACAAAGTCAAACAGCTAAACGTCGCTGGTGAATGGTGGGGGATGAATGTTTGACGGTGTTTGACCCACCGGCGGCCTCGCGTGCATTATTTGCGACCGCGGGAATGTTAAATGGGGGTAAGCCGCCGGTGCTCGGCGATTTAATAATTCAAGTCTCGGGCATCGGGTTCCAGGAGGTTGTAATTCCGCGGAACGCGACCACAGATTTCACGGCCGCGACTCGCGAAGTTTGTTCTCGCCCGCGAAAACTTACGCCAAGTGTCCACTTGTGAATTCAAACATCCCCCGGCGCGGCTCTCATATCTGCGACCACTCCACACGGAAGATTTCCCGCAGTTCCAGTCTTGAACTTGCTGTGCAAATGCTAGCGAGTAGCTCTTGGATCTTGCCGTAGTAATCATTTATTCGGGCAAATGTTTGCGTTTTTGCATGTCCTGTTACCAGGATGTTGACTTTGATGGGTTCTGTCGGGCACGAGGCGGGCCAATAAAATTTGTTCCTCGGATCGGAGGTTCTAATATATTATGGAGAATGGAAAATTTTGCTTGCAATTCTGCAAATATTTTTCCTCGAGTTTTCGGGTACGTAACTATTTTTTAGTATGTGTATCTTGTTAGACCGTTGATCTTTGAGGGGTTGTCGGCTTTGATCGGTTCTTCAGGGGATGCTGCAGGCTAAGAAAATTTGTTCGATGTCTTATAGGTTCTAATATATTCTGGAGAATGGAAAATTTTGCTAGCAATTCTGCAAATATTTTTCCTCGAGTTTTCAGGTACGTAACTATTTTTTAATTTGTGTATCTTGTTAGACCGTTGATCTTTGAGGGGTTGTCGGCTTTGATCGGTTCTTCAGGGGATGCTGCAGGCTAAGAAAATTTGTTCGATGTCATATAGGTTCTAATATATTTTGGAGAATGGAAAATTTTGCTTGCAATTCTGCAAATATTTTTCCCCGAGTTTTCGAGTACGTAACTATTTTTTAGTATGTGTATCTTGTTAGACCGTTGATCTTTGAGGGGTTGTCGGCTTTGATCGGTTCTTTAGGGGATGCTGCAGGCTAAGAACATTTGTTCGATGTCTTATAGGTTCTAATATATTCTGGAGAATGGAAAATTTTGCTTGCAATTCTGCAAATATTTTTCCTCGAGTTTTCAGGTACGTAACTATTTTTTAGTATGTGTATCTTGTTAGACCGTTGATCTTTGAGGGGTTGTCGGCTTTGATCGGTTCTTTAGGGGATGCTGCAGGCTAAGAACATTTGTTCGATGTCTTATAGGTTGTAATATATTCTGGAGAATGGAAAATTTTGCCTGCATTTCTGCAAATATTTTTCCCCGAGTTTTGAAGTACATAGCTATTTTATAGTATAAGTGTATCTTGTTGTTGGGCTGTTGAGGATTTGTTTTATGGAAACTAGTAATATACTGAACGTAAAAATTGTGTTGAATTTTGTAAAATAATTCTTTTATATCGTTTCGAAGGTACGTTTTTAATGTTTATGAATTGTATATATCCTGCTGTAAGACTGTTGGTCAAATTGGAAAAATTGGAGTCAACAAAAAATGTTTTACTCTGCTAAAAGTACCAGCGTGTCCTAAAAAATATAAAAATTTGGTTGTTCTGTTCGAAATATTTTTCTACGTCTCGTTTTAGAGGAATATTTATTTTTTACGGTGTGTGTTATCGTCCGACTGTTGGTCGTGTGCAGGTATGTACTTTTAGGTGATTTTTATGGAAATTGTAACCGAACAAAAATTCTTTTTACTCTGTTCGGGGTTGCAATGTGTTTCAAACAACGTAAATATATCATTGAATTTTTAAAAATGGTTTCATAAAAAACTTACAAATAGAGCAATATACGCACTTCAAAACGAGCTACCTCTTTAAACAGAAATTTGATTAATCGCTTCGGAAAAAATTCCCGTTAATCCCGAATTCAAAGGGATCGCTTCGATTGGCGATAATTTCGAATGCTCTTTGAGATCGCAAGACGTCGATCGACGGCTGAAGATCTCGATGAAAAATCGTGCCTGTAGAAGGAAATCGACTCGTTTAATGGGGGGATTCATCTTGGGGACATTTCGACAGCATAAAAGGGGGGGGGGGGCAGTGCAGCCCTGATATGATCGTCGTATTTGAATATCGACAACCCGGGCCGGCACCGGGGTATCATAAGTATCGGCTTATCGAGCGCGTCGCAGCGTCCAGGACGATTCTATCGAATTTTTGCATTTAATTACACACCAGTTCCCCCGGATGGCGGAAACCGTGCCAACGTCAAACACTGCGAGTGCATTCGCGAGCCCGCCGCTGATCCCGCATATTACTTTGTGCGCGCGTTACACCGTAAATTGCAGTTATCCGGGGAAATATTCCGCCCGCAAAATCCCCCTATCTCGATGGTAAACAGAAAGCTCGCCGAGCATTCGAAAGTTCCGTAAAAATTCGTCCCCCTTCTCCCCCCGTACTTTTCCAAAATTTCAAACTACGAGAGGAAATCGCTAACTTACACAATCCGAAAAACAGTCCTCCAACTTTTTCCCTCTTCGCAGCAGCGATTGCCAATAAAACTGCACCTCTCCAAAAATTGATTTCTTTTATATTTCGATACGTTTGAAAAAAAAATTCGGATTTTCCGCTTTGTGTCCGTTGCACTAGATCGTTCTGCTACGGTCATTTATACCAGTATGATGAACGATATTTTAAAAACTCGACTGTGGATTTTTTCCGAAAATTGAATTTGCTGGTTCAGAGAAACAGGTGTTCGATAAAAATCTATTTATTTTTTAACAATTTCGATAGCTTGAAAGTAACACAGTAGGTTCGTCAATTATTTCGAGCGGTAGGTTTTTGCTGTATAAAACTTTTCCTTGCGAAATGAAAATTGTCTTCGGTAATTGCGAGGAGCAGGTGTTCGATGAAAATGTGTTTTTACTTTTAATAATTTCATTATTACCATAGTAACGTCGTAGTGCTCGTTCTTATCTGAACTGCAAATTTTAGCTGAAAAAAATATATAAATTTGAACAGTTTTTTACTTTATTCGGAAACTGTTCGCACATAGTAATTTTATTTAATCTTTTTGCAAATTTGTTCCTGAAGATGACTGTAAATCCAAATCTTAAAATTCTGAATATTTGGACATTTATCGAGTTTTCTAAATAATGAAAACAAGACTGCAGTAGGGGAAAATACGGAAAATATGTTAATTAGCTTCGCATATTCGCATACTTCATAGTAATTAGAAGCAAAGAGTAAGAGAGCTGAATTTACTCGCGCGGAGAGTGCTCCGCTAGTTTCCTGTACCCTGTTCATAATTCTTTGTTCCTCTGAATCATGCTCTACCGGCCGGAAGTTTCGAATCATTCCGCGAATTAAGGGAAACGAAGATCGTCGAGCGAAGCCCACGTAACTGCAAATAATTGTTTTTAATTAACAAAAAATTTGAAAACAAAAATAGAAAAGCGAAAATCGTAGAACGGAAATTCGTAGCTCGAACAATAATATATGGATATTTTTATTTTTGATCGAGAGCACCGATAACGCTGCCAGTAAAACGTCTTTGCAGCGTCACGGAAAAAAGAATAAATCTACAGATACACAGAGGGAAAAACGGTATAAAACTAAATTGGTAAAAACGAGGCTCGATATGAGCGTATCTGTGTCCAACCCAGATCGATTCGCGAATTGGAACCGGAAAAAAACAACAACACGTAATCGAACTTCCGGGACACTTCAAGTTGCAACGACACCCCCCAGCAAGAAACGAGATGCATCGCGGGACTTCTTATCGCGCTCTGCATCCGGTCTGCAGCGGCGTTATTGAAATTCAAACGTAATTGCGACCCTCCACTGTTCTCGATTAATTCGAGATTTATTCAGACATGAAAAATGGTTTACAATCGCTGGAAATTCTTTATCAATTTGTACAAACTGTTGAGACATGATGTACAAATTACTAAATCATTTCTATTGAAATAATTCGTGAACAAGGCGTTTTTAGAAGTCTGATGTACAAATGATTGCAATGTGACCGAATGAATTGAAATTGTCAGGGAAGTCGATTTTTGTCGTTGTTTCTTTTCCGTTTTTTCTTCTTTTTTTTTTTATTAAATTGCGGGATCGAATTGTTGAAAACTGAATATGAGCGGACGATTCTAGTTTCTCAATGCGATCCATGCATGAGCAACCCAGAATTGTTGGTGAAGCAATGCATAAAAAATGAGATATTCGTAGGAGATCGTGTTCTCGATTCACGAAATTCCGTTCACGAAAAATTCCACGGTGTTATCAGTATTTGCAAGTCGATGCGCACGTCGCCCTTGCATAGCTGCACGCCAGTGTAAATTTTCGAATTCTTCCGAGAACTGGGTGTTGGCATCCGATTCCGATAAGTTGAACAAGCATGAATAACTTTGCTTGTAGTACGTCGCGTGTTGTCATCTCTTGCAGGAACAAGAAAGAATTTTGTAAGGAACACGTATTCGAAAGGAATATTTCTTCACATAAATTCAATGTTATCTAACCAAATTATGAAGACAAATATTGAATGAACAGGAAACGACATATTTGCAAAATCTACTACCCGATCGGCACCAGAATTTTCTTTCTTTAACCAAAACTAAATTGGTCTGCCAAGATAGCGAATTTAGGAGGGTAGTTTCTCAGAAGGCAGAATCACCGATCCCTTCACAGCCCTTCCAAAAAATTATACAGTCCATAAACAACATATTTCCGACATCTGCTAACTGATGGGGTCCAAAATCTTCTTTCTCAAGTGGAGACTCAATTTTTCTGCCAAGATGTCGAATTTGCGGGGGTGGTTTCTCGAAGACCAAAAATTGTGTGACCCTTCCGCAGCCCTTCCAAAAAATTCTACAGTCCATAAAAAACATATTTCCGACATCTGCTCACTGATGGGATCCAAAATCTTCTTCCTCAAGTCGAGACCCAATTTTTCTGCCAAGATGCCGAATTTGCGGGGGTGGTTTCTCCAAAAGTAAAATCACTGACCCTTCCGCAGCCCTTCCAAAAAACTCTAGAATCCATAAAGAACATACTTTCGACATCTACTAACTGATAGGCCCAAGAATGTTCATTTCCCAGCCAAAACAAAATTGGTTTGCCGAGACGGCGAATTTAGAGGGGGTGGTTTCGCAAGACGCAAAAATCGCTGACCCGTTCGCTGGCCTGTATTTACCATTTCCGAAACGAGTGAAATTCCGGGGGCTGTGATTGAAAGGACCCCTAACGAGTCCGATGTTTTCCCATCCCGCCTGTTATTCACCTAATCACCGTGTATTCGCGGGGCAGCAGGGTGAAATCTAGCGTGAGCGTAAAGGTTCCGCCGCCGTCGCCGTCGTCGTCGTCGTCGTCTCGAGCGACTGAATTACGCTGTTGACCGTAGCAATCTTTCGTCTGATCCCGTGCCAAGAACGAACGAATAGATTAACAATATTGGTATCGGGACAGAGGGAGAGCCAGAGAGACCGGGAGACGGCGGGAACGGAGACGGGAATATTCCAGGGTCTGTCTGCGCGGTCGCTAGCAGGGAAAAGAAGGCCAGGGGGGTGCATTCGATTGCTCCCTTTCTTTCTGCCACGAACGTTCGGGATTCTGGGCCAAATCATACATATCGGCGAAGCCTGCTTTTCCCTCAGCGTGAGATCTCTCTCTCTCCCCCTCTCTCCCCCTCTCTCTAGCGTCCTGCTTCTGCTTTTCGCGCTATGCCCTTTCTTGAACCATCCCCTAGTTATCTGAACACTCACTTAAATTTATTCACTACGTACGGTCTTAAAATACCACATTATTGTACATTTTGTACAATACATTTAAAAGAAGTTTCATATTTCCAGCTTTTCGCAGTTATGAAAAAAGGAACGTCCGCTCGGTTTTGACAATTTTGATTTCGCATAAATATCCTAAGCCCAGTTATCAGCATCACGCAAACTGTATTGCAAAGTTTCCAAATTTTTTTTTTTATTCCCGATTAAAGTTTTAATATTTCTTTAAGTGAGAATTGTGCAATGAACACTTCCACTGCCACGGGAAAAATTACAATCCATTCACATTAACGTGTTAATTCATTAACACGTTAATATGTTCATTCTACCGATTAGGAAATGTAAAGTGCAAGACAGATGGAGGACCACTAAATATCGTACATTTAATTTTTTTCAATTTGTATTTCATTAAAGGAAAAGGTTTCTTTTATGGAATTTTTGAGGTTTCTACTTAGGCAGTGAAAGTGTTAAATTAGGACAGTAAAACAAAATTCCTGACAACGTCTGGTTACACAGTAGCGTTCGTGATTGACCGTTGAACGGGGACGCGAGGGGAATCGGTGGCGCGTCTGTTCGGGAAAATTTCGTCCCGACGACTGCAATTATGCTATTTTCGGGGTGGCCTGTCACCGATAGTGTCGCGAGGGGCGTCAGCCACGGGGCCAGGCCGAAACGAGACAAATGAGGGACCGAATGAAAACGAGCGTGGAGGCGTGTAACACGTAACTGGCGGGGACGGTCTCCTTTTTTTTCGCGGCGAATAATCAGCAGGGCGCGCGCGTGCGACACGTAATTACCATTTCAGCCGGATACTTACAATTAATTACGGGAAACGGTCGACTTTATACTCGCTCGGTGGAGTGGCGGGGGGAGGGGGGAGGGCTTTCAGTGGAGACATTCAGCCGATTGATTCGCCCATTGACGGGCAAAGTGCGAGTTAATTGAACGAGAGCCGCGCAGCGCCGCGCTAACGGGAAAATGTCGATCTCTAGAATTTGGAACGTTTAACGACTAGAATGGCGCACTTCACCTGTTTGATCGATTGAGTTCCCGGTACGTCTGAAAGACATTACGTGGCTTTCGATCGGCCGATGCGACCCACGGGAACAATGAATTTCGAGTCGTTGATCAGACGTGTCCCGGTTTGACGTGTACGCTGCGCATCAGCGAACTCTGCCAACCATCAACGTTGCTTTCGATGCTATTTTGGTAAATGACAAACCGGCAGACTCGAACGCGCGTTCGCTCGCATCATATTTAATTTTTAGAATTCGGGCACACGCGAACTGAAATTTTCACTTTTCAACCCTTTCAAACGGGAAGGACCCTCATTTTTCCGAGTCTAATCCGTAAAATTTTTATGTTTTATTCTTAACAGTATTAAAGCGCAGACTCGAATAAGAATCCTAGAATTCCTCCCAAAATTCCAACAAATTCCGACGACTTCACTTAAAATGCAATAAAACAGTGGAGAAAAATCGCAGGTAAATTTTGAACAGGTCATTTTGTAAACAGCGAACTCCCCTTCGTGAGTTCATATTGAAACAAATTTGGCAAAAAAATGTTCGCAGTCCATAGAGACGTTTGAACTTGAGAAGGTCGCTGACAAGTATGGCAGCTGCTTACGAGATCTAAATTTCTAAATTTCTTAATTTGAATATCGACGCTGGAGAAGCGAAAATTTAATAGGCATAATTAGAAGTAACGTGTGAGTCAGTCGGACATTGAGTATCATTGTTTAAAGTTCCTCTCGGTGGTTTTATAAAATGCAAGTGGAACGTTCCGGCGTTGTTTATCGTTCATTATTCGCGTCATTGCTTTTTCCCACGTTGGAAAATGAGCATTCAGAAGTCACAAACTCGACTCGCTTTTTTCCAGAGCGCAACAACTATTATTCGTTGTACGCACGGACCGTTGGCCGTCTACTAATGGCGTAATGAATAAACGGAGAAACAAGGGTGCCTCTGAAGTTCACCCGGCAAAAACTACCACAATGCACTGCGTGGAGAGTGGGAAAACAGAGGGAGAGAGAGAGAGAGAAATGAAAAGTTCGCCGAGGAAACTGAGTCTCTTGATTCGTCCTTCGCAAGTAACTTCGGGAAAGTTTGATCTTCTACCGTCTGCGTCAAGAACAGGGAAGATTAATTTCCTTTCAAACCGTCGGGTTCGCTCCGTGGACTATTCTTTATTTTTTTTATTGGTTTCCACCATCTGCGGTTCTGTGTATGTTTCTCGTTAAGGGTACAAAGTTTTCCTTCGCCGAAAAAGTAAAGCGAAAGAACTACGGAGACGAATACTTGAACAAAGTGCCTACTCTCTGCCGAGGGTAAGAAAAATTTTGTAATCCCTCTGTACTATTCGTGTAATATTTATTTTATATTTTATTCGACCGTGTTTAACTGTACGGTGGATTTAAATATTGATTTTCTGGGCGGAAACGGTGCATTTAATTAAGTACGCCGTTTTCGACGAGGGGCTTCGAGACCCCGAATTGCCGCCATATTGGATATCTGCTTTTGAAGTCTCGGGCACAAGTGATCTCAAGAAGTATTTCAAAGGTTCTCGTATTTGTACGTTTTACGATATTAATTTACGACGCGTTTGAACTATTTGCTTTAAAGTTTTGAAAACAATTTACCATTTTAAATCGAGTATGTATTGCCGACAAAATTGTGAACGTTCTTAGAAAAAATCAAAATTACTAAATTCCCCGTAAATGCGGCTTCACAGTCCCGACAATCAAAAATGAGAAGATTTCGAACCAAACAGGGCCGAAATGAGTGGATAGTTCAGGAAATATTTTTCACGAGCGCATTTTCGGTGTAACGCAGCAGAAAACGATTTTCCGATCGCTTCGTCCTCAAATATCGAATGCATTAGCTGATTCGTATGCCACGATAACGTGATCGTGATATTTCCGGTGGTGCGAGGTTTTCAAATTGCAGCCGCCGCCGGTCCGATTCAAAATTACGACGGAATTCGAAAGCGTTCCGTGGAATCGCAATTCTGAATTTTTCAGATCAGACTGCTGTTATACGTTCACGGTCCGGGACCCCGCCCAGTTCCCGTTTTGCCATCTCAGCTCGGCACTGATGCCAGGCCCCGCCACACTCGACATTCGAAATCGTAAATTGTCGACAATCCCCGACGGAGGTTCTTCTGTTGCGGCGTATTCTGCATTGCAAAGCAGAAAGCGAAGTAATCGCGCCGATAGCGGTAAACACAGTCCCGTTGACGCTACCTTCTTCGAGGGTCTTGCCATTTCGCCATTCGCCCTGACGCCACAGCCCCTTAAAAATCGCGTCGAGCTGCGGCGGCCGCTTTGAAACGCCCGCCATTAGTATTCCAGAGAAATTTCTTACCCCTCCGCGCGTTTATTCGCGTGGAATAAGCGATTATTTCCACACCTTCCGATGGCGAATTATTTTAACGCTTCCTGTCAACGCGAAGCTTTCGAAAAGCGTATAAAATAGTTCCCAAACGAATTTTCTAATTATTCCTATTTTTATGTCGAAGCCAATAACAGAGAAATTCGCATAAATCTTGGAAATGGGCTTGGAAAGCTCGACAGTAATAAAGCTTGGAAGTTAACCGTCCGCTATGGGGATGGAAGAGCAGCATGATTAAAATAAAAAATGTTACGATAGCGGAGACTGTTTACAAAACATTCGCGTTTAGGCTCGGGAGCTGTTTTTTCTAATACAAAATTGCTCCGCGCCGTCGACACGTCAAAGGGAAACTACGGCTGCGCGATTTCCATTCGATATTATACAGTACAGCGAACAATTCTTGGAGATCAAACGAGAAACAGGAGTTACTTCGGAAAAGGTATATGCAAATAAAACCATGCACTACTCTTTGGAGCGTCTCCGTTATACAGAAAAAAAAAGCGAGAGTCTACCCGCCGCGCCGCGCTTATTTTACTTTGACATCGTACCGTGGGGAGATTGAGAGCGTGCTATTGGCTTATTGGAAATGCTGAAAGAACTCCTGTGTGGAACCTAATTAGATAACACCGACGAACCAGTCTGCAAATTTCGAACACGTGCGAACATCCGAGATGCGACTAATCGTCGCGTCCGACCGAAAATTAACAAAATTTTCCTCTACGATTTGCAAAATTCATTTCTGCACCGAGAGAATCTAATTTTTGTGAAATATTCGATGTACGAAATTTGTACAAATATGTAAACAATTTCTACACAAATTTTGAAAAAGTGTACAAATAATTTTCGAGTACTTCATAAAAGAGCTATAAAATGTTAGAGAAAAATTACTCATAGTTTCATTCAATTTAAAATTTAATTTATTGTAGTAATTTTTGTACAAATGTTTAGGGATACAGACCAGTGATAACGATACTCAGAAAAGGAATTAAATGGTAGAATATTGAAATTTGTGAAGGTTCAATGGAGCAGGAAGTAACTAATAAAGACACTGCGATATTTCCGGGAACGTCGAGGGCCTCGAAACCCTTCGGGAATATAAATACCGTTTGAAGAACCGTGTAGTTCGACTGACGAGCAAGCTCCCTAGAAAATTAATTGTCCCAATATTCCCATTTCCGTAGAACTGTTTGCTTAAATACTGCGCCTGCGACCGTTCAACTGCTGCCAGAAATTGCTTCGAACGAGACACACGAACAGAATTCTCAATTGCACAAAGACCCTCATTAGTTCCTATAAATGAATTTCGTTCGAAGCGAGAAAATGAAGTGGCTGCTGCAGACCTATCCCAAGCCCGTTAGTTGAGCAAGAAACATTTCGTTTTATGATCCAAACTATTTATTGCAAGGGTCAAATAAATACACCAACTGCAACGGAATCGTAGAAAAGTAAAAAAAATTCATTGCCTGGAGAAAGAAAATGGGTAAATTTTTATTCGTGAAGTAACAAAAAATGTTAGTAATGTAATAAAACATTCAAACTATTACTAGACTCCGGATTTTCTTGAAAATTCTCATTTTTACACAAAATTTTGTTATTTCCATGGATAATGTAATTGCAATCAAATAAATCCTGCTTTAAAAGCTTTTTACGACCTTGGAAATAATTATCGGCCGGGAGTTTGTATTTCATTAAGCGGGGAAGTTCGTCGGGCATCGCAAATATGATCAATCATGCCCGGGCAGCGATTAAAAAATCGGCTGGAAAACGCAGCGACAGTCGGTTATTAATCGGCGATGCTCCTACGCGATTCACGTGGCAGAGGAGATCTATTTTTAGGTGAATAAGATCAACACGCTCTCGGACAGCGACGTTAATCCACGCCGGGGCTGCGGCAAGATAAAATATGATCTGTCGCTTCGGATTCGAATCGAATCCCCGTGGGAAATTATTTAAATATACGCGAGACCGGTGCGCGTCTCTTCTAATGCCCGGGAAAACCCGCCTTCTCGGCCGCCATTTTCTAATCCTTAATGTTGGAGGGATCTTTCGCCGCGCGATAATCAACCAGCCGTTTCATTTATCTTCCGCGAGGAGCTTCTTCGGGTAATTAATTTCGCCGCCAGCTCTCGAACTCCCCGGCGTCCATTACGCTTCTATCGCCGCGCGATATGAAACATTCCCGTCCAATGAAATCGACGAGCACAATTGATATTTCGCGATCCGTTCTCCCTCGATTACTATATTTCGCTCACGTTATTTCGCTGGCTCTCGCGCGAATTGTAACAGGGTGCATTCGTCGACACTAGAGTTCTGTTGCACTCGCAGAGAAGATTTTGGGAGAATATTTCAGCCATTTTTTGGTAGTTCATACTGATACAATACTGAACGTACAGGGCACTAAACCTTACTGGTGTCTGCCGTTTTAGGAAAATTGCGAGAGCGAATTAATTTAGAATTTTTGGCAATTTTTGTATATGCGCTTAAGAGGAGGAATTTATTTGGGAATGTTCCAAGAGGCATCTCGGGGATTTTAATAATTGTGGAATAGAAAACGTGAAATTAACCTAAAGAACAACGGCACGAAACGAAATCGAACCGTTCGAAAATATTTCGCGCGAGTGTGTTTGTTTACTTTTTAGTGCGACAAATCGGGCTTTCGTATTTTCATGCGTTTCGAGCCGCAGCTGTCGCGCTAAGCCAACAATTGAACGCGTAATTTCATTCGAAGCAAGATCGAGGATAGCAAACAATATATTCTGGTCACGAATGTTTACCTAATTGAACACGTGCCTTCCCAATAATATCGCCAACCATTATTTTTCATTGAACTCTGCTTGTGTGTGTGCGAATTTTATAGGCGAGCATGGCGCGTGTGGGGCCAGTCAGCCATTTTTCTAAATCATAGTTCGAATGTTGCAGAATGAAGGAAAAATAAGAGAAAAGACTGAAAAAATTGGTTCGTTCGTGGAAATATTTATTGAACTTGACCTTTGATAAATTTGATGGAAGAACCGAAGGTCTTTTAAAAGAGTTCAACTTTGGTAAATATTCTCAAGGTCAAATTCGATAGGTCATAATTTCGTCTTATTTTTCGTTTATTCCGTAACACTTCACCTTGAATTCAAAAAAAGATTCATCGTTCCATCTCAATTCTATTTGAAGTTCCACAATTTCACAAAAATGCATTTTTCCATGAAAGGTCAAATATCAATTAATTTAATTATCAGGTAATTTTTCATTCTTCCTCCGTATTTTTCCGTTATTATGCAACATTTCATCAACAATTGGGGGAAAATTTCGTTACCCTATCATAACCTTGTCAGAAGTTCTACGATCTCAACACAAAAATGGCCTTCTCCGCGAAAGATCAAATTCGGTAAACATTCTCAAGGTCAAAACTAATTTCTCGCGCTTCCTTCTTATTTTTTCTACATTTTGCAACTATTCAGCTGAAATTTTGAAAAGGTCTCACGAGTCTATGTAAATACTATCGAAATCTGTACAATTTTGTCAGAAAAGTGTGGCCGCACGGAGCGATACAGTTCGACATAAAGAGGGGCGGTTCGGTAAACAGTGGTTTACGAGATCGGGGGCCGAATATAAATCGACGATCACGAAATCCGGGATTCGACACCCACGCCGCTGCACCCCCAGCAACCCCTAGCAACCCCGAAGTTTCCGTAGCGTTACATTTCCGCGACAGAACCATTCACGCCGTTTCTCTACGAATCATATTTTATCCGATTGGCTGTCGCGGCTCGCGCGACAAAAAAAACAACAAAATAAAAAAAAAAATGAAAATAGCACGCCACCGCACCTGTCATCCTCTGGCAAACTTGTTTCCTGTACGCAGCGGGACCGATTTTAATCGCAGCTGCGCGAACCAAGAGGATGAAAAATATTCCCCGACATTTCGGCTGTCTCAAGGATTTTCGCGAATATCACATTTGAATCCGAAAGTTCCGCTCGCGAAATCATTTCACCGGACGCCGGAGACACGCTCGTGTAAATGTTGATTTGCGCCCGTGCATTGTCGCGAAAACTCTGTCACAGAGATCTTCGAAACGTTTTTAAGGACATCGCGTTTCGTCCGGCTTGTTTCGCGCGAACGCCTCCGATTTGCATATTGGCGCACGCCGCGCCGCGGAGGTGATAAAAGTATTCAAATGAGAGGATTCCGCGCCGGTATTTGTATAATTATGCAAATATTTCTGCGGGCCAATTTGCGTACGCTACAATTTCATGGGAATTTGTTTACTGCGCCCGCTGGTCCCTGACTGGCTCCAAATAACATTATTTTATAGGTTTTACCGAATTTTCGGCTATATTACCGTGCGTATAATTCGGCATGTGTGTTTGTACACCGTCGCAATTGAAAGTGGACTACCACGTGTACATATAACAAAGAATGTGTAAAAATCGGATGTGCCTACTCGCAGGATAAAATCTTTCGATTGCCGTGCATTGTTCCGAAATCAGAGGAACAATGGATCGAGACAGAAGCAGGCAGACTAATTTATCGCGGTTTAATAATCGTAAAACTCGCGGCGGTGCGGTTTGGAAAACGTATCGCGGCCGGGCGTAGCGTAAACAATAAATCACGATATGCAGAACGCATCGTCTGGCTAGCGGATGCACGGATCGTTTATCAAGCCGAATGCAAAAGCCGTTCGTCGGGTCGTTTTCCCAAGGAACCCGGAACAATCGGGGGCCTCCTGATAGCAGTCGGTTCTCGACGCGTCAGACAATCGAAACTCATCTTCATCTCCCGGCCCGGCGATCTCTCTCTCTTTCTCTTCATCTCGCGCTCTCTCTCTCTCTCTCTCGTCGAACAAACAATGACCAGATGTATTCCGCTAATTTCCAAGGGCGTAACCGAACGCCACGGGTTCCCTCGGTCGAACACGACATGCGCAAAGCGGGACCACACCGTCGCCATAGAAACGTTGTGAGTCTTGAAGCTCGCGGACACGAATGCAATTTATTTATACCAGCTGGCACAGCCTGCTTTGTTCATCTTTACATAACTGGCGCCCGACGGGCAGCCTAATCTTGCGTCACGGTGGGATCCCAAAATTTTGTATTAGGAAATTCTCAAAAATCGAAAGAGACTACGGCCTCTACGAAAATCAAAATTAAGCACAAATTTAAAAATTGGGTGGAAATTCTTAGAAATTAAAACAGACTACGGCCTCTGTAAAAATCAAAATTAAGCACTCCTTGGATTGAAATCTCGGAGCTGACGATTCCAAGACGGCTCAGTGAAAAAAAACTCGCTGAAAAAAAATGAAGGTCGCCAAAAGTGTGAGCCTAAGTGGCGCCGATTCCGCCGCAATTTCGGGTTTCAATTAGGATCCTGAACGTTCGTAGAGCACATTAGCACGATCGCAGGGTGCGGTGGCTTCTACTGAGAGATCATTTAGATCGGAGCCCGGGGCTCTGTCGATTTCTTTGATAACGATGCCGCGAACAATGGCGGTGTCTGGCCGCGGAATCGATATCCGGCCGGGACGAAATGTGTGCGGAACTTTTCTCCGAGTAGCGTGTCGAGGATACTCGAGACTTTAATCAGGAATCCGCTCGGCTGCACTCGACGGTCCCGCTGTAAACAGACCGTGTAACATCGCCCGAGCACCAAGCGACGCGGAATTAGGAAAGTTTTACCGGTGCACCGACGCGACGCGTCGCGACGCCACGGCGGCAGATTCGAACCCGGACGCCTGGACGTCGACGGGAAATTGGTCCCGTCGTGCTGCGAGCCTTCTGCTTAGAATTATCCCAGGGATATTGCGGCTAATTCGGTCGCAAATTGCGCGGATCATTCGCTGAGAAACGAGAGAGACTGGTTTTTACTTGTTTCAAATTAATTTCGCACACTGGCACACGGAAACAGTTCAACAGAAAAGTTTCTAATTGGTATTGTTTTTTAAACGAGGCTGTTCGTTTCAAAAATGTTTCGAGAATTTCAGACATATTTTCCGGTATTTGTCTCTGAGGATTTGAATTTGTTTTCAACCAAGCCATTGTTGGCTGCAAATGATCGTGACAAGTGTGCAAGCAATTTAATGTTTAATATTCGGGGAATTATTTCCCGTGTCCCTATAAAGCTTCCTTACCAGTGAAACAATTATTGCAGTTTTTAAAGAAATTTAGATCCATATATTTTTTACATTTCTAGAATCAGTAGATCATATAGAAGACAATAGAAACATTTATTCAGCTTCTGTGTCTCGCAATTAACGGGGATCATTTTCATTCCGCGCAATAATCCCCAGTCTAATGGTTGCATTGAGAGACGCATTCGCAACGAGGCTGCATAAAATTTATTTAAAATTTTTACAACACATAAAAATATACGGCATTGATTCGAACAATGCATCCTCTTTTTAAGAACATTCTGAATGCTCGCGAACAGTGGAACCTTTTCCAGAATGCACAGAATAAAAAACTAGGTTAATTACCATTGTTAAAAATCCGGACATTATCTGCATAACATAAAACAGGAATAATTTTTCCATCCACATTAACGTAAAACGTAAAATCCAATACACAACTGTCAGATCACGTTTTAAAAATTGATTTTTCATGTATGCCACTGTAAAACACTGTCGGAGATAATGAAGACAGAGCGGAATTAGCATTCCATCGTTTGAAGGTCTCCTGGAATACTGTCGACACATTTTCTCGGATTAATACGGAATTATTCTATTTAAGCTGGCGTTGATCGTTGGCAATTTTCGAGGCAGCGTTCACACACGATTACACAGTGCCCCCTCCCCTCCCGCACCCCCGAAAATTGAACAGTGTCCGATATTCAATCTGGTCCCGATTCAAACACGGCTACTTATTTTATTTCGCCGATGCGCCGAACGGATATCGAATAATTAGAGGACCAATTTGTAGCGGTAACACCCCGGAACGAATGAATGAACGAGCGAGGAACGTGACGGTTCGTCGATACGTCCAGTATCGTTCATAATTATTCGGACATTGGTGAGAACTATGCGCGTGTTACCGTTACAATTGACAGTTCTAGAGCGGTGCCTCGTTGCCCCGGTAATCTGTGTCTCGAGTATTGCACTTTGTGTCTGAAATCTTCGAGACCTCTGTACGTGAAATTTTAAACGACATACTGTAGACATTATTTATCAAATATACATTTGATGCACACAATATACGAACACCGAAAATTAACTTATAAAATTTTAACCAGGTAGCAATATGTTAGAATTGAGACGCGTGGACAATGTCTTCTTCCATTTCTAAAATCGCTAGCACCAAACCAGCTCGCGTCAAACTTCGGTTAAACTTCACCTTGGCAACCCAGACATTTTTAACTTTTTCCTTTATAATCCTGTACATCCCGACGAGAGAATACCACAAGTCGAAGTTTTAAGACGAGGAATTCATCGATTCAAAAGTTACGCGTGTTTCCTCGCCCTAAAACTTCGATTTCTCGTCAAGACGTACACGATTAAAATAGTAAAAAGTGAAACATTTCTGCCACGGTGAAGTCAAGCCCAACCTTCTAGCACCACGCAGATCAAACCGGATGCACGCGATATACGAACAAAAAACTTAATTTATAAAGTCCGAAGAAGCAGCAATACGTTGAAACGAAGATCCGCGGCCAATTTACAGTTTCATTTCGCGAATGATTAGCACCGGAGCATCTGGAAGCGTAACAGGCCTCGGTTATCGCGATAAATCTCCCGGCAAAAGTTGAAAACAACCGTTGCAGAAGAACGCGAGCGGAATTGCAACCGGTCCGACGGAATATCCATTACCGGCTGTTATTAAAACTCGCATTTCCCGGGCGCGTGCAGTCAGCAGCTCCAAACAATTAATCGCGCGGCCGCTAATCGCTTCAAAACAACTGAACTAATATCCCGGCAATTTAACTCCGAGCAGGTCGGGACCCCTCCGAAACGGTGAACGGAACGAACGTACCCAATCATGGGTCGGGTTCGGTTCCGTGTCGATAACGAACAATCCGGAACAGGACCAAAACAATAACTAATCGCCGCGCCGCGTCGCGTCGCGTCGGCTAGCACAGGACGCGATACACGCCGGAAACGTCGGGCGCAAAAACCCAGGGAGAACAAACGACTGTGCAGAATAGATAAACAAAGCACGAACCTGGCCAGGACCGTGCGCCGCGTTCCGATCATTTGATTCCTGTCGCTGTAGCTTTGCGAATAGGTTCGCATAAATCAGTCCCGGTTCCGCTACCGTTGTAAGTTTCGCGTAATTGTTCGCCGATTTTTTCGAACTCGTTCTTCGGAGTGCAGAAAACAAAAGTAGAAGACAATCGCCGGTCAAAATGATACAAATAAATATTTGTGTGTACATATGTAGTAACAGGTGGGAAACTGAAGAACAATTATTCTTCAGACATGCTGCAAATTCAAATGTCACTGAAAACTTAAGAAAATTTTTCTCGTAAATGAAACTGCCATATAGTTGAAGATTGAAGTTTCCTCTTTACAACGACACTTTAAAAATTGTTTTACGATTTTTGTTTAGCTGTTTTATGAAATAAAATTGAGGAACAAGTTTGGTCGTAGTATTATGAAGTTGGCAGTACACTTTTCGTTTAAAGCTCGATAAAACGATTTTAAATAATTGTAGATCTGGGAAAAATTTTTCGGACTGTGTACTGGGTTTGAAAAAGTCGCTTGAATTTGTAAAATTTGTGAAACTTGCGATCTATGAATATTTTTTTCTGGTGAAATCAAGCTAGTTGAACTACTGTACCTTTTAAATAACTATCGAATAACGAACCAATTACAATCAATTTCAGCGAAACGGTGTGACAGCTAATTTTCTTTTATTGCCAGCATTTTCTCTTAAGCCTCAGACCCAGAAATTTGAATTTTCACGCCGAAAAATCCCCGAGTAGCAAATCAGGCGAATATGGGGGTTCCGAAGCTTTTTCGTTTCCGAGAAGTAAAAAGCGCGTCGAGAGGAACCTATTTTCACAGGGCGCGGTAGAAAAAGAGGAAAATTCTGAATTGCCGGGAAATCACCTCGAACACAGTAATACGCACACATGACTGAGTACTTCGAAAAAAAAGAACATAATCGAATTGTCATATTTTTCGATATATCGCTTTTTATTACATCAGCTATTGAATAACCAGGTTGAACAAATGAAGTGCGAGTGGCACAGCGTGCGTTCTCGTTCGCTGTAAATAAATCGAGAGTGTGAAATAAAATTTTTTTTTATGTCAGCCTTCGTTTTACAGAAAATCGAGTCAATAAATTCGTCGGATGCCGGTACATCGTCGGCAAAAAGTTATGGGACCAGGTGGCCGTATTAATGGAGAAAGAAAACATTACCCCGGCGAAAGATTAATGAGATTTATTTATGAAAATGGAGCACAAATGATTCGTGTAACTAATGGCTCCATAAATTTTAGTGTATCGTTGCAAAATAATATTAATCCCGTTCATTAATCATCCGAGACTCGTGCTTTTGGCGGACAGTGTACGCGCTGTACGGAACACTTTTACGAGCTAATTTTGTGCGAGTGGTTTGGCGAAAAAGAGATAAAAAAATTCTTTTCCCCGTCCCTTAAAATTGATCGTACTTTCGAAATTGTTTGCACCATAAAAATTACGTTGTGGGCAGTCTCTGACTGTATAGAAATTCTTTTGCATCTTGCTTTATCTACATCGGTACGCTAATACACATTTATTTTCGAAATGACTAACAAAAAAATGAATCGAAAATGAATTTGTGTATCTAGAAACAATAGTGTAACGAAGACGAATTCATTTTGAAATGTAAATGCATCACTTTTGGCTGTTACTGTACATGCACACTGAATCGACCACAACAAGCTTGTGCTGAAGTATTTGAATACATGTCCACGTCTGTCAGAACTGCGGCAATATTGTCATAAACTGTTGTCTTTGCTATAGTAACCTCAAAGCTCCCTTTTGTGTAATTTGTATTCACAGAAAATGAAGGAATATAAATATATTTCATATATTGTACTAGATATTATTTTGAAAGTCGTTTTTAACAATGCACAGTAGAATAAGCTCGTTTGAGTCAGGCCGCAGCGTCTCCACAATCTTTCGTAACGGGCTACAGTAGAATAAGCTTGCTCGAGTCAGACCACCGCAAGTATTTACTTTGAAATTCAGAACGTTGTCGCATCTAATATTTTACCTTTGTGGGGAGCTTCACAAAGCATATTTAATGAGAGTACAATTATATTAATTACGTCATTGTTACACCAGTGAAATAGAATTATAATGCTAACCAACAGTACACAGATTGTAAATTATGAAATACAAGAAGTTAAAATCTTTAACCTGGTTCAGTGAAATGAACTTATTTTAATCAGACTGCAATAAGTACATTAAAATTTTGCCTGCTCAGCTCGGACCTTTACTACTGTGAAAAATTGCATTCGGATCATAGATTTGCGATTTTCTAGTACATTGAGCTACACTATGATTGCTTAAATCGCTCGGTTAGAACAGATTTGTTATCGTCTTTAGCAATACCACGATCTAAATCATCGAACGTAGTACGAAAGCGAATTCCGCTGACAGTATCACCACTTTGCGATCGAGACAATTTAATATCAACTTTTCAATATGAACAATAAGGATCCATTCATTTCGTTAAATCTTCGTGTCCCCGCTAGGATTCTCGAAAATCCCTGACAACTGTGCCACGTGGACCAGAAATTTTCGTGTTCGCGCGAAATCGCACGGATCCGCGGAAAATGGATCCCGGGCCGTCAACAATGCGATACGCCGAAACAAATTATCGGACTACAAACCCCGTGCCTCCGGTTCCATTTCATTCGTAATCAATAATCCCCTTTCACGGAGCTCGCGAGACCACTCAAGAAAAGTGCAACGTTGCGGATTTGGCCGCGCGTCCGCTCGGGATTAAGTCCTGCTGGTATTATTGACAAAAGGAGCGAGAGAGAGAGAGAGAGAGAGAGAGAGAGAGAGAGAGAGAGAGAGAGTCCATCGTTGGTTGCCTTCCAAAATTACGATTCCGCCTCGGCGAGTGGTTTTCCACGCCGTTGTACACGCGAGATGCCAACGTGTTCCGCAAGCCTTCTGATGAAACATTGATCACTATAATTCTTCCGATCGAACTGACGAACTCCCCGCGAAATCGAGTGGGCATCGGACTGATGGAGAATTGAGTGGTATACAATGATGCGAACGGATTCGAGCAACACTTCCGGCTGACAACTGGGAAACGTGATGCGTAGTTTGTTGGAGATTTTTAAGTATGGACAGGTTCGATGATTTATAGGAAAATAATTTTCGGAGGTATTCGAACGAGCTTTTTTAACTTGAATAGTAGCAATTTGCAAGTGGTCAAAGTGTGGCAACATGGCAAAAGTGTAATTCTTTACCTTCGTTCAGTATTTTGCTCCTGGCACGAGGTAAATTTTTTTTAGAAATTTTCTATAATTCCTTGTACAATTATTTCATAGTGGTGCCGGTTTAGCGAACCTCATGATTCGTTTCTTAAATTGTAGCCGAGTGAATAGGTATCGATTAAAATTGTTCTCCGATTCGCCCAGCGTCTGGGCGTGTCAAAGTTTCTAACAACAATACGCTGGTTAGTATTCTTCTTTGTTGTTTCAGAGCTAATCTGGTGGGGAACTAGCATAAATAAAATATCTTCGTAGGATTTCACGGTCTTTGAAGCATTCCGGGTCCATTGTAGTTGATGCACGGTAGCTGAAACGTCACAGTGAGACGTGCTCCTGTCATTTAACGCGAAGGTCGAGCCCGAACGTTACAAGCCGTGTCTCTCTGCGGCTAATTTATATTCCTCTTAGTGTAACTAATTAACTGACTGCCTGCTGTTATAGAAACCGCAGGTTCGCCACCGCCAAACCGAAATCTGGCCACGGGACGTAGCATTCGCTCGCAGACTGATTAAATCGGGACAGCGTTTAGTCTACTCATTCCTTAACCTTCTCCGCACGACAACGACAAAGAAAATTGCCACAAATGTTCATTTACATTATCCTGGCAAATGTGCCGTCCTTTTTGTGCGATTAGGATTCATTAAATCCTGAATTATCATAAAGAAACTCCGCACAAGTTTCTTATAATACTTTAAAAAATTCAACGAAGTTCAATCGTTAAAATGCAAACTGAATAAACAGAGCTTGTGGTTTCTCCTCACGAGTGGTATTCACTGTCCACAATAATATTTTGTGGTACTTACTGCAACCATCGTCCCCACTATAGTCTTCCCAGCACTGAGAAAGGGTGGGGAGACAGATCAGCCAATAGGACGGTCGCATAATCTCGCTCGCTGCTCTACAGCGACGTCATCAGTCGCAGACAGTATAATTACAGCGAGAGGCCGGAGTACGATTTAATTTTCTTGGACTTTTATAGAGCCATCCGCGAGAGAGACAGAGAGAGAGAGAGAGAGAGAGAGAGAGAGAGAGAGAGAGAGAGGCGAAAGAAGCGTCATTTGTAATCGCGGGTGGCGATAAAAATTCAAGGTCGCCGGAAAATTGAAGAGAGAAGAAGGCCGAGCACCGTTAGGTCCGCGATGAAGAACCCTCGAATCACTCGAAGCACTCTGCGTCGAGTATTCTCTCTGTAATTAAATCGAGGACGTCAAGTTGCGAGAGTGAGAGAGTGTGTGAGAGAGAGAGAGAGGGAGACAGTACTGACGTTGTGCAAAGTGGCCGTCCGAAAGAAGTAGAAAAATGAACAGAATACTCTAACGAGAACCGAGGGGCCGGATATGGTAACGAGTTCGTCGACGTATCATACTCGAGCTCGCGGACCGAGGGAACATTAATTTCGCGTGATCCCTTTTTCCGAACAGCTGAACGTTTCTCTTGGATCCCCTCGCGTCGGACGAGAAATGGAAACGATTAAGCGAACAGTTTACATTGAAACATTTCCACTCGAAGCATTTTAACACCGCCATTCGGACATCTCATTTGATTCAACGCTTGACGTACGAAGGTGACACGATCGGCGTTCTTCACTAACCGGGTTTTCTTATTGTTAATCTGTATATCAATTTTTGCTAGCTTCGACACCAGTCGCGAAAATATTACAAACCTCCTCGAAGATCTTCAATTATTTTCGGAAAATCGTTTTCACATTTACGGTCTCTTTTTATCTGTCGGAATTGATAATAAGACACAAATCCAAAGCGATGCAATACAATGTTTACTCTATATATGTCCCAAATGCCTGGTCGATAAAAGTCCCAGAAGTATCCATACTGCCGCGGGGTAAAGTATAGTATTTCCTGGTCGATATATGTCCCTGACTGGGCCCGTGTTTTGGACATATATTGAGTAAACACTGTACACAGTATAATTGGCATGAAAATTTACAATCTTATACATTGGCATGAAAAACAATAAAAATATATTTATAGGGGTCCCTGAGTGACCCCCCTTCGTATTTTAAGGTATAACTGAATCCTTACAGAGAATAAAAATTGTCTGCATCGATTACAGGAGACAGTAGCCATATTGAAGTTTCTTCCTTTCTTCAGCAATCATAATGGTCGGGAATAATATATCAATTTAAAATTGCATCAATCTGTTTCTGCAATAAATGCATAAAGACTACACGCGACCTTTCCGTTTTATCTGTACGGGATCGAGTGTGTTCACAATTGATTAAACGTGAAGACTTTCAAGGGACATTCGAGTGCAAAGGGCTAAAAAATTGACTGTATCCATTCGCTTAGCGTGCCAAGCTTTATCCGCGGCTCCGATCCGTGTCGTTTACATTTAATTCAAGATAACTACGAATTCGCATGCACAATACGAATAAATATAATATAATCTGATTATACCGGGATTATCGATCGCGAACGGTTCTTAACTAAACAGACCAACGGTTCCGTGCGCTGTTCAGCGCGGACGATGCGAACGGGAGCCGTAACTTGTTTATTTTCCGAGAGAATTCATGCTCGATGAGCACCAAATTTGATTACTCATTTTATGTCGGCCGTACTCCACGCGGATTACGCTGTTAGTAGTAAAGGCCGCGTAAAGGCTGGATTTAAGGCACCGAACACCGCGAATCCATGCCGGAATCAAATCTATCGATCCGCCCAAGAATAAAACCGAGTAAACATCCGTAAACGGAATCGACGATGCAATCTCGCGTTTGCCGTGGTGCTTTTTGCGTTTGAGAAATTTTCTGTGTTTCTAATTTTTGTACTACGTCGCAGAAAAGCGAGAACTTTGGGATCATTTACTTACCAGAAGATTATCGAGCCTCTGCTGGATAAAGCACGCTTATCACGAAAAAATTATTAATAGGCTTCGAACGAGTCATCGGGTTTACCACGATCAGCATATTTCAAGAAAAATGTGAAACCAAAGTTAGCAAGCATTCCGCCCTTTCAAGATGTCCCTCGAAAATAACAGAAACCATAGTTCGCTCGGAACGCAGGAAACACTGAGTACAGGCATCCCCGGTTTTCCGGGTGCCAAAACAAAAAAAAAACAATATGAAAATTCTTCCTGTGGCTGTGCGGAAAACAAAGAAAAAAAATGTTTCTCTCGTAAATCCGAAGGGGTATGTTTCTTTTTCGCAACATTCGTTGCACGTACACGGGGAAGGGCGATATGGGAAATTTATTTTTCCCCGGCAGGCTTCCTTTTAGGAGTCTCCCTGGTTTGACAGTTTATCAAAATTGTACAAAATTCTTGCTTTTTTCAGTAGTAATCATTAAGCTCAGTAAATCAATTTTTCTCAAAACAGACATTTAGTGGTTTACACCTGTTTACTAATGCTACTATAACTTCGAAGAAACTGATTATTGTTACTTGAAAAAAATTGAGTACATTCTCGAAATACTAGTTAATAATCGTGCCAAGTTTGCAATCACAATACTCGGTACCTTAGTTTCAAAAAATTTCCGAAGATTGCCTTATATTCAACGCATCAAATTTTTCTCGAAACAGCTTTTTGTGACGTATACACTTCAGCTGTTATAGCTTCGAAGAAACTGATTATTGTTACTTGAAAAAAATTGAGTACATTCTCGAAATACTAGTTAATAATCGTGCCAAGTTTGCAATCACAATACTCGGTACCTTAGTTTCAAAAAATTACCGAAGATTGCGTTATATTCAACGCATCAAATTTTTCTCGAAACAGCTTTTTGTGACGTATACACTTCAGCTGTTATAGCTTCGAAGAAAACGATTATTGTTACTTGAAAAAAATTGAGTACATTCTTGAAATACTACATAATGATCGCAGCAAAGTTTGGAGTTCGAGTACTCGGTACCTTTGTTTCAGAAAAATGGGCAAATTCGTCCCGTAATCAGTGCACCAAACCAGCCAGAATTTACGACTAAACTCGGGGCTGGTTAACGTCTTCGATAAAGTCACGGCGTTCGACTTATACGAGCCGACAATAAGTAACTCGACGCGGACGTCTGAATATTTCATTGGATCTAATCTACGCGCTGGTCGCAGCTAGCAATTAGGCAACGCGCGAGAAAACTCCCCCTCGCCGGGGGATGGTTGCTCGGTAACTTTAACGAATCGGCAGGCGGGCGGAAGTTCCCGAAGAAATGTTCGCGCCCTCCGCCGCGCTTTGGTCGTCGACTCAATTACATTTAACGATAACGCCCGCTGACGAGCATCGGGAAAGCGCGAGCTTTTAATCGCTTCTGAATTCTTCGCCGACAATATCACCGCCGCGGCGAATGCTGGCTTCGTGCTGAGAGCGGCTTGTAACTTTGGCAATTCAAAAAATTTCGAAACTTTTCGCGAACGCAGTTCTCGCGATGCTAATAACGGAACAATTTTTCTCCTGGTGGGGAAATAGGTCCTGCGGGTGGGAACACCCTCCAAAGAAACTTGGATTTTTAATATTAGCGTGGATATTCAGGAAACCGTATGACATGCAGGAAGAAAGTTTACTATTTTTTCGGGTGTATAATGCAAGAAGTTAACGCTCAAAAAATTACGTGTAGTGCGAGTGAATTTTTAAAGAGAAGTTTCTGTTGGAAATATGTTTCAAATCCGCAGTATACTGCATATATTTTGTTGTACTGAATTTTTGAATCATAGCCATTTTATATATGAACGAGTGGAAAAGGAAAATAATGTAAACATTCTTTATTGCTATTTTAAGTTCCTCTGAAATAAACTGGTAGAAGGAAGAAAATAATATTGGTTTGATGTGGATACAAATTTTTGCAGTTTATCCGAACCGAGTCGGTTAGAAGGAAACAAAAATTGTATGTCTGCTTGCCTATTGTGGGAGGAACTATGTAAATTTAAGTGGCGGTAGTATAAGGGCAATTTATCATTGCAGAGCCGGGATTTACGGAGGACGATGTTTTATGTTCCAGGCCTCGTTTTACTCGACAGCATTGAAAACCCTGATCTCTGTGTCTACTGTGATACTGCTTGGCCTCATATTTGCTTACCATGCCTTAGAAGTTCAGGTGCGTATAAAAATTCCAATAGACTGCCTACAACGGCGGCCTTGTAATCTGCATGTAAACAATTTACTAAAATAATTTCCTAAAAGGAGAATTTTATTTTACGTCAAAAACTATCCAGCACATTTTAAACGAGACAAAATCATTTCACATTCTTAGTAAAAGATAAACTACACGTAAATTGTTTAAATAGATTCAGTGAATTTCGAAGACAGAAATATATCAAATTCATATAACAAATACATATAATACGTTCAAAAGTCTTTAATCCTTTAAATGCATTAAATTAATCTTCTTTGTACAATCCCCCAGAATTTCATTTAATTAATGAATTAATTCTGTGCTACTCGTTGAACTCACAAATGTGATAAACAGTGAACAAATATACTACAGTAAAAAATATTGAACGTTGAGGATTTTTATAAAGTGATATGTATATACTTTAATATTAGGGGATGAAATGCACCTCTGAATTTAATATGTTTATTATAAGATCCTGACAAATGTTCACTGAAGAAATATATTTTAAATTAATATATGATAACATTATTAATATAAAAATATTTTATTACACCTCAATATTAAAGGACAAAATACACCCCCTTAATATTGTACAAATTACAGGACTTGAAGATATTCGTTAAAGAGCTAACTACCAAATTGAATATTTTTAAAATTGCTACTAAATAGTACAACAACATTTTAAATTATCTCAATATTGAGGGAGAAAACTCACCCCTAATTTTGTAGATTCTGAAATCCGCGCAAAAGCTCGAGGAACTAATTATCCAAGAATATTGATTCTAATTACCCACCACAAATAAAGGAAGCATCAAGGAACCACCCCAACATCACGTCGAAGGCGCAATTATCCTCCGCATCCCCTAAAATATCTCTTGATTCCAGGGTAGTAGTTGTTGGCAACATTTCCAATCGCTCTTCTCATTCCCATTAAAAAGAAATCGAACGGTAATCCGAGGTACAAAAACTCGATCCCCTAACACTGTCAGAGGGTTGTTCTCACAGCTAACACTCTTGACAGTCATTCGAAACCATCCCCGTCTGGAAGAGAGCTCGCGGACGCGTGAAATCGCGACAGTTGTGAACCGCCGCGGCCCTTAATAATCATCTAACGATGATTAATCGTGTAATTGATATGGAACTAATTATCCCACACGGTTCCAACGGTTGCTTGAGCCGTTCCCATCCCCTCCAACATCCTCGGGCAATGTCTGATTAATGACCGTGAAATTCCGTCGGCACAAAAGTGGTATTAAGCCGCGGAACCGGTGAATAATGAACGATCGCCGAGTGATAATTCGCTTGGGCCGTAAGTGAGTGAAGATTTAACGACTGGTTGGAGGATCGATGAAAGGGCCGATTATCGAGGACACTCCCTTCTGTCCAGCTTTCAATTTCAGCGGCGGATAAAGGGGTTGGTAATGGAATTTGAGGTTCTTCGCTTTCCGTGATTGCGAATCGAGTTTGAGGGATGTTTTAATGCCCTGGAGGGCGATGACGTTATCTTGTAAGTGTCAATTAATTAGCTGAAAATTGTTTAACCACCCCGCTGCGTTCTTCGGGTACTTTCTGACCCACTGGCATACTCGTATCTTGGCGAAGACAATTTTATGGTTTGGAAAGTTCTGCGAAAATTGTAACTAGTGCACTGGTTCCCTTCGTTTCAAAAATATTATTCTAAGTTTATTGTTGAACCGAGAACTGCATCAGTATTAAAATATTTGGTGTTCAATGTGTAGAAATTTGATCGAACTTGAAGATTTAATTTGCTTCGGAACAAGATTTCATGAACAAGAAAAATGGAATTTTTAACAATTTATTGAATGCAAATAAATTTAATAATTTGAACATTTCTTTTTTAATTAAGTTGTCTTGTTTGACCATAAAGGGCTGAAGAAACGAAAATGGTCGATACGATTCTTCGCACATTAAAAAATGTTTTTATAGTTCGTGTTTGCGTGTAATCGATACATGAGCCACGTTGCTATAAATAAATCAGTCTAGCTCAATTAATCAGGCTCATAAATAGTGCTGTTAGCATTTTATAGTGCGTAACAATGTTTTCCTACATCGATGTTAGGCGATATTATTCTTTTAAACCGAAACATGAAGATTCTATGAAGACAAGGTAACATAAAACCGCTATTAAATTTCGTTCACATCGACATTTCTTTGTGTCTCATACAATTGCACAAAGATGCATACAAATCCACAGTTTAATTAATGCATTAATTTACAGCTGTTACCACGTTAAAAATTACTAAAATCGGTAATGTACGTGAACCTAAACAAGTGCAATTTGTGCTCCGTTCGTTTGGGAGCGGACGGAAAAGTGTTTCACGATCCGATAAGGTTATGCGAAACGGCGGCAACTGCATTCGTCAAATACGTATTTCGATTACAGTAGATTCGCTAAATGCGAGGGATCCACTTGATTTGATAACCGTTCTGACAATGCACCTGAATGGCTCGTAAAGTTCTCTTTTCCGCGATCGTTTCGATCAGCTCGAACACGAGGGCGCACGTGTGCGCGACTTTACCAGAATCCCGTCGCGACAAAATCGAAATTTTACGGGCGCCCTCGAATAATGTCGAGCAAAGCTATGGGGGTTAATACTTTAATATCACCGGTACTAAAAACGAACGGAAAAGATTAAAAATGAAAACGATAGCAGCACTTCGAGCATAAACTTTGAATTTTTCCGACCTCTTTCTGTCTTCCAGACGCCCCGTAAAAATAGAAAAAAAAATTTTCGGCGTGATTGTCCTACCGACGATAGTCGCACATGCTCGGTGAAGATATTTGCATAATTTCGGTTCGATCGGTGCAGTCATCTTTTAAGGAAACGGTGTTCTAGGACGATGTACTATAGTTATAATCGATCGAAAAGGATTAAAACGTTCGCCACAGGTATTTTCGCGGGCGATAATTAATTCCTTGTTGCGTTACTCCCGGGCCGCGTCACAATGAACTTCATTGCCTTTTGCTTTCGCGTACGACGGACCAAACAATTCGGCCGACATTACTCCGTGCGTTACTTCATTGTCCGCGGGTATTGTCTCGTTCCAGTCCTTCGGGCACGATAACTTTACGTTCCGTTCTCGCGATTAAACCGTGTCGAAACGGCCGCGTGTTTCGGCAATTCAACGCCGCGATATCGGCACTCGGTTTCTAAACGGACGCGCGACCATAAACGGCCGGCCATTTCGCGAAACATGCACGCTCCGACTGCATTCCGCTGCCATTATCGGCCCCGATTGCTCGGACACTCGCCCGACTATGTTAATATTAACAGCTCCGGCCTGGCGACAATACCAAAAATCTTTTACGACCGTCTGGCACACCTCGTCAGACTTCACAATTTTCGCACATGTTTTCATAGTTTTTTGTTTCGATTGTAAATTATTAGATGGCTGCGAATGTGCGCGTTTCGACTGCATTTCGCTGCATATTAACAGCTCCAGGTTTGTGACAATACCAAAAATGGTGTACGATGTTCTGGCACACTTTGCTCGTTCGCAATTTCAGCACATGTTTTTCTATTTCATTACTTCAAATGTAAAATAATTGGCCAGAGTATTGACATAACTATTAATTTTTGATCTGACAATTAATAATACCATTTCTGTGGTAGGCTAAAACGCGAATTATACAGGTATGTACAGATTGAAATAGAAGGCTGTGGTCTAAAGTGTGAGAGAATATTCTTGAACATTGTTCTTTAGTTCTGTTTCTAAACCGCCAATTTCTCACTGATTCGTAAATTTTTAATGGAACGGGCGTGATCGAGGAGCGGTCACTTTAAAAATTTATCGAACGGTTTTAAAGGCCCTCGCGGGGTTTCGACGGAGCTTCGATTGTATTTTTAATTAGAGAATTTTTGGCGACGGTTCCAACTGTGCCGAACACCTCTCCAATTCTCTGGGAGAAAGCTTTATCAGATTTGAAGCGGCCGCGCTCGGCGCATTGTATCGCTTTAATCGAGCATTGTCAAGCCAGCCTTTTATTTTATCTATTCCAGCTGAACGTTTCTATTCAGTATCGTCTAGGGAGAAGAGTGTTATGTAACTTTCATTGCAAGCAATTTGTAAACAAGAATAGCGGCTCGCCGGGAAAGAATGCTATCCCTGTTCCGGCGTTTATTCGATTCGTGCACGTGTAAAATTCGCATTCTCGAAATTGCGTTTCGCGATTCAAACGTATCGAGTCATTCAACATGCATGTTCAGCTCGATTCCAATACTGCCGAACCAATGGCCCCTGAAAACGTTCGGTCTTGCGTTACTTTCACGCTTGACCTGACAACAATTTCGCAACTACAACGTCTAACCCTTCTTCGTTGTTTAAACAAAACAGATTAGAACACTTCTTCTCAACGCGTTTTAATAGATTTCGTACGATATTAAATTTTTCCTTGCACCCTTTCCGTGTATTCTGAAAAATTTCATTCGCGGACGAAAGCTTGTACAAAAGGATATTACTTTATATTTTCAAGGGGACATCCTCTTCTATAGCGCGCTACGTATTTTTCGTTATCGCACCGCGTTCTGTAGCCCGCGAAATTTTCACTTTTAAATTTATTGTGTCGTCAGATTTTCTTTGAAATATCATTTGCCTAATATAATGCAACACAAAATGAAATTTCTCCGGTTCTATCGTGATATTCGGAATGCATAAAACAGTCGTAAAGCGTACATGGTAGAAAAAGGAGTGTATTCCATCAAGATCGGCAGCACGCTAGCGTATCGTGATCTCGAGTTCACGGAGAAACCGTGAAACGATGAAACAGCACGCGAGTAGATACGCAATTCAACCCTCATCCGCTCCTCGTGTCAATTTGATGCAGGTTTCTTCTAAACAGCACACGTTACGATAACCATAGAACGGTTGAACGGCGCATACATGGAAATAGCAATTCAGTTTTATCGAACACTCGTCATTGATCCCATATAAAGGGAAAAGAATGGTTGAGTATCAATAGCTATCTAAGCGAAGTATCTGTGGTACGTAATCAAACATTTTTATATGCATTTCTGCTGTTTTTTTACTGTTTGAAAAATTCCTGTTACTTACGAACGATGCGAACAATTTCATCGGCGCTGTGTCTGATCGTAACCTGCCGATTCTACTTCTGGGAAATAGTAACGCAAGATCCAAACGATATATTTTTATGAGACTTTGCAGGCTTATTTTTAGACATTTAAGCTACACGTATGAATTTTTATAGCCCGCAATCTTCGGAACTGTAGCAACTATTTTTAATCAAGCAGACTAAGTAATGAAGCACAGAATCTCTCGAATTGGACAATTCTGGAGGTAACAGAATTCTTCTGAGAGAACGAAATAGTATATTTTTATGAAACTTTGCAGGCTTATTTATAGACATTTAAGCTACACGTATGAATTTTTATAGACCGCAATCTTCGGAACTGTAGCAACTATTTTTAATCAAGCAGACTAAGTAATGAAGCACAGAATCTCTCGAATTGGACAATTCTGGAGGTAACAGAATTCTAGTGAGAGAACGAGATGATATATTTTTATGAAACTTCGCAGCCTTATTTATAGACATTTAGGCTACACGTATGAATTTTTATGGACCCCTATCATAAGAAGTGTAGCAATTAATCACGATGGAGCAGAATAGTGAAAAAAAGCAGCGTGGCGTCGACGTTTGATGAATCGTTGCATCACGGGCGGCAGGTATAGTTATTCGACTCGGGGGCCTGATTTTGGGGGAGCGTTTTCCAACGATCTCGTTTTCACCGGGGCGCAGTTTCACCGGAAACCGCGTCGTTCTGCGGTATTATGCCGCGAGCGTGCAGCTGCTAGCGCAGCGTCGCGCGATAACGCAATTAGACCGCGACCGGGCGCGTTCGTCATCGCGAGAACAATTCGCAATTTTCTCGCGGCCGCGCCGGCAATCGAGTTTTACCACTCCCCGGTTGTGCCGCCCCTGTAACTCGATCGGAATTCAGGGATTCGGGGACAGGAATTCGGCGTCGACTATCGGGAGCCGGTCATAATCACGGTATCAACAAGCTTCGCCGATTCATGGCGTCGCGAAAGCTCCGCAAAAGCTTCGCAAAAAGCCAGACCCGATTTTTCGTCTCTCGAATTCGCCACTCAATTCGCGCCGACAAATCCGGACGTGTTAGCAACTGCAGTCGGCTTTTGCATGCGCTTGTTTTGCAACGAGCGCACGCACCGCTTTCGCACTTTTCTTTCGATTCGTCTCGCTCGACGCGGATTTATTCCGCTTCGGATCGGTTTGTAACAGAAATCGACACTGTTGCGGACCGATCTGCACGCGTTACGGACGCTAATAATTTCAGAAAATGTGTGTTCAAGAGCAGAACGTACAGAAACGTCAAATTCGATTCTAATCCCCTGCGTTATCACGGTACTGATCTATTCGTTCTACTGAAATCGTTTACCTCGATCACTTGTCCTAATAATTGAAATTGTCTCCTGTAGAACTACACGGAATAGAGAACTGAAAAGTCGGAGATCTTATTAATCGTCGGAAAATTATGTCCAGTAGTCGCACACAGCTCGCGAGCGTTGATAGCATCGTTTATCTGGCGGTATGCAAAGCGAAGGCGTTCCCGCCGGAAGAACTTAGCGTGGAAAGGATTAATTACCAAATCATTTGTACCCATGAGCCAAGACAGAATGCTTCCGTGATCCCGATCTGGCTCGTCTTATCGCGTAGTCCGTCTGACGATGTTCCCCGTAATTGATGACAGGCAAACCTACGGATCCTTCGCAGTAGTATGAACCGTCGCGAGTCAGACACCGGTACCCGTACGGTCGCGCGGCGCGGCGATAACGGTTTCTTCGGGTTCCCATCGGAATCGTAATCTCCTTGCTTGTATATCAGACCGAATGTATTGTATTATGCTGCGGGCTCGCTCTTCGCGTGCACTATCTCCGCCGATAATCGGGGATCAAACAATACGGACCGAGGACTGTTACCGAAATCCGGCGGTCGATGCTGAAATTTCCCTGTTGGAATTACAACATTGATCCGCTGGAACGCGAACCACACGAAGCTCCTTGTGTTCCGAGAGCTTGACGTTACGCCGATTATTCGAAGTTTATGGTTACTGCAATTGTCTAAACAACGGCAGCTGCGAAATCGTGCTTCTCTTCGATTCGCTAAGGTGTCCTCGGTTCATAGGGAACGCTTTAGAATTTTTTTCCGATAAACTGAGTGAGTCAGCTTAGTGAAAGTTTTCGGGATCGTTTTGTACATGTTTAAACTATGTTCATGAATTTTTATATGTTGCTGTGACTGGACCTGCAATTATTATTCACCGGGGAAACGAGTTAAACGATTTGGGAAATTGTATGTTTTATCGTTTACTCTTATTCTGTTTCGCGATGAATAAATGCTACATTTTGTGTGACAACGGGCTGTAAAAATTCGTGCACGTAGCTCGAATGTCTATAAATCAGTCTGTAAAGTTTCATAAAAATTCATCATTCAGTCTCTGTGAAAAAATCCCAGAATTCACTGCCAACTGAGATCGGAAAATTAAAACCACTTGATCGTGACTAATTGTACTGATTCTGTTCAGTTCCGAGTTTCTCCCGCTAGTTCGACAATTCCTGTAATATTGTAAGAGAGATGAAAGTCCAATTAAATCTTGAATAAAATTCTATTCGGTCTAAATTAGCTGAAAAGTGGTGCGAGCACTATCCCACCCGTAGATTTTGTTTCAAATATTTCATTCTATGGTAAGAATGAACGTTTAAAACAATGATGAATCACTCGAATTAAATCGCGCGCAGCGCATGGTAACGACGACGAATAAATTCAGGGAAACCTATTGTCGGGGATTAGTCGACAATCCGGAAGACGAATAAACGGTTTATCGATAAACAAAACGGGTGGAGTTTCGCCGAGCGATTCTCCCTTTATCGGGAAACAGGATTTTACCGTGGAAATAATAAGCAACGGAATCGCGTTACAGGATAAATCGTTTAACCCGGCCGCGGATTAATAGTGATCAACGGATCGATGTTATTTTCCACGGTGAGCGACAGAACGAATACCGGCGAACGTCCGTGGACAACATTTGCATCCGTTTAATTTGAGTTAGTTCCGTAGTTAGCGACGATTCGCAACAAGTTTGATATTCCCCGTTCGACCGTTCCGCGTTCTGTAATAATTAAAATAATTGGAGTACGAACGGGATTATTTTCGGCCCGTTGAACGGAATTTGCGGCGAAATAATCATTTGCAGGAAGCCATTTTTCTGTCGTTAAGCTGCTTAATTACGAGTACCTCAATGCAGGGAACGCAGTCAGCCGAAACTGACTTACTGCGAGTGTATCAAACACCGGTGCATCCTTTTTAACATATACTTTGGTCTTGTGACATGATCTCGTGAAAATTTTTACGTTTAACAATTCGTTCCGTTGGTGAACTACTTTCCTTTCATTTTTGCAATTTCAAGTAAAGCGGAGGAGAATAAAGTATACCTTTTTTTAATGTATCATTACATTCAATTTTAGTAGAACTACATTTAAGTAACGTAGAATAAAATGTACACTTTTAATGTAATAATTCATTAAATGTTAGTGCAACTAATCTCATTAAATTCTGAGAATGTCTTTCGTTCTGGTAATGTGGCGTTTAAGGAAACGTCGAAACCGTGTTTGCCGCTAAAGAAGAATGGATTTCTGAGTAGCATTGTTCGACTCGTACGGAATCGTTTTCACGGTTAAAATCACACCGAATGTCGCCCAGAATCGATAAAGTTTATTATATATTTCTCTGTTCGCTCCCTTGGAATACAGCAGATGTAATAACGCGCATGACAGCACTCGACCGATCGGCCATCTTGACGCCTATCCATGCGTCGCATTAAAATCGACAAAAGGTGCGTGCAAATGATACGATTCCCTTCGATCCCTGTTTATATTTTTCTTATCGATATTAACCGATAAACAATACCGAAAAGCACAATGGACGTCCACATCTTCGCTTGGCCAGCAATTGCTAGTTATATCAGGTTTAATAAAAGAATTAATCTCATACATAATTGAATAAGTGCATTCAAGAATTTTTAACAGTGGAGCTAAGGAGCAGTGGAAGTTACTATTTTACAGTATTTCATACAAATAACAAGGTCGTATTTTTATCACAATATGTGCCCAAAGAAATAATACAATCTCGATCATTTTAAATCTCTATTAAAACATATTTTGACTGTTGGAAATCAAATGGTAAATAAATATTCGAACGGATCTACTCACTGCTTCCAAAAAGTCCTGAAAATCCTCTGGCTTTCAAGGGTGAAAAAGCCGCGATCTTTCGCATCTCAAGCTCATTACTCTCGAAAGAGCGAACTGCCTCGCGTAAATTTTTAATCGGCCAATTCCAGGTTCGTTAACCACCACCAAGCCGTTTGCGATTTGTTTCCCGCGAAGAAAATTGCATAGCAATTCCGTGGAGTCTCGGGGTAAGTCGGTATTCTGCGGGGTAGCTGGTCGTTCCGGGACAGGCCGCATAAATCCAGGCAAAGAAGAAACGTACATCAGCCCCCTCGCTGGCCGAACACAGTCGGATTTGCAAAAAGGGCTGGGAATAATGCAGCCTGCGAATCCCTTTCCGGAAAATACGCTTTCGTTCGTTTCTGGGTGATAGGGGTGCAGAGGGATGAGGGCATTGCGCGCTAACCCCGTGTCTTATTCAACCCCCGTACCGGACGTGATGTAGTAGAGAAATTCACGGGACGGCGGGATGAGTACGTCCGACAAGAACACGAAAAATGTTTTTTTCCTTTGTTTTTTGTTCGCGTTCAAACAACTCTTTGGGATGAATTGTTACGTGCTCCGGAAAATTAGCTTCCGACTCTTGACAGACTTCGCGAAATTTTAGTGCTCGTTGAATTTGTTACGTCTCCGCCGGATGGTTTCGTGGTAAACAGTTTCCAAATTTTTTGAAAAGCATATAGAATGCAAGGTTGTAGACATTTTTGGAAAGCATGTTGAATATAAAGTTCTGCACATTTTTAAAAATTATATTGAATGTAAAATTGCAAACTTTTTCGGAAAGGATTGTAATGTAAAGAAATGTTTAAAAAACGTATAAAATTTCAAATTATAGACAGTATTGTAAATTGTGGACTTTATCAAGGAGGATTAAGATGTGAAAGAGCAGGAAAATATATGGAACGTGTAAAGACATATAGACATCTTTGAAAGCATACGAAACGTGAAGTTATGGAGCACATAAATAATAAAATTGTAAACATTATTGAAGAGCGCATAAAATACAAAGTTGTACGATGTTATCGCGAAGCGCATAAAATGTAGATTTATTGACATTATCGAAAAGCACATAAATTGTAGACACAGACATTAACAAAAAGCACATAAAATGTGAAATTATAGACATTTGCGAAAAGCAAATTTAATATGCTTCCATTTTCACATTATTCTTTCTATGGGACCATTAGTAACGCATATCAAATTTTTTCATAAAAAATTGTGAATTTTTTTAATGACAAGGAAGGTGCTTCAGAAATTACAATTTCCAGCTGTTACGGTTTTTAATGATATTAAAATAAAATTCATATGTGATGATACTTCGACTAGGATGTATTTCAGAAGATAATTGGTGTCTGCTTCGTATTTGTGCAACGAGGTAACAAAATGTACAGGATGCACCGGCCAACGTCATCGTCTTTGATTATATATGATTAATGAACCGATCGAAATTTGTATCATGTTTGTTTTCGTGTTATTTATGGTTCAAAGAGGCCCTTCAGATGATTATAGTGCAGTTTTCTATCAGCGGTTATTTTTTCGAAGTTTTCACGGTCATCGTTGGTTTTTTATAGACAGGTCTAAATAACATGAAAAAAATAGCAACTTTTAATATTTATCTAATAGTTTCATTCACTGTATGCAAGCTATCAGTACTGCATATATATATAGAAAATGCATTAGAAATGTAGAAATCCATTCTTTATAATCACATTATTAGTCCCAATCACTGCAGCTCACTATACAGGGTGTACCAAAAATGTGGTACATTCTTGAAAGAAATAACTTTTCCTGTGCAAAAATTTTCTCCGCAGGTTTGTTAAGGAGTTATTAACGACAAACGCGGACCAATCAGAGCGCGGCTACAGCGGACGGATTCCGCATATACTATAGCCGCGCTCTGATTGGTCCGCGTTTTTCGTTAATAACTCCTTAACGGAGCCTCGGAGAACATTTCTGCAAAGGAAAAAGTTTCTTCAAATGACCTGAGGAATCTGCCCTGTCAGGGAAGTGCATTTTTGGGACGCCCTTGTAGAACGGAACAGGAGAAAGTCTGTGCTGATCGCAGAAGAGAACTGGTGTTAGAACAGCTCGGTCCGGAGGGTTAATAAATCCATGAGTGCATGACGATCTCCGGTTAGTCGTCGGACTATTAAGTCCCGTGCAAAAGCCGCGATAAGTGGGCGAACAAAGCCAAATGTCGGGCCTGGCATTGGATCCGAGATAAACCACGGGGGCCGTGGTAGAGCTTGTATTACCGGTTTAGCGGCGCTTTCATTCAATTTGCCCGGGGATTACAAGAAACTTAACGCGATAAGAACGTCGGACACGAGACCGAGCGCCGACGGAATATTCATGTTCGCCGGCGAGGACAGCCCGACGATTCCGGGGATTCCGGGCCGGCGATTTCACGCCGAAAGCCCCCGGTGAACTCTTCGAAACCGATCGTTTACACGAGAGATCCGCGATTACGCCGTTTATGAGGTAAGACCGATAACGGGACCGTTTGGATGAGGCGAAAGAACACGGGGGAGGCGTTTTACGACGGGAACGTCGAGTAACGGCCCTGTAATCTGCTTCAGAAATCACTGAACGGGAACATCTTGGCTAATTCTGTCGTTTGTTCGCGGAGCTCGTTGTTACGGATCGGGGGAGACAATTTGTTCAAACGAAATTGCGATTTTTAGCGAAAGTGTTTCACACGGCTCACCCGATTCACCATTTTCCTACTTCACAACCGGGGTTGCTTCGTAGTTCTGTTTCTACGTGAACATTGAATATGTGAGTCAATTTTTACACAGGAATGCAAGAATATTAAAATTGTCGAAAGTCTTGCTGGAAGCATGTGGGGGTTGAGAAGGTGTTGGAAAATATGATTATAGGACCGCCATTTTGGAAAACGGGACCAGGAAGAAAATATTTCTGTGTTCCTCAGGTTTCACACAATAGGACTACCGCAGCAGATTCTCGATCGTGATCTTAATTTTCTCGAAAAAAAATTGTCAAACAAAAGCGGTCTCTTGGTTAACATTTCCTACTGTGATAGCGAGAAAGAGTGTAATTCAACAATTTTTTTTTAAGGGAAATATTACAGATATTAAATTCAAACTTTACAGATATATTGACGCGTATTTCAGGAGTATATAGTATTTTTTACAAACGAAAAAATTGAGGAGAAATAACTTTCTATCCCATAACATCCATCACACGATGCAATCTTCGACTAACATTTACTTTGCATAATCGCGATACAAAACAGGGTCCCCGGACGGCGATAAATCGTCCACGCGATCGATCCCAGATAAGAAATTCATCAACGATCTTCGATCTTATCACCGTCACCGGGTCGCATCGTTCAATATCTCATCGGACCTGAAAAAAGAAAATATAGCAATCGCATCGACGCTATTTCCGGATCGGTGGCAGACAGTTATCACAGCCAAACATTTTTCACGGGGTCTCGGACACCTGTTATCAGTCGGAACATCTCCCGTATCTTCGTATCTCTCTCTCTCTCTCTCTCTCTCTCTCTCTCTCTCTCTCTCTCTCTCTGACAAACTAACTTGTCCATGGCACGCGTCGCGCTGATTTGTCCCGGTCCCGCGATTGAATAATCGTGTTTCTGGTTGCGTTATCGTATCGCGTTTGCAAGCGGCAGAGGTGTCACGAAAGTTGTACACGGTTCCGCCGGTGCTAACAGCCCTGTTAACAGTTGTCGATACCAATAACCCAGATCCGAATTCGAGGAAATGGCGGCAGTCGATCGTAGACAAGAACGGGCAGACATAAGCGATAAGCCGCGAGCAGACAGCGCTATCGTTATCGTGAACGAGCCTGTCGAGGATCGCGAGGAACACTGGGTCGACGGAGACCCAACGATCGAGTACCTTGGTCCCGGAAGGGTTATCTCATCTGTTAAGAGGTTTGAACATTGTCTATAGAGCCTACGAAAATATTTAAAATCTCTCGGCAGGAAGTCGAGGAAGAATTGAAGTTTGGGGACAGGGATGTTTTATATTGTACTAAATTGTGTATTGTACTCGTGTAAAACGAGTACAGAACAATTGGTTAACATTGAAATGGGCTTAACTTTACCTGAGGAAAACAAAAATTTTTAAATCTTTTTTATGAAATCCCAAAAATCCAAGTTTCAATCAAGTTTCAAGTTTCCTAGAAGATTTACACATACATAACGTTTGAACTAGTGATCTCCTAGGATTGAAACTTGGATTTTCGGCATTTTCTCGCCAAAATCTACAGGATTATATAAAAAATATTTAAAAATTCATGGTTTCCTGAGCTAAAGTTTAATCTTGAAATGAACTGTACTCATCAGTAAAATTAAATATCTAGATAAAAACCGATGACAGATTAATCAGCTTTGTACCTTCAAATACTGTCTAATAAACCTGTACACTGCAATAGTATTTCTTGATCGAAACGCTTCATAACATTTGCATACGTTGAAGTACGCAAGGTTAAAGTTCAGACATTTTTTTCATTTAGGTAATGTAAAATTTGTTGTTCTACACTCGATATGCTGTTTTAGGTCCTGTAGAATTGGTTTGAAATACAAGATTATGTGTATGTAGAACAGAGTTCGCGTGTGTAAGTGCATCCTCAGGTTCGGGTTTCAGCAGTCAAGGAAGTTTGCATAGGATCACAAAACTTTTGGAGACACTGTGATAATGCGCACCGCGAGAGAATCGCTTCTGTTTACATCGAGATAAGTGAGTTGTTTGAGTTTGCCCTGGACAAGGGGGTGGAGGGTGAAATATTTTTCACATCCTGTTTGCAAAAAGCGTGAAACTGAATAATGGCGGTGTTCCATTATCCGGGCGCCAACAGGGACGACTTTGGGGAGCGTTTCCCTCCCCTTAAGTGACTGACTACTCAAATATTGTTGCCAGTTGAGTGCCATTTGATGCCGACTTCAAATATTTTCGTGGATTTCAATTCAAGATATAAATAAATAAGTTACATTTTCTCTCTCGTTTAGCGAAAGATTTTATCATTTGTGACAAAAATTGCGAACGATTGAAGGATATATAGACATTGTTTTCAAGCTACTGGAATTATTAAATAAATCAAGAAATTTCTATTTGTCTCCTGCTTCTTGTGATTGATGCAGAACGTTCTCATTTAGCATAAAGTCTGCTAAAACGACTCCTTCCAAAATCAATGAAGTATTACAAAATATTTATGCAAGGTTTCATTTTACATTAAAATTTTCCCCTTTAATGGACTCTATGGAAAAATATTTTCGCAGAATGTGTCCCCGATTGGAGCATGTAATTTTCATAAAAATGAAACTGGCGACTCCATCGTAACTTCGATTACACGTATTTATTGAATCTGCAGGATACGCGAGTCCTTATTTTGTAGTCATGAGCATTCTACAATACTGCGATCCTCGTGAATTATTCAAGCAAATTGTGACGTTACAAAGTCTTCTGGTTCGGATCTACTGCACGGTCAAGGCGGACTCAGCTAGGCGAGACTCGCATTGACCCGATTCCCTGCAGACTCACTAATTTATGACTTTCTATTGAACGAAAATACCTAATATAGCGCCTCGTTAAACTGGCCCACAGAAAACGCTATTACTCCGTTTAACGGACGCCATAGTTGACTCCTACGCGATATATATTCTGACATCGCCCACCAAAATGACCACTTAAATTCAAAACCGTGATTTACCGGGAACATGTAACCCTATAAATCGGAAGACAATGACCTACGATAAAGTACACGCCTGTTTAAATTCAAAACTATACTTTCTAAACATACGTGACGGTTTAGATTGAAATTCACGAGGTACACATAAAAGTAGATCACTGTTTCCATGCAACGTCATTACTAGATTTCATGCATTTATGTCAAAAGTGGATTGGTTGAGTACAAAACCGTGAAGACAATAATTGTGTCCCCGTATTATTCTCGACTTATTAAAATTATTAAAAGGGGAAATGCTATTTTAAATACATGTATGTATGTAACTAATATAAATGTAATTGTGCGCACCTTTTAATGCGCCTAGAACTTTTAATTCCAGTGCAATAAGCATATAAGTAACTACGCGTAAATAAATGCACACTCCTCTGAAATGAATGCATCAAATATTGTAAGACGGTGCTTTAATTCTGTTTTATGCACACTTTAAGCCAACAAGCTCCGAAGAAACAGATCTTGGAGCACGAACGGAGAGAAATAAAAGGTTTCACGTTATCTGGAAAAGAGATTAATTTTTGTCCGACGCGAACGCGATTACCTCGGTGAAACAGAAGAATATTTTGCTTCGCATTCGAGCCGCGGCCGTGTGCGGGAAAATGTGTTGCAACAGTTAGCAGAAGTTACACTACGGAACTTTGTAACAGGATGTTGTAACAGGATTGCTTGTCGCGCACATTTCCCGCAGCTGCTTTCGAAATACTTCGCGCCCCGATTTTGCGGGGTTAACGTTTTTATTTGCGGTCTTTGATCGGCGATCGCGTGAAAACGAAACCGTCCGTGCCGTGTCGGGAACGCGATTTTCCCTGGCAGTCACGCCCGGTGCGAAAACAATACACGAACGCAGCGTTTCCGGTTGCTTGTTGCCCCCGTCAATATTTACAACCCCGACGAAATTAGCGACGAAATTGACCGGCTGCCGGAAAATCAACGCCGAGTTTCTCTATCGCCGTCTCACCTGTGCCCCGTGAACGTTGCCAGGTGCAAACTAACTAGCAAACGGTTTAATAGCGAAACTCGCGAGACCGGTATTACCGATTCGACGCGGAACTCTGATGAAAACTGAAACTTCACTGGAACTCGCTTTTCATTTTTTGTACACCGCCATAGTGTGAAAATTAATTGAAAATGTAGGAGTTCGCGGCGCGCATAGATGGGGGTTTACAATGGCGGACGATATTTGCCGTTTCATTTTCAAGAAGGAATTCCTGCGAAATTAGTTCTTCTCGCGTAAGCTAGATTTCGTCAGACAAGTAGAACAGGTAAACCTGTGATCAGACAAAACCGTATCCGTACATCGTGACACAAGTAGAATAAGTACTGTAGTCAGCCGTGGACTGTACGTTCATTCTATAAAGACGTTGCAGACACGATCATAAATATCAAAAATAATTCCGAGAGTAAATAAACAGAGGAATATATAGAAGTTAGGCGCATGTTCTGTTAATTTCCTGGGCTTTCTGGAATTTCGTGGACCAGTACGTCGAAAGTCCTTGCAGCATCGGTGACCGCAGAGTATCGTCTCACCAGGGGGACCTTTACAGCATCATGGTTAAGCGTTCTCCGTTTAATTAAGCGTAATGCTCCGTGGGCGTTCAGATCTACGACAGTAATCCTCGTCGAAAGACGGTGCACGGCGTACAGGAAAGCCGATTTGCTTCCGGTCGCCATATAAACGAGTCGAGCCATCCAGAAACGGTGTACGTTCGTACGGGATAGCGCGCGAGAAAACCGGGGAAAAGTCCGCGAAAATTCAGTCCTCCGCGATTATTCCCGAGGCATCAAAATTCCCCAGTCTCCCGAGTGTACGTCCACTCAATCTGCTTTGCCGGCGGGGAGCATCAAAGAAATCTCCGGCGAAAAAGCTAACCTTGACTTCCGTCGCTTTGGACATTAATTGGCTACCCTGGCTCGGTTCACGGTAAAACGCTCCCGTCAATTTACTTTAGCGGCTTTTCCTCGTCTCACTATTTCGCGTACGGCTGGAGACAATTTCCTCGCGACATTTGCATTTTGTCGGAGACGTTTTAGGGTTTCAGCGGTTTTCGCGTGTCCCTGACATTTTCTTAGAGGGTACGAACAATTTGGAAGATTTACCGGGACCTTGTTGCGAGAGGTAGAATTCGTGCTCGTTATTGCACCGCGGAATACGCACAATAACAATATTCTAAGTCGATTCTAACGATGCATTAAACGACGATGTATTTCTTCTTCCAACAATCTTAACGAGTCTGAAATAATACACATTCTTGAACTATTGTCTCCATAGTACTGTAACGTATGCATTCCAACAATTTTAACGAGCCTAAAATAATACAATGCATAAAATCCGCAGTCCGTTATTATTACTTGGAAAAGTGAACTTATTTGTGCAAAATAAATAGCACAATAAATAAATACCAAATAAGATAGAATCTTGAGTAACACTTTCATTAAAAATATCATATATGTTCAATGCATACAGTGTGTGTCTCGAACAGAGCAGTTGAAGAAGAAATTGGGAGGCTGTATGAACGAAGAAATATTTATGGGTCGTACAGCCATTAATAATTTTTTAAACGATCTGTTTGGACAACGTCGAAGTGACGGGGAGCTACCCGGACAGACTAAACAGTAGGGTGTTAACGAAGCAGTGATTGCACGGTGATCCCTAATGGCGGAAGTGCGACAAGATGGTGGCGTTGAGGATGGCTCGCCGCGCCATCGGACGGACGGTATTTCGCGAGGAGCCGTTTAACCGTCGCGACAAAGGGGATGTTATCGTCATTCGTGAAGAGCATGAAAGCAAAGTGATATCGGCGTTAACGAAACTCCCCGGGCACCCGTTGTCGTGGACGTAACGATCTCGACGTTCAGCGTATTGGAAAAACGATACGCGTAGCTTCGCGCGCTCTCGCTCGGTTTCATTCCGGCATTCCGCGCGCTATCGGCCCCTGTTTCCCGGCATTTTCCCGCGGAATACGAGATGACACTGAGGCGACGGTGTCGCGGCGTCTGTCACCGAGGAATATCCACCGGTGACAGTATAATCATTTTTACCGAAAGGAGCTTTTTCGGATTCCGATGATCCCGAACCAAAACCCTGCCCTTCGAGGCCTCGAATGGACTGAGAGATCGATATCCCTTGAACTAATGAGCTCTATGATCCTGCAATTGATTGGACATCAAGGTTACATCTCTGCTTGGTGGGCGAAAGAGGAGAAAAAAATTTGGGTCGAAATTCTGTGAATTTTTGGGGACGAACCTTTCATCTTTCCTTGAATATTCCAACTGCAGCAGTTTGCTAATTCCCACCATGTTTCACACTCTCAAAAGTGCTGTACATTTACAAATACAAGAAATTAGTTTCCTGGCAAAAGTTTGAATTAGTCGATCGTGTGTCAATGGATTTTCATACTGTTCGAATTTCTGAAACGGTAATTGGAGAATATCTCGGTATATTTCTCTGCCGTCCGGGTTTTATCGGATTTCGGGAAAACCGAGGCACCGTGTGCAATCAGAATCGAAATTAAATTAACCCCGAAACCGATCGATTATGCGACGAACTTTGAGATTATAGGTAGATGTCAAGGACTATGGTAGACGGTCTATGTTTGGAAGATGCAGAGTAGACCGTAGAGAGTGGAGGACGTCGATTGCACCACGGTATTCTCTAACATAAGTATGATTCGATAAGAGGCCCTCCTTTGGCGTCGCTCCGTGTCAAGGAAAAATATCGAGGTTCACGATTATCCTAATTATGCGCTGGAACCACTCCGGAAGCAAAGACGTCCTCAGTGCTCCGGAGCATTCTCAATAATCAATACGGGAACAGTACCAAGGGATTCCAGTGAAATTCAAGCTTCAATTACTCGCATAATCGCGAGGCCAGGGGGGAAAGAATTGCTTGACGACTTTGCACGCATGATTTTAGTTGAGATTGTCGAGTGTCTTAAGTGGCCCTCTCAACGAGTGTTCTTTTGTGGAAAATGACTCCTGGTAAGAAAATTCTGCTTTTCTCTTTCTGTTGCACATTTACACGGAATTTGTAAAATTATAAACTTCGCGTTACTGTTGAGAAAAATATTAATAGAAGATAATGGAATAGAACACACTCTACACTTATCCTCACAAACTGGGGGAAAATGTTTAAGCCAGCAAGGTCCAAAGATCTCGAAGAAATAATAAAACGCAGAAGACACTTATTCTTTTTTCTACACTGTAAAAGTAAACAATGTCTACCACCTGCTGCATCGGTTAATCCTCAGACTCGAACGCGAACCACTCAATCGCAAATCGTATCGTGCAGGGCAAAGCTAGTGGTCCTTTCACGACCCTTTCGGAATCGCCTGCAAGAACCGATTAGCGTCTCGCATTTGTCTCGAGTGTCCCAAGGCCAGGTGTATATCTCGACAAGGTTCGCAGTCTCAAAGCAGAAACGCTGACAAGTTCCTTGGAGGGCTCGGTTCAATTTGCTAATAACGAGGGGAGGTGCACTATCGAGGTAGAAACGTGTTCCTCCGAATCGAAAATCAATAAATCTGCCACGGCTATTGGGACAGCGAGAGAGAGAGAGAGAGAGAGAGAGAGAGAGAGATGCATCACGGATCCCCGGGTATTTGCAACGTCGATCAACAACAGAGCGAACAGAGTGCTCGTTGCACCCTCGAGGACGCAACCCTTTCGTTTCGCGCAGACCAGGTGATCCCGGCGAATCTGCTCATGCAAATCGTTGATAAACGACAATCAACAGGTGCCGAAAGGTCAACGGGCCATTAGGCTCGAATCCAAGCGTCGGTATTGCGAACTACTCTCTCGCCTCGCTCTCGCTGCTACGGGACCACCACCTGAAACCCGTTAACGAGGGATCCGGACACTTTTCGCTGGTTAAACACGGATACCGACGTCGGAGAACGCTCCCGGAGACTTCCTAACCGAATTGTCGAGGATCCAGCCTCCGAGACGTCCGTTTAGAGTGATCTGATAACGCCTGTTCCTTGTTTCGAACACCTGCTCCCGTGATTTTACCCTTAAGGGTGTCGAACCCCTAATTAGCATTTTTTCCGGAATTTTTTGTGACGTTATTAGTTGGCAGATATTTTTGAATTTATTGCCGAGGTAAAACATGGGTTTGAAGTATTGATAGAAAAAGTTCGAGGCGGGAAGAATTATTTTCACGAAAGTTACAGGAGTATTTGTGAAGCTCCAAATGCATCCAGAATCACCAGACTTTAAAGGAATCAAGTAGAATGAATAAAGTCAATAATGAAGCAACGATATACAAGATGTTGAAGTACGATTTTATGAAAACCAACGGAACGAGTGTAGCGCTGAATCGTGGTTGCCACTGGTCTCTGAAAATCTCATTACCTCGCGAAAAATCCAAACCCACGAAAGGTCTGCGGCCACCCGAAAATTACGGCACTTGGCAGAGCTCAAGTGCTCAGGTGACACGATTTCCCTCACCTCTTTTCATCGTTCCTCGTTGCACGAAAACTAAGCCCACTCGGAAAGATACGAGCCGAGGGATGAAAACATTCGAGGGTGCATCCCGATAGAAACGTGTGTACGCGAGACGAGTCAACTCGTGTGCACTATCGCTCATATGTATCCGAAAACCTGAAAATTTTGACAGATATTATTTTTATAACACGTCAAGATCATTTTAAAATTATAAAACATTCGCGTTAAAAATTACATACTGTGAATGGAATATAATTATTTAAATAACAATAATGATTATTGTATAAAAAATACACTGTGCTACCTTAAATGATGATTAGACATAACTGGGCATGCTTTAAGATTGTACCCACAATGCAATTTTGTACTACTACTATTTACAGTGTTCAAAACGTTTTGTCTGCAATTACGTTAGAATTTTATATTCCATGAATTGTCAACAAATCGACGTCTACGATCCTCAATATTATCATAATATAATCACGTTTGAACAGAATTAATTTGTTGAACGTGATGGCAAGAGAGACCGGCAAGTAGAATAGGTACCGCCTGTGGTCAGACAAGGAGAGTACGTACATATGTATAAGCTAAATTTGCATGATCAGACAAGTAGAACAGGTTGATCCTGTGATCGAACAAGTAGAGCATACGTTGTGGGACAAGTAGAATAGGTGTGACCTGTAATCAGACATACATTGCAGGATCATTCTACGAGTCTACAAGTGGCACAAGATCAACCAAAGTAGTAGAAACAAGACTGAAACGTTAGATACAGTGACGAAATGTTTAAACACAATCAAATCAGAACACTTTCTGTGGACAACGTAGTATAAAACTCATGGTAGGTTCCATCATTGCGCGGGTGGTGTCTTCAACGCAAAAAGCCGATGAAATACGAACTGAACTGCCGTCGGACAGCCGTTGTAACTCCTCCGCGATCCTCCGTTGTAATTCGTTTTATCGATACGGTGCAGCCGGGCTATCTCGGCGCTCTTCAACGATCCTCTGTTGTCCTCCGAACGAATTATCCCTCGTAAAACGCACGAGTCGATGCACCGCAAACGATACTACGCGGAGTTTTACGATGTATCGTTCCGAGAGCCTGGTGCCTGGCTAGCTCATGCTACATACTGCCATCGGTGGATTTAGGTGGCGAGCTCTCTCCTCTCTTTGTTAACGCGTTTCGCTATCGGTGTTCCGGTCGAGGGTGAACGTTTTAGAGACTTTTTGGCCGGCCGCCACGATTCACTGTCTACCGTCCGCTCTTTATAATGCAATTCTCTTTGATTTTACGGAGGCTCTACGAAAATTCTATTCCCTTGCAAATGAAACGAAGATTTATTCGCCGGGAACCGCTGATTCCGAAAACTAAAGCGAACCGCGGGACTCGGCCGAATTTGCCCCTTTATTGAGAAATTTATTTGGATTTTTGTTTACTGCCATTTTTGGTACTCAATTTTTACTGAAATATTTATGAGGCAACCTTCTCAATATTCTATGCCACAGGAGTGGCACAGTTTTCATTTATTATTGACCTATTATAAGGGAATTGTTTTTTTTTTTAACTTTTTGTACTGTACACGTAACCGTAAATGTACATTTTGTATATTTTGTCACTAAGAATATTAACGAGCATCCTTCAATCACTTTATAATTGACGTGTTGCTACAGTCTCTACTGAATTGATAGTAGTTCATTATTGGCTAAACTTTGCCTGAGAAAACCAGAAATTTTTAACTTGTTATTATTTAATCCTGCGGATTTTAGCGAGAAAACTCCGAAAATCCAACTTTCAATCCTAGGAGATTACTAGTTCAAAAGTTATGCGCGTGTAAATCCCCTAGGATTGAAACTTGGATTTTCGGGATTTTCGCGCCAAAATCTACAGGGTTGCACAAATAAAAGTTAAAAATTTCTGGTTTCCCGAGGTAAAGTTAAGCCTAATTTTTTTTTAAAGACGTTCTACTCGATAAAAGTAGAATTATATTGTGTATTCTGTAACCAATGGTTCCAACAGATCGATTCTTCGCCAAACAATGTCTTCAAAGTCACAGTCTCAGACTTAACGTAATTACAAGTTGACATATCGTTCGCAAGCAAACTCTCTCGATATCGAATCAAAGTCGGTTCACGAAGACAGGTGTGTTTTATCTGCTCCCGAGGATGATTTGTTGAAGCACGTCCGGGAGCCGTAGACAAGTTTGTAGCAAAGTTTGTTACGTACACAGAGAGCCCGAGGTACAATTATCTTGGAAAAGTTTCTGTGTCGATAAAAGCACGCAACCGTGAAACTGATTCTTCTTCTTCCTCTCTTCAACGCGAAAGACGAAATTGTTTACTTCATCCGGAAGAAGCGGAAGTTGCCGATACCGTCGCGCGGTGGCTGCAGAAAGGGACGGTGCACTATATCGATAGGTGGAGAGGAGCGACAGTTTGAGAAACGACGGCCGTTGCGACAGAGTATAAATAATGAAACTTATCTTAGCCCGACACGCATTTTCGTTGGAGCCGGGCGTATTATGATAATCCCATTCAAAGCCTGTCGGATCGCGTTCTTGCCGGCGCAGCCAATCTTTTTCTTTCCCGACAGACAGCCGGCAAATGAGGTTGATCAAATTGAAACGGGGACGTTGAAAAATGGTAATCTGCATTCGGACGGCGACCGAGAAGAGCGCGTTACTTGATCGAATTTTCCGTGAAAAAATACACCGACAAAATAGATCATGCTGGGCTTGGTTTATCGATCAACCTAGGAAAAATAAAAGAATAATTAAAACAACAAAATCTTTTATCTCATCGTATGTTACGACACGAAAATTTAATAAACAACGCTGGCATAATATTGTATTAAATTATACTTGAGTGAAGCAAAAATCGATGAAGCATTGTCCTCGGATACTTTGTACAATTTTGTATGAATTGTGTGCGACGTGGTGTTTGAACGGGACTGATATTGTTGGTTCTTTCTGTTGATAGTTGTTCATGATCGATAACTGCGCGGACGATTGGCGGATCGCGATGACCTGGCAGAGGATCGCGCAGATCACGCTCGAGTTGGTGATCTGCGCGATCCACCCGATCCCCGGGGAATACTACTTCCTGTGGACGACCAAGCTGGTGAACAAGAACGGTGACTTCGGCTCGAAATGGGTACCGTACGACGTCACCCTCTCGCTGCCGATGTTCTTCAGACTCTACCTCATCTTTCGCGTTATGCTGCTGCACTCGAAGCTGTTCACCGACGCCTCGTCGCGCAGCATAGGGGCCTTGAATCGTATTAACTTCAACACCAGGTTCGTCCTGAAAACCCTGATGACCATCTGCCCGGGCACCGTCTTGGTAGTCTTCATGGTCTCGTTGTGGATCATCGCCTCTTGGACCTTGCGACAGTGCGAGAGGTAAGGACCGACTTCCATCTTCTTCTTCTTTTAAATTTCTCCTCCAAATGGTCTGCATTCACGCGACTAAGCCGATTTATACGAAAAATTAAATTAAATTTGAAAAATTAATTATTTATATAATTATGTCCCGAAAGTAAATTAATCTGTGATCATCCAAGAACATAAAAATCTACAATAATTTTGCTGCTTGTCAACAAAAATACTAAGGATGGTTTAAAAAGAAATTGAAAATGGGTACCCGGTTATTGACACAAGGGTTATAAAATCGGGTAAGGGTTGTATACGTAAAAATCGTCATTCTAGCCACTACCGTATCTTTCCGTTTTTACATCTGATTTTATAAATATTAGAATAAGAGATACCTTTAAATTCTCTTAGGAATTGGCTTTGCTGATTGTGAAAAGGGGATACGATGGGGGTGTAGTTTTTAAGAAAATCGGATTGTGGGATCAGGCTCCGAATATCAACGGTGTTAACAGCCTCGGGAGGCAAATCTTCGCCGGAACAAAGGTATAAATCAAGCCGGCGAATATCGGACAGGAGGAGGCTGCGCCGTTGAAGCGGCAATAGAGGATTTAGTGCGGGGATGGAGGAGAGGGCCAATGGGTCGAGATTGCTGGCCCCGCGTATAATTAAATTCTCCCGCAAATAGCACAGCCGATTTAGGGAAACGGCAGAGGGCGCATGGCCGATCAATCTTGCGGGCCGATGGGAGACTTTTCTCCCCCCCCTCTTTTCTTTTCCCCCTCTTTTCTTTTCTTTCTTTCTTTTTTATCGCTCTTTTTCGTCTTGAAACCAGCCCTGAAGAAATCCCTTTTTTTGAGGGGGGTGGGTATCTTTAGGGTTACGATAAATGATCACAGTGCTATGCCGACAACGAAGAGTCGAAATACATTCCATTGTTTTATCGTGTAAGTGTTTATTTTGTAATGGTAACAGTAAGCAGAGCTACATTGGGATTAAAGACTAGTAGAATTAGAAGTAGTAGCCAGACGAAAACCGATCGGAAACGTACATTGGAACTCGAAGAAAATGTATGTATGTAATAATAAATAGCTCGGTAAAAATCATGAGAGAACAGTGCTTCGATTGTCTCTCAACGGAGCAAATTAATAAAAAAATATCGAAGATTGCGAGCAACATATTAATTCAGAGAATTACGATTCAACACGAAATTCTCGTGTTCTGAAGTTGAAAATCGTTCTGGAAATAGACTTCTCTGCTCTCTGCTTCATTGTCAGTACATCCCAAGAGATTCCACGGTAACAGCCATAAATGACGATGAATTGGCACTGAATTCGCTGCTACTCCACCTTAGTATCTCAGACTTAAAATTCAGCAGAGACGCTTTCCCCGCGAGACTTCCAGTTCCCTAGAAGTGTTACTACAACGATACCAGCGTAGGCGTTATCTTCACCCTCTTGTCAAAATGTCGACAGATATATTGTTAAAGCTACATCTAAGATGTCTCGGTTTATTCTATTCCTCGTTCACTCGATTTTTAACACGTTCAAGCTTTTGTTCGTTCAACGTGTAACTCGACCAATTTTTTAATTTATGAATTTGTTCAACGTCTTATTCGGTGAATTTTTTTGCCATAAAATTGGTTCTTCAATTGTTCTATCCGACAATCCCGTTATCCGTGGCCTCTGTAGTCAGGAAAGTAGAATAGAGACGATCTACGACCAAGTAAGTGGAATAGGGATGACATATGGCCAGACAAATAATAACCAAACAAGAGAAATGGGGTAGATTCATGATCACACGAGCGAAAGAGGAATGTTCAGTGGCCAGACAAGTGGAATGAGGACTGCCTGTGGCCTGGCAAGTGGAATAGGGAGTACGTATAGCCATGCAAGTAGAATAAGGTCAACCTATGGGCCGACAAGCAGAACAAAAACGATTAAAGTACAAACAAGTCGGCTTACAGACAGTTCATGAACAGGCTTGTAAAGTAAAGACGAACTATAGTTATGCGAGTAGGATACTACTGAACAAGTTGAAAAGCATCAATTTAAAAGCTGAGATGCAAAATTAACAGGAAGTATGGTCAAACAAGTAGAATAAGGTCAACCTATGAGCCGACAAGCAGAACAGAAACGATTAAAGTACAAACAAGGGGATTTACGGACAGTTTGTGAACAGGCTTGTAAAATAAAGACGAACTATAGTTGTACAAGTAGGATAGTGCTGAACAAGTTGAAAAGTATCAATTGAAAAGCTGAGATGCAAAATTAACAAGAAGTGTGGTCAGGCAAGTAGAATAAAGAGTCTATGATCAGACAAGTGTAGTGTAACAGACAAGTGGAATATAATAGAGTATGATCAGACAAATGGAATGTAGTCCGATTTATGGTCAGAAAAACAGAATAGACACAAATGGTGGTCAGGCAAGTGGAACGTGGACCAATTTATGACCAGACAAGTAGAATAGGGAAAAAATTGTGATAAGGGAAGTAAAATAGGTATAAACATAAAGCCCTGTTGAAGAATAAATATAGAACAAGTAACGCAGCGTTTCATTCGACAGTCTGAAATTAATTCGATTTGTAGTTCGCGTAATTCTTGGCCGCATATTCTCGACGATCGTGAAAAGTTTCTCTCCCGGTTTTTGTATTGTGCAATCTCGTCACACAGACGTTCTCCGCGGGCTCCCACGGAATTAGAATTTTAGACACGCCGGATAGGAAAGCCGATACATGCTCTCGAAAAGAAGCATCCGGGGAAACGGCTGGTCTCCCGAGATTCGTAGATCCACAGACCCGAAAAGCTTCGTTTCTTGCTCGCACTCGTGCGAAACGATGGAATCGTCTCCGTTTTATCTGGATCCCGTCCGACCTGGCACTAAAGTTCGAAGGACACTGTAAATTCCGCGCTGAAATAACAGATGGAGACAATCCGCCTCGCCCCCGAATTCATGAGAAGCTTCTTGGCCAAGATGAATGTCCTCTTCATCCACTTACTTATTTTTTTACTTATTCAGTCCCTTTCGTCTTGTGTACTTTCTTTGAACCGGTATATTATTGTCTACTTTGGAAAAATGCGTTGTGTTGATCAAATGTGTTTGCGATGTATACGACGTTTAAAATTAACCACTGCGTAATCCTGTAGAGACGGGACAGGATTGTAAAAATTATAATCTTTTCGGATTCGTTTAAAATTATGCCAACAAAATTGTAGAAGAATAGAACAGGAAAGTTTCGGATTAAAATTAGAATAAGACAGAGACAGTATCCAGTAAAATGTCGGAGCAGAAGTAGTAAAATGCCCTCCCTATTCGCGAGAGAATGTTGTAAAGAGCGAACAAAAGCCGACAGAGGTAAAATAGTTATTCAAACGGACGCAATAGTTTTTTCTCTCGGCGCGTATAAAATTACCGGCCTCTTTAGGCCAACAAAAGGCTCCGACACGTTGAACAAACGAACGGGACGATAAGCAGACCCTAACTCGCCAGGGAAATTTTTAATCTTTCATGTAGGCAGCATTGTTACTGCAGCGATGAGGCTAAAGAATTATTTCCTGGCCTGGCCGATTTCATTCTTCACCGCTTAAAATAGTAATCGAAAGTTTCGTTTTTTCGCGGGATAACCAACGAGTTCCTGGAAGTTTGACAAATTTTACGAGTTAAGAAACCGATGAAACAACGTTTCGTCGAGTTTGCAGTAACTAAGTTCGCGATAACGACTCCGAGGGATCGTGGATGGACCGACTTGAACGTCGATAAATTTCGCTCTCGGTGCTCTCGATGACCGGAAAATATAATTTGTCCGACATGGAGGACGCGATCCGGCAAAAACAATCCATCCTGCCGAACTTTTATAACCGTTCGTTCGGCGAGCAACTCGGCGAGCAGCTCGGCCATTTTAAAAACCTAACGACCACCGACCCGGTTCCGTCCTGCAATTTATTCACCGCCACGGGGGAGAAAACCCGTTTCTTGCTCATTTTCGAAAAAATCTCATCGTTTACCACCCCCGGCTCCCGTTGCCCGTTTCCGCGGCTTCAATTATTTTGAGAGCCGCCGCTTTTAGTGCGCTATCTGACCGTGCAATCCAACTTGCTCGCTTTAATGCCGGTGCGTAATTAAAACAAGTCGGAGATCGACCGGAGAGAAACCGGCGACTTAATTAAATCATCCTGTCCGTTGTTCTGTCACGCTTCTCGGCAACAATTCGTCTCGGCACATCGTAGAAGCATAATTACAGTACATTGTAAAAGGTGTGGAGAAATTTTCCGGATGATACTCCATAATGTCGGCAAACGTATCCTGAAAATATCCTGCTAGGATGTTGCTCGTTTCAATTCAGAAAAATATTGTACAGTCATAAAAGGTGTACGCCACGTAAAGTGGAGTTACAGTTGACCATTGTGATGGAGTTTCTCGAAACGGCGGATCTTCGACGTCCGCCGGAAGTTGCCCGTTCTTTTAATTGACAAATTCAATTTCCGTAGCCTCGGGCTTCCGACGGGCCGTGAAAGAGATCCCGCCTGAATGAAATCTGTTGTAATGCTATCCGTCCTATTAGAACGGCCGCGCCGCTTAACGATTAATCCCTGCCTGTTATTTTCATGTTCGATTTCCGATAATGAATTTCGTCGACGCAACCGAGAAGACGATACGTCGTTACGCGCATCCTAACGAACGAACCGGCCAATCGAGGGTTTAATGCGATGGAATTATTGTAACCGGACTCGGCCGTAATTAAGACCGATGGAATCGATTTGGCATTCGTATATCAATTCCGGAAACTTTTTAATTATATTTTTCCGTGATCGGAACCGTGAAAACCCGGTATCACCAGTTCGTAGAAATAAAGCCTGGCTCCTATATTGGACATTAAATTCGATGCGATTTATCTCTGGTAATAATTAAAGAATTACAAGGTGAAATATTGCGTTGCTCCAACGTTGGACCTTAATGGACGCCATTATCGAATGTAGCTTAACACTTTATCTGCCGGAAGCCTGCTAATAGGATTTTCAATAATCGTGCTGTAGCAAAAGAAAGCTTAGAAATCTTTTTTTCAGAATAATCCCAAACGAAATTATTAGATTATGGTACACGAGGGCTTTTAAAACATCCTTAGATGGATTATAGATTTTGGAAAATTATCGTCGGTAGATAATGTGTTAATGAAATATGAGTGTGAAATATAAGTTTGTACCCAAGTACAGTGTTTAATTGATGTATGTCCAAAACACGGGTATAGAAATTGACATATGGCAGTGGGGATAATTCCGCGACGTTTATCACGCAGGCCTTGGCGACATATATAGAGTAAAGACTGTATATCGAACCTATTACAAGTCCACAGAACCTCCTAGCTAAAAGGAGAATATAATGTATTAATGGAGAAATGTGTAGAGAATTAATTTCGGACGTAACGATCGCATAATTTCCCGGGGAACACTTTATTCCGGGGATTAATTAGGCGAAAGTAGTCGTCGCGTTGCCATCAGTGGCACGTCGGCTAATCCGTTAAACCTCTTAGAATGTTGCGCGAGGCCGGGCTCTCGTCACCGGTAATTTTCGCAATAAAGATGGCGGCGAAGATTGCGCCGTTTCCGTCGACGGTCGCATAATCGTTTCGCCGGGAGGGGAACTACGATTATTCGCCACCGGCTCTTAAGACCGTGCACACTAATATATACACATATTTCAGCCATGTTTTCTGTTGTGTGCCGGCAGGTTCCACGACGAGGAGCACGCGAATCTCCTTAATGCGATGTGGCTCATCGCAATCACGTTTCTGAGCGTCGGTTTCGGTGACATCGTACCCAACACGTACTGCGGTCGAGGTATAGCCGTATCCACCGGAATAATGGTAAGGCCAGACTCGCGAAGTTTAATACCGGATGTTGCCGCGAGATTTGCGACCGGCCACGTGCTCCCGCCGAGCTATTAAGACGATTCGTTAACAGGGCACGTGCCGACGATCGACCGAGGCGAGAACACATCGGGCGCGTACAGTTTTTCTGTTTCTCGCTTTGTCTAACCGGACGTTTGCCTACCTTCGGATTTCTCGCTTAGAATAGACTAGAGTGCATAGAAACTGTGGTAGCTTGTTAGGTGAGCGCAAAAGTTCTCCTTTCCGCAACGATCATGCTCTTTCTCCAGGGAATTCTTGTGTAACAGATGTAAAAGTACCTGTAGCATTTGTAGAATTTTTTTTCGGGAATAGTATCGAAGATACCGGAATAGAATTTTTTGGAAAGTGTAGCTGCATCCTTACCCTATATAAACATATTTTTCTTTTAGTTGCATTCGTTCAATTATTTACTCGGCAGCGTACGATGATGAGAAACTGCTCGGCATGACTGATGACACTTGAGATACATAGTCATTTTTATTAATTTTTTCGTGAAATGCTATCAATGGTGCGGCAATGAAATTTTTTGGGATGTGTAAATGCATCTTTAAGCTACACGAAGATATTTTTTTGATTGCAATTGTTCACTTATTTACGCAACAAAGTATAGTCGTGTTACCCCGTTCGGTGTGCAAGTTGTTACGAAAGTGTTGCAAATGAAAAATAATACTGTTCGCATAGTGCTTGAAGAAATTTATGATAAAACTGTAATGTAACTTCGTTATTTTCGCGTATTCGATCGCGAAACTTTGAGAATAAATTTCCCCACATGGAAATCGATTTTTCGAACCTGTTACACGAGAATCTCCCCTGTGAGAATCATAATGGACAAATATTTGAAATGATCCTAGGTTTGTGTAATATTTAATTGGTCACTAAGTTTTTTTACATTTTTAGCGGAGGTTCTGTTATTGAATTTCTCACTCATTGTGTGCGACAATTTTCACTCATTTTTACCACATTCAGTTACCCACAAGGTTTATTTAAACGCCATATGAAAAGAAAAATTTAAAGAAACTTTTTGGTCAATTCTATTATTACACATGACCTAAAAATGCATAACAAGGCGGTTTGTTATTAATATCCTAGCAAACATTGTAGAAACAAAATAGATGAAAATAGTCTGCTAATAGTGTTACACGCTCTTTTGTCACATGATTTTAAAAAGCATAAGAAATAGTGTGAAAAACATTGCAGTTAACAAACAATAGTTCATTTGCTTTCACTATTCAGATACACGATAGCATCAAACCGCAGCATGAACAATAGAGACCATTAAACTGCGTATCTTTACAAAAATGTTCACTTTTCTATACCATTTTATAAAAACCTGACCAATCGAACAATTTATTTCGTTGCCTAAAATCGCCCTTCCAACAATTCCAAGTAAAAATATTTTCTTAATGAAGGTATGTTCTTGTATCTTGCAAATTTCATTGCATGTTACACATTCCCTTGCACTTTAAAAATATCAATGTCTCCTGATTTAACTATTATGTGTAGACTGCAGATTTTATGCATTTATCACAAAAATTAAACATGAAACATTTTCAAAAGAATTCTCGTACATTCTTCATGACTTATTAAAATTGTTAAGGGAAGAAATAAATGTCTATAGGGTAAGGGACCCAATTACTGTTGGGGAACCAATTACTATGTTAATTGTATTTATCTTTAAAGCATAATTAATATGAAAAAAGAGTGTAAAAAATAAGTGTAATTAATACAGGCACAGTAATTGGTACCCCCACAGTAGTTTGGTCCCTCTCGCCCTACAGCTTATTTATCAATTAATGAACCAATTTGGTGCACAAAGATCCGCAGTCAAATTGAATGTAAAGATGCGCAGTCACCACGAACGCATCGCTGAATAATTCTCCAACGAGAAACCGCCAGAACTTTTGCAGTCACCTATATCAGTCACCTGTCGTCACTAATCATTCCAGGAATCTCGCTGTCATCGAAGGGTTGTCAAATAAAAATCGTCGAACCCCCCAATCTCGACGCATTTAGACATTTCCTCGACGAGATTTTCGACGTGTCGCTGTCGTTCGAAATCGCATTCCGTTGCGTCGTTGCATTCGAAACGTCGGCAATTGCAAGATACCCGGCCGACTTCTATGCAGCGAGTGTTGCCATGCTAAGGGGTTATCGACCACAGCGGCGCATGCAAGTGGCAGTTACGATGCACTTGGACCGACACTTCGTCACGATAAACGCTACACACCGGGGTCTAATCTCACCATTGGGAGTCCTCTCCGGGTTCCTTATTGTTATTGCACTCTCGGCTCCGATGCTAATTCGCCGATTTAGGGCTCGCAGCCGTGAATCGTTAACCAATTTGGCCAACGCCCCTGGTCAATTCCCCGTGAAATTCTGCTTTTGATGGCCGCGGGGCCACGGAATCTCAACGACGCTTCCGGTTCTCTCGGCGTTTATCGCTTTTGCCTCCTTACGGAACCCCGGGTGATTCCTCTGACGCGGTCCGGATAATCAGCATGCAAATGGAACCATAATCGGGACTCTCGTGTGGCCTGTTAGACGCGACACCTGGCTCACGCTCTTCGTCATCTCGAGTGCCGCAAACTGATTACACTGCTGCGTAATCTCAAACGTCACCGGAAATTGCTACTTAATTTTCAATCTGCCGTAATAATTACAGAATGCCGACTCTCTTCCGATATTGTCGCACAGCGTGGGAATTCTCTGCAATTGTTCTGCTGATTGAATGTCTACGATCATTTGAAAATGTTTAACACTGAACCCCTTACTCGATTCGTTTCATAGCTGTGCGAAATAGGACGACTTTATTGTCAATGATGACCACATGTAGATAAACGTTTAACACCCTGACTTGATTTCTTTCACAGCTATGAAATAGAATGACTTTGCCGTCAATAAATGTCTAAAGGTAAAAGAAGATTTATATTTATCCTATACTGGCATTTATTCTAGTACACGTATAGTGTAGTTACTTTAAAATCCTCAACTTTAAACACGCATAGCTTTTCGACCAGTGAATTCCTCGCGTAAAAACTTCGATTTTTGTCATTTTCACGTCAAGGTGTGCAGGATTGTACCGTAAAAAGTTCAAAATTTCTGGGTTGCCGAGACGAAGTTTAGCCACCGTTTTTGAACTAGACTAGAAAATGCTCGTAAATATTCATCCAGCAGTACATGCCACATTTCGCGTCACTCAAGACAGCCGTGGTGCGAAGCGTTCACCTAATAAACTGTAGAATGAGCCGAGGTGTCGGCGAAATCGAAAAGTACAGCGCGAAATTGGACAGGGCGAAGGAATATTATGCAACCGAGAGGCGTCCGTCTTCTAAGAACGACTTCGTGCAGACGTCTGGCTCGATCCCACCCCTTCGAAATTCGCCGCGATATTGCCTGCTGGTGGTCCGGATCTTGCTGACGAAGCCGCGTTTTGCGTTTCCTCGACACAACGCGGACAGCATTTCCCTTCGGTGTCTGCGACGAAACTGCGAAATCTGTCCGCAATTAAGGGCGCGCTGTTAAAGGGGTCGCCTCGTTGTCTTTGACGGTGGCAAATTCGACGGAGAGCGACGCGTGGAACGGCGGAGAAAAAAAAGAGATCCTTTTAACGGACCGGCAGGATTTCCTTAAGAGGATTGCTAAACCGGCCAGTGATGGAAGCGAATATAAATCCTCCTCCGGCGACTTTCGATGCTCCGCTGTGCAGTTTGTTGGCTACTTCCTGATTAAGAGCGTTCCAAATGGAGAGCTAGTCTGTCGAACATTGTTGTTCTAATTTCCGAGGACCTTCCTACGCACACGCAGATCTATTAATTAACAACAGTCGAGAGATCGAATTGATCTGTCGTACATGTTATCGGAATTCTTCGAGGTGTCGCATACAAACATTCATTTAGGTAAAAATCTAGATGCTAGACTTCAGGCGTCATCTAGAGAGATCATGTTAGTTCTGGTCGATTCTTTAGACTTCCGCTGAATAGTGATCGATAGAGTTAGAGCTGAGGATCCATAGCATGTTTTTTATCAAATCACTTCTATCTCGATCAGTAGTGTCATCTTTGAGAGTACTGTTCTAGAAGAGATTCTGTTCTCTTAACATTAGCTAGCGTCATCAAGTAATTATGGCGGAGGGTCCGGTGGTATTTTAATTTTGCTTAACGACCGTTCTCGTGTCTATTGTTTCGGGGGAAAGTGAAAATGTCGGCGGTAATTGAGACACAACAGAGCCGCCGCGGTTCCGTTTCTTGTTCGCAGGCGTAGTGGCAGGGACCTCCGAAGATTTTCGATGAAATTAGTTCGTAATTAGAGACGCGGCTGCCGCTAGTCTCGTAATTAAGTGTACAACGGATAGCCTCCGAGTTCACAGGTACGTTTCACGGTGTTTTTAGGGCGCCGGATGCACGGCCTTGCTGGTGGCGGTTGTTTCCAGGAAGCTCGAGCTCACAAGGGCGGAGAAGCACGTTCATAACTTTATGATGGATACGCAATTAACGAAAAGGGTAAGAGACGCCAAAAACCGCTCGTTACGTCCTTGCGAGGATTGCTAAACAATACGTACGTGTTACGCTGCCGCTCCTGTGACCGTGGTGTTGCCATAACAGAATGTATTCGTGGCCTGCCCGCCAACGTAATCGTCCTGTGGAAACGGAACGGCCCGAGGTCCTGCGACAGAGTGCGTTGTCCTCTTCCTCGTTCTTTCCTTCGTGGTGCGTGCTGTGCGACCGGATCCTGGTCCTTTCGCAGGAAACAAGTTAGTTTTTTACTAATGGCCCCTACAATTTTAATGAAATTTAAAAGCTCAATAGAATTTTAAAGGAAATTTTCAACATTTTATGGAAATCTTACCCCCATTTCATGGGGTGTGTTATTTTTATTCAAAATAACTATCCATGTTGTGTAGTTATATGTATTTCTTATTTGCAACGTATCTTTTTTCAAGATTAGTTCTCTGACCACGTGTTTTTCATGCTCAGGAGGTCGAAGGAAAGAGGTTTTTGAGAATTTTTTTATCAAAAACTGTAAGACTTTGATCAAACATTGTTTCTGTATTTAAAGTGGTGTATTTTAGAGAGTATCTCGTAATTTTTTTGTGTAAACATGTATATTAGTTGCGAAGTTATGGCTGAGTTCTTGAAGATAAACAAATCATTTGTACATTTTCATACCTGTCTACAAAAACGATGGTTGTTGGTAAAAATGATTGTTGAAGACTTTTTTGAATTCTATATTGTACGTAGATTTCATTAAACCCAAAGTTGGCCATTTCTAAATAACACTGTTCATATATGTATTCTCGGGAAAACGAAAGAAAATGTCCTAAAAAGGACATCAATAGTAGTTCAGAATTAAGATAGTATTGGAGCAATTTTAATGAATGATGAAGTAGAACAATTTCGTTTGTTGAGAACAATGTCTTATCTTGTGTATGTTGCAAAATGTTTGTTTGTATTATTATGTATAGTAACGTGGATGTACTAGAGAAAACATTTGAAGACGTTGTATCTGTGGTAGTTCTTGTTGTACGTACTTGTGGAATTTATTTAATTATTTTTTTACTATTTACTATATTTCTTTCGATAAACGTTTTTTCTGCAGTGTAGAAAGCATTTTAACTTGGGGAGGGTATCTTTTGCGAAAATACATTGCGCAAATAATTATATAAATCTTTCTGTCGTTATACAATCTTTAAAATTAATCAGTGCATATTTTATTCTTGGAATGATCGTTTAACACGTTGGCTGTCGAACCGCAACTCCCAGAAATCCAGCATCATCAAAATATACAACCATAAAATCTCCATCGAAATGACTGAACCCCATAAAATCCAATAACGTCGAAGCGTAAATTTATTTGACAAAACCGAAACTAGAAAATCTCCGACAGCTTCAAGACTGAACACCGTAAAATCCAGCAGTGATCAAAATGTAAATGTAATTAATAAAATCGAAACTGGAAAATCGCCCACATCAAAATAATCGAACTCCATAAAATCCAGCACATGTCAAAATGTAAATTTAATTAATAAAATCGAGAATAGATCGCGTCGATTTTTTAAATTTAAATAAAAATCGATTTCTAAATGTTAGGAAAGGAAAATGTCAGTCAACGTGTTAACAATTTTATCCGACGGGGTTGTTGGGGTTCATAAAAATTGCGAAACTCGACTGCTTGATTCTGTTTTACATTATCCACGGCCTCGGCAGATTTTAGCAAAGTGCACACACATTGCGGGGGAAGGTTCGCGGAACAGGATAGCATTTCCGTCATGGACCGTCCGCGTTACTTCGTCCCCACGCGTACACCGGTTGACGGGCAGCCTCACGAATCTCAAACTTTCACGTGACCAGCACAATGTACTTTGGAAATCGTTCCGTCTGAACCTGTTTGTCAGAATTTTCTTGTAATTGTTAAGAATCCTTTGTGCTGAGTGTAAGGGCTCCGTCGAAGTTTGTCGTCGAGAAAACCGTCTGCTGTGGCAGAACATAGAACAACGATGGGAATTGAGTTTCTGGCACGATTTCTTCGTGATGTGATTCGTTGGTTACCTACTCGTGACTCTCAAGTTTCGTTCTGCTAGTTTGCGAAAAGTCCCCGTGTCCTTTTTTCCGGTTCCGTTACACGTGACAATTGACTTTTCGAGGAGCGCGACAACGACTCGACAAGGAACAAAGAAACCGTGAAAGAAAAAAAGAGTATCCAACGAAATATTTTGCCAACGTTCACAGTTTCATTCCCGTTGCGTTCCAGAGGCGCAACACGAAATCGGTGTAACGACACGACCGAATTTTTTCGCTTTTAACAGTCGTTTGACTGCGGTGCTATTCAAACTGTACATTGAGAAATCCGCGTACTTCATCGTGCCTAACGGTATCCCCAAAGAGCCCTTGTAAATCATCCCGAGAAGGGCTGAATTAAGTTCCACCCCGGTCGAATTGCCCGTGGCGTTTTTGCAAAATCGCTGAAACGAGTCCATTTCGCCGTGGACCGAAAAGCGAGCTTTCGTTTCGTCGCGTCCATTAAATTCGCTACGACTTTTGAAAATCGAAACGGGAAAGCAAAATTCCCTAGTGACTCGCGAACTGAGCATTAAACAGGTATTCTGGTTTTGCGATTTTTTTCTAGACGGTGGATAAAGTTGCACTGTTGAGACTTTGTGGACAATAAGACTCGTCTTTTGGCTGTTTAAGAATATTTTTTAAAGTTGATAATGTCTATTACTTTCTAAGTTACTTGCCTATACGCGAGAACATCCTTGCTCGTTTGTTCGAATATCCTCGCCGAGGACGTTGCTCTTGTTTCAAGTCTAGTAACTGTGGCATTGTTTAAACAAAGCTTGAATCCTTAAGAGCACTGCTGTTGTCCCTACCACGATCATGAATTTAGAAAATTTTGTTTAAAAATGGTTGATGACTTGAAGCCGAAGATGTATTGTCTTCTGTTAAAGTTTTACAGTTTTTTTGAGTTTGAGGCGCCAGAAAAAATTGAAATTCGAATGACTTTATTCCGATATTGTTAGAAATGCTGTCCGCAGCTGTTCTGAATACACGGAATAAAGGGGAAAGCGTTTGACCCGTTCTCTCCCGAGAAAAACGAGGCGACAGTGGGGAAAAAGTTTGTTTCAACAAAAACGCATTTAAAGTTTCAAGCACAGTTTCAACGCTCGCAAGTCGGGCGATTAATACGGTTTCGAGAAACCGTTTGGCAGAGGTCGTTGTTCAGACGACAATGATTGCAGGGACACGGGATGACCGATTGTTTTCACTTTGCGAACCGGAATACCGCTTTAATCCTCGGTTACGACGAATCGCAACGCGCCAGAACGGTATCTTTTCTTGGCAACTTCGTAATTTGTATCATGTTCCGTACGCAGCGACGGGTACAATGGGACGTTTCCGTTCCATTCTCAAGAGACTTTCCACAAATTACCATAGCGAACCGGATTAACGTTAAAAGAAGCCAGGGAGGGCGGGGGAAGAGCGAGAGAGGAAACGAGAGATAGAGATAGAGAGAAAGAGAGAGAGAAGGAGAAAAAGAAAGACTTATATTAATAAAGAAGAACGAGCGGCTCGCTCGAGTGAACGGAGCTCCCCGGGAAAAGGAAACCGACTGTCTTCGAGTTCATTGTGTCGTCCGGGGGCCGTCTAATGTGTCATTGTCATTTTTATCCGTTCCTGATGGTCCGAGTGTCGGCGATCGATCCGCCGTGCCGCGCCGCGGGGTCAGCCGCTGGTCCTCGAACAAGGGAATCGCATCTAACGAGACAAAAGCGGCATCGACCCTCGTCCCATCCGGCGAAAAACTTGAAAAATGAGGGGAAGAAGCTGCGACGACAAGGGACCGGATCGTTCGATCCCCCCTGAAGCTCGTTTTCGAAAACCGTGCGTCCTAGATACTCGAAATCCGATCGATCCGCCACCAGGAAAAACTTTCTTTGCGCGGCCGACGACGCTTCGAACTATTGCGAGTTCCAGGAAGGTTCCGCGACAATTAGGGAGGATGATCATTCCTATGCCTCGTCTGAAGTCGACAAATTGCATGCGAACGACAGAATCGTTCGATTCTCCCTGAAACTCGTTCTCGTTGCGCAGCAGCCATGGAAGTTGCTCGAATCTCGGACTATCGCGAGTACCGGGAAGGTTCCACGACAATTAGCGAGGACGATCGTAAAACAGTGACAAACAGTTTTTTTTTTTCGTAAATCCTGCGAAATCCTCCGGAAACTCGAAATGCGATCGATCTTGCTCGAGGAGAAAGTTTTTGTCCCGTAGCAGCCACCAGGCGGCTCCGTAGATGAATTTCGAACGATTGCGAGTTCCAAGCAGGTTCCACGACAATTAGCAAGGATGATCATTCGAAACGGAGGCCTCATAACGTATTTACGCACGTCTGAAGTTGACAAATGGCATGCGAACGACAGCCGTCTTGGTTCTCCGCCGCGATCGAAGGCTCCGGCCGCGGCCACTGAATTAACAAACAGCCCCGCGATATTTGTAAACCGGCGGAAATATCAAAGTGTTACGGCTATAACACCGGAACTTCCCGATATCCGTTTTGCACCAGCTGAAATTAGGTACAGTGAATTCTCGATGTATGTCAACAACGCGGATGTTATGTTTACACTCCTCGGCGTCCGAGGCCCCTCGGGCTTAGGGACCCCTCGCGGGGTATACACCGCGGTAGTAGGGATCGTTCCGCGACGTTTATCATCCAGGCCTTGGCGACATATATAGAGAAATCGCTGTACTTCGAACGGTCTACCTACCGTATTTTTTGGGGATTGATTTTTCACGTTGGAATGGAAATAGTTTTTGTTCCGTAAAATGGCAAATCAAATTCAAGTCGTTATAAAGAATATGCTTCACTGCTGACATACAAGATTTGGTTACCAAAAATTTGTCAATATTTTTAGAGATGCTCGAATCTGTGTCATTTTCATACAGAAATATCGAATAACTTTCTGGGGCTTAAAAAAATAACATACGGGAGATTTTGAATCAATTCCAGTTTGAGTAGATCCCAAAATATCGTGATCATTTTATAAAATATAGACCCGTCTGCAGTAACAATATCACTGATGCTCTTTAAACAGAGTCTACATTGTTAATTGTATGATTTCAATCGGACGAATAAAGAGCTGTTTATTACCAGCAATTTGCTACCAGTAGAATAAATTGTACGTCAATCGTGGCTGTACAATAGACTTGCATTTTCACCAACAGAAAGCAATATTTCGTCACGTACGCTAAAGTGAATAATAAGCGGCATTTTAGTAATTTTCTCCGAAAACAATATGGCTGTCGGAAGCATGTCACGGTTCGTATTGTCCGTAGAACGCACGCAATTTGACGAGCAGATCTTCAGAACAAAGAGCGCATAATGAAATTTCAAATCGAGCTAAATTATTCATGGGCTAACACGCAGGATCCCCTGGTAAATTGAATTTTTTTCCTCGACTTGTAAACAAATCAGGGTTGTCGGACGAATCCTATCGTGTCTCTCTCTCTCTGTTATCCGAACGTGTAGAGTTGTTTTCGATGTTGAACGTTTCGTGATATCATTTTCGTGATGCCGCGGGTGGCGGTGCCTCTTATCGCAATAAGCAGACCTTGAATATGCTTGCTTTCCATTAAGCGTTCTCGGATCAGCTTCCGGCGAAGATTATCGGACGTTTCGGAAATTGAAGTTTTCCGGGGCTGTTTTATCGCGATGGAGCCACCGAATTCTCTTTTCTGTCGATATTTCTGAAACTCGCAATAAGCATGATTGAAAAAGGACTTCTCGCAAAAGTTCGCATCTCTTCCGAGTGTATTGATTCGGCGGTTCTAGAACGGATCAGGTAATTCCCTTGGAGTTTCGGTAATCTGTTTCTCTCATTCTCAGTTTTCTGTAAATAAATTTCAGGAGCTGCGTGTACACACACACACGGTGAGTAAAAAAGCCCATCAAACTGTTTCAGTTCGAATCCCAATCGGATTATGTTCCCTATTTTCATGTCGTTCGCCAGAACGATCCTTATAACGTTTTATTTCAGCATTCGGTGAACTTGTACATACTGTTCTGATGTGTATAGCGATTTTGTTTAACCCTTTGTGGACGAGCATTCTCCAAAATGGTAACACTTTTGCTACCTATATTTCATTCCTCGTCCTCACTGTTAAAATGTTTCGCCAAATTCAGCACACCTTCCTTACGAAATATTGAAAACAATTTAACAGAAGTATATTGAAACTACGATTGTAAAGTGTATCAAATTAATTAGACTATCTTCAACGTGTTAAAGACATTCCCATTATGTAAAAAGCCCGCGAGCATGCGACCAAGTTTTAAACACTGGGAAGAAGATGTTAATTTAATTTAATTTTCCTTTGTGTAAATAGTTCTATGTTACTTGTTCGTGATCGTAGATATTTTTCCTCAAAGGGTTAATTCGCCTCCCCGCCGGATTATCGAAACTCCTCTGTAACTATTAACTCCCATTTACCACTGAAACTGTCGATTTGTAATACAATGAAATATTTTGTTTGTTTCTCAAGCAAGGATTGTTGAAGTAAGTAAGCCCGGTTTAAATATAGAAGAAAGCACCAGGTAAGAGCAATTAGTCCACTAGTGCTAGCTGTGAACAATCATGAAACCACCAAAAATATGAGACAAAGTTCCTCACAAAAGGGGAATTGCACGCTTGTCGAACAAATCACCGAGGCCACGATCATTTTTCAATGTACACCGCAATACTGTCAAGCCCCCCCTCCCCCCGTACACGATTACCCAGAATCCGATGAAACATGCGTCGTCGAGTATTCACGATATCGGTTTGGACAACGATTCACGAGAAAGAAACCAGACCGGAAACGATGATCGAAACACAAGACCCTACCAAAAAAAAAAAAAAAAAAAAAAAATAGGGTGCGAACATGAACGGAGCGAACGTAAATAATTCAAAACGAACCACAACACGAAGGGATACCCGATCGATAGCCAACGTTGTTTTTGTAGATGCGGCGGAATTCGCCTAACGTTCAACCCCGGAAAAGTTTAATCGCGTTGCGAATCTGATCTGTTCCAGCTGAAAAACGCCGCGGCGAACGTGTTGCGCGAGACGTGGCTAATTTACAAGTACACACGGATCGTGAAACGTGTCAATCCGGGACGTGTTCGAACGCACCAGCGGAAATTTCTGTTGGCTATATACGCGTAAGTCGATAACTGACTCCTGATTGACAACCGTAGCCGACCCCCTATCCCCATCATCCCCTTCCCCTGCCCCCTCGCCGTAAGCGGCACGATTAATATCCGCATCCGTGATGCAAACTTTCAGGCTCAGGAAAGTGAAAATGGATCAGCGAAAATTAATGGACAACGCCAACACCATCACCGATATGGCCAAGGTACTCCACCATGAAAACGACACTGTGTTCTCGCGAAACTTTTTTTTTTATTAATTATACCGAAGGAACAACTTGTTTTAGGCAGGAGACAAGTTATTTTTCAGTTTGTACTAGTTATTCAAATGTATAATTACTCGACGAACATAATATATTCGGGTCGGATAATATTATTTGCTCTGTCGCACAACGGATAGTGTACAATTCATTATTATTTACGTATCAGGTCGTTCGATTACTCCTTTACGATCAATCGTATTTGCGGTCTCGTCACGCGTTACCAAATAATTTCATCGTCGCTGTTACATGAACAATACATTATTCTTCCCCCGTTTAAGCACTATAATTTCTTCTGCAATACACTTTATGCTCACCGTGCCCACTCTTTCACTTTTGTACAGAAAGTTAAACGACAGCACTTGTCTCGGAAAGACTGCATGTCCACTGAAGGATCAATGCAAATTTTAGCTTGCAGAAACAAGGAGATAGAAAACACTGCACACTGAGACACTAATTTTCTGGACGACGTACCACCCCTGACTGAAAATATTCGATCATAATCGTAAATGTGAAGTACCACGTCGTTGAACGAAAACGTTCGACATTGGAGTGTAAACATTTCATTTCCTTCCAAACAATTCGGATACAAATCCTCCCACAGTGTTATCCCAACACTAGACTGCGGACATTTAGGCAGAAATAAAAATGGTCTTCATTGATGGCAGGATATAGAAGCTACATTCATTTGTTTTTTAAATAACTCTAGGGGGCTGAAAATGAAACCTCAACATTTATATTTCTTCAAATGTTCTTCATGCGTTACATTTTTCTCATAACTGCATAAAATCCGCAGTCTATCAATCCTCCAGCCTACCTCCAATGTCACTAGCTCTATTAAACAACAAGAAAAAATCCGAGAAAAGTCCCCTCACAATGTTATCCCATCACCGCCATCCCCCTATGCCACCACCAAGTTTCCTAGCTCCATAAAGCAACGAGAAAAAAGCCGAGAAAAGTCTCCTCAAAATGTCACCCCACCACTCCGTCACCCTGATCCCGCCATTAAGTTGACTAGCTCCATCAAACAACACTCTCTATAGGGCAGTCCGAACAACAGCAACGACGAGCACATAATTCCTCTGATCGAATACTTTCACCCAGGTGTCCTCAGACATCGGCCACCGAGCTTCAGCCTCTAACACGTCATTCTCTGTCGGCAGACGCAGAACACGGTCTACGAGATCGTCTCGGACATGAGCACGCGTCAGGACAGCCTGGAGGAGCGTCTGGTGGGGCTGGAGGAGCGGCTGATCGGCCTAGAAGAGAAACTGTCCGGCCTGCAGGGTCAGCTGGAGCTGCTGCCAGAGGAGCTGACCAGGTGCCTAGCTCAGCACGCGGAGCGTATGGAGCAGAGGCGTAACTTCCTTCATCCAAACGCTGCCGTCGCGATGGCGTCGTCCGGCGGCGTTGGCAGCGGTGGTGGCAGCGGCGGCGGTGTCTCACCCGGAAATAGCCTAACGATGGGCATCTCCGGCAGCAACGTGTCCGCGCATCATCCGCTTGCCAGCCAATCGAACTCACCTCTGCTGCCATACTCGAGGAGCGTGCCGAGCGCGCCCAGCACCATATCCCTACACCCTTGGCCAGTCAGCCCGGTCCTGCCCCCGGTGTCGAGTCGCACGCCACACCTGGTCCCAGAAACCGGTAAACACCAGGGCCTGGCACATTCCACGGTGGCGGTGACCGCGACCTCGCAGTCTGCCACCAGGCTCACCTCGCAGTCCAGAATGGGAGGGCTGGGCAACAGCCAGGGGTCCGACAAGTCTCCACACAGCTGAGTCTCGTCTTTGCAGCCGCAGCACTCTTACTAAGCGTGACCGACACCTCAGAGTGCCGGCCACGCCGTAGACGCTCGCGTACCTTGGAGTCCCTCTGTCGACGATCGCTAGATCTATCTCTCTTTCTCTTCCTCGCTCTCTCGCTTGGGGACAGGAGGCTTCTTCGGGCCCACCGGTCCCTGGACCGGTGCAGACTTCAGTCGCTGTTCAAACCAGGCACCTCGAACCGGTATGATTCTAATAAGGGTTTCTTTGTTTTGAAGTCCCTGGTTCAAACTAGGCTACGTCTGTCCCAGGTCCGCGTAGGGGCCCCTCAAACGCCCGTTTCCCCCACCAACCTCTCCTCCATGCAGCGCGCGCCGCGCGCCTTCGAGACGCCACCGGTGTAGCCAGATCGGAGAAATCGAGGGGAACGGAATTACCCTCTCTCTGTCATTACCGGATTAGTCACGAGACATTATCGCGTGATCGGAAGTGTGGGTCGTTGGTGGATACTTGCCGTCTAGGAGTAGAGTGGGAGAAAAGGTGTTGATCTGGCAACACTGGGTGCTACTCGCGGCAGGCGAGGCGCGCGCTTTCTCCATGGTAACGGCGAGTGCTGGTGGGGAACAATGGGCGCTATAACCGGGACGATTTTGTCTCAATCGAGACAAAACTGCCCAGGTCTGGACTCTACAGTCTTGCCAACGAGACGAGACGGTAAAGCATCAGCCGTGAGTCGTTCGTTAACTGTCTGGGAAGGGTAACTTCAATTCTGTCGCGCTCGAGTGGCTATGTTTACATTTACTGCCTCGGCTCGGTGAACAGACTATAGGTTCAACGGGACGAGTCAGGGCAGATAAGCAAATATAAACAGAGTGGATACCACAGCATTGAGTTGTCGCAAATGAAATGTCCGATTATTCGAATGCCAATGTCATGAAGTGTTTCGATCAAGAAATACTTTGCAGTCTTCAAGTTTCGAATACATCAGATTATACTGAAATGTCTGATTTCACTTTTAACACGTTTCGTGCAGTGTTGAATTTTCCGTAGAGAACCTGTTAAACCGTTTTACAACAACAATTTATTGAAATATGAATTTTTACTGTATCTTAAATGCTACACTTTTTTCTTGATAATTATTACTTTTACTGTACTATATATAGGGTGATAAATATGTCACAAGCAAAACAATTCATTCTAGTAGTGTGGGGCATACAAGCGACTCGCGTAGCTTGAACCGAAAGTAATCGATAATTGGTCCGGCACGGAACACGTTGAATCAATTATATGTCAACGTCAATCAATACGGTTATCGTGCATTCTTTTTATATCTGTGGAAAAACAACAGATTCGCGATAGCGTTACGTAACGTTGTAAAACCACAAAGTGGAACCACGAAATGGCAATCTTATGAATGAGTCATACAGTCAAGAATCTTGTGATCCATTGACAGAATTTGTTGCTTGCAATGGTGTCTCTTTTGGTCAATACAGAAAAAGTTACAACTATAATACATTTGCTCGACAACCTAATACATTTGCTTATCTTCACTGACTCGACCAGCTGGACGGAGTACAGTGATTTCTCTATATGTGTCGCCAAGGCCTGGATGATAAACGTCGCGGAATTATCCCCACTACCGCGGGGTATAAACCGTGAGGGGCCACGAAGCTCGAGAGGCCTCGGTAAACATAACACGGCTCGGGTATGTCTCCTGGACGATACGTGACGCTGGAAAGACCCGTGCTGATGACATATATCGAGAATTCACTGTATAGGCAGCTAGGGTTCTAAGTCCTTGCTCTTCCCATCTGTCATCAGTCCCTGGACCGGTGGAGTTCTGTCGGCTATCGACTTCAACATCAATCGCTGTTCAACTGGCCCTCAACTAGGTCCTTAGGGTGCTAAGTCCTTCTTTGCGCTCTGGCATCGAGACAGTTCTAGATCTAGAAATCTGGGAACTGTCCAACTTCGTCCACGGGAAGAAGGCACAAAACATAACAAGCAAGACTTCCGATACCAAACTAACTATTAACAAGAACAGCAGGAAATAGTCTCTGATTCGTTCGAATTTCTTCGATGAAATAGGATCCAGATGAGCAACGATTGATCCTTGATCTCTCCAGGCCCCATTCGCAACCGAAAGTCTTGCAGTAGCGTAAACAACGGGTCCAATCCTCTTCCCGATTAGACTGTCTGTCTTCTAACCAAAAAGTAAATACGAACAAAGAAAGAAACACGTGCAGACACGAGGGTCTCCGGTGAAATCGTGAAATTTTGCGAGAAGTTCGAAATTCGACTCAAAACCTTCGCAAAACAGAGGGACTCCGAGATTCGAAGCGTCCTCTTCCACTCGCTGCGAGCTGCTCCCCTGCCCAACTTGCGTGCCTGAAAACTTTTTTCTTAATATTTAAATATATATTCGACAACACACGAACTCCATCTTTATCTCTCCTGTATACCTCGTGAAACGGGAAAATGGACGCGGACGAGGCGCAACGTGTGCAGAACATTGCGTCAAGAGGAACAAGAGAAACGAAAGTCTCCCCTCGACGAGGACAACCGACAACAACAACAACAACAACAACAACAAGGTGGCTATTAAGATGGACGCTAAAGCGAGGACTGAATTTTCGCAACTATGCTGTAACACACACACACACCTCTCTCATTTCGCCCGCGATAACGGACGGATAAAAATGTACCGCGGAATATTTTATGAACAATTTTGCACGAGAACGAGCGAAACGGATCTCGGGGACGCGATGATGCGGGCCGGAGGCGCATCCTCAATTAGCAATTCTGAGTGATTAGTTCGAGGAGATTCGTGGTCACGTATGACCCCCGAAATTGTCTCAAAACAGCGTCTTGCTGTCTCGCTTGCCGCGACCTGGTTCTTGCTTTTCGATTATCAGATTAGAGACTGGCGAGAAGTGTATGCTGAGGATCGCGACCGGAAGTGTCGGCGCAGTCCTATGAGTTTTCAAGTTATGCGTTCACTTGTAAATTAATTCACTACGATTCACAATTTTGCACCCTGAAGCCTCCATAATCAAAACTGTGTGGTTCTAAGCCCAGAAATTTTCAAATCGCTGATCCCCAGTGACCCTGAATTAGTTCTTGCTTCAAGTATTGATTTCGTTGAAAATTGTTGAGCAGAAGGTGACTGCGCCGGCAAAGAATTATCAGACCATCTTGGATTGTCGTGTCGTGAGTCCCCACCGTTCCAAAAGATAATTGCTATGAAAAAATTGGCGTCCCCCTTCGAGTTAAATCGGAGCCTAAGGATCACCACGAGACCGGGGTTGATGAAGGGAGATTTCAAAGTGATCTTATCCGATTTAACGTCCGTAGGTTACTTAGGATATTACACTGTTAGCGTATGCAAAATACATTGTACGAAATTTTTTACAAACAGGCTACGCACAACGTGCAAAATGCGTGCGCAGTGTACACCGGTCGCCTGCAGTGTAAACATTAATTACATCAGAAATTGTTGACAGAAGCTCGTGATTTTATTAACCCTGTATCAGACCCAAGGACAAATATTTATTTTAAAAATGTCTTGAAAATATTGCAACGTCCACGTGTCTTTCAAGTATCAAGAATAGTGTACAACAACAGAAAAAATAATAAAGAAAACGTGCTTTTTCATTTCGATTACTAGAAGCAACATTTCAAGCAGAAATATATAAAAATTAGATACAGGGTTAAAGAGGAATTTACTATTGCTAGTGTCTAACTAGAGCTAGTCTTGTTTTTTCTCAGTAAATAAAAGTCGAATTTATTTGACCGACAGAGTGCGAGCCGCGACCTTCGAACGACCTTGACGTCCGTTTTCTTGGATCTAATAATATTCTTGCGCAGCGTGTTCGACAAGTTTTGACTATAGGTGTGATAGAACGTTACGAGAAGGCAAATTTTTACAGTCGACGAGTATTGGCACGGAGATTATTTTGGAATTTTAAAATGTAGGTCGGAACCAGGTCACTCGAGCATCATAGTCGCTGATGTATTGTCCACGATTCTTATTGTGACAGCGAGATCGACTCGTGTAGATCTTTCAGATAGCTTTCAGTAGTTCGCATGATTTTAATAATAATTATTTTGTATCAATTTTTACGGTATAGTGATTACGCGATCGGTGCATTCTGCGCATACACTGGAAGCCGTTGCCACAAGATAGGCTTAATTAAATTGAAGTATGATTAGGCAGGAAGTAACCAATTCACTAATTTTGTTTTTAGTCGGCCATAAGGTCGGGGAAAATGGCTCCTCAAATATGATCATTCGTTTTTAACCGGAAAAGACACATTTAAATGTGCTGAGTACAAGATAGTAGAAAATATTAATATGAATTTTTTTAATTTTAATATAGTCCTAAGGCACCCTCCACCCTTCATTAAAATTTCTTATACCGTGTCTACCATTTTTGTTTTATAAATTACTAGTGTACTCTTTTTTAATCTATCTCAAATTACTTATGTAGGTAAAAATATCAATTATTTAAAAAATTCTGAACATCCGATAAACCGTTTTGAGGACAGATCTACCATTTTTAGTTCCGCCAGTCATCTTGCCCGACCCTGAGACGCCAGACGCTGCTCGCATCAAGACTTGAAAACTGTTGTAATATCGATCTCGGTTCTTGAAACGGTTACGAAGAACTGAAATGTCCAACTCTTACCAATCTCAGTCGCAATTTTTATTTCCGTCCTCGTACCGATTCCACAAACTTCACTTTTTCGATTTTATTCCGACCGCGAAATGGTGTCAGTATCAATTCTTTTTACTGTATATGTGCATATTTTTTCAAAATGGAAGTTGCGACTTACTGTTTTCACTTTCTGTTGAAATTTAAATACTTTCTTCTCCGTATTCAAACAAAATCAGCAGAATATAATCAACGTTCAGAACAGAATATATAAAATAAACACGAATCGATCCAAACAGAACCATTTCAGAACCGACGCGCATAGAATCGGAAGATGAACGATTGGCATGGAAACCGAAATAGGAGCAACCATAAACGAAGATAACCGAAGCAAATAGTTGCAAATCTCGATTCTTCGTAACAGTTAGTACGGAACAAAAGTACCTCGTAACCGTGTCGAATCAGCAGCTTTATATAACAGTTTTAAACAGTTATTTTCGGAACCGTATCAAGCCCTGGCTCGCATGATCGTATCGTTCGCGGCCGCCGAATCCGCATGTGGGTGGCCGGAAGCCGATGCGGCCAAGACTTGACTATGAATCGTAATAAATACTTGTCGAGGGGACTCGAGTTCTTCCGGTCACGTGACGCTTCAAGCCAGCCCCCGGTGCAACGACGAGTGCAGCGCCTGACTGCACCGACCTACACGGGAAGCGTAACCGTTGACGCGACCGAAAGTTAATTACGTTAATTGATGCTAAACGTTGACGTTCGCTATGCGATCGGGGCGAAATCGAGTACGTTGAAGAGCAACGACGACGGAATTGATCGCGTCACGCGATGCTGCGATTAATCCCATCGACGTCGCTAGATATACATAATACATATATAGATATATAAAACAACACACACACACACGCGCGCAAAGGAACACGTATGTACATACCGGGCCGGACGAAACGATAGGACGTTTCATGTACTCGAATGATTCGTGTGATTCGGAGAAGAAAACGCGCGTTTTGCACACTCCCTGCCGATAATGTGATTTTCTTTAGATCAATTTTTTGTAGTCTGTTTCGTTGCTGTGAAAATTTCTCTCCACGAAAACGTTTTGGACTAAAATGAATCTCTTTTGAATGGACTTCGTACTGCAACACGAAAAATTCGCAACATATCTGTTTGATGAATAACTAATCAAGATTGCATTGATTTTTTAATTTTTCATGTTACCAACTGCAATATTAAAAATTCTCCCCTGAAAAAACGTTTCGGACGCAAAATGAATCCGTTTTTATCGGGCTTCAAACTGCCAGTACCAAAAACTCGCAAAAAATCTTTCCAGTCAAAAAGTAATCAAGATTGCATTGAATGTTTTTAGAACTATTATAAACTGCAATATGAAAGTTCCTTCCTAAGGAAATGTTTCGAACGAAAGTTTCTCCGTCTTTAACAGAACGCAACGCACGATATCAAAAATTCCTAAAAAAATCTTTTTAGTCAGTGTAAAATCAAAATGTTGAAGCCAACTTATTAAACAAAATCATGATGCCCAAATCATGAGCTTGAGATGATCTCGAACAAAAAAAAATACGAACTCATTTGTTTTAGAGGATATTTGTTGTTAGAGGACAAGTTTAACGTATACAACGTATAAAACGGATATTTTTTTCCTTGAATTATAAGAAATCATTAAATACGGCAAGCATCCTATCATTTAGTCCGTCGCCAACAGAAACAGAGACAAAACATATGCGTACAACAGCGACACAGGAAGGAAACCATACACGTATATATAAATATATATACACATATATAGGTATATATATTGATAATATATTATGATATTCCATGACACACCGTTTCGTAATATATTATTAATTTCGAGCGTAAAAAAGAAAACAGGGCGCAATTACGTTGTCCGACGATGAATAATCCGACGTGCATAATTCGTTCTTTCCGACGTGATCGAATCCCGAAGATGTTCAGCCCTCTGAGATAAGAATCGAAAAAAAAAAATAATAAGAAACACTACCGGCGAAAACTTAGCGGAAGCAAACGAAGCCCGAAAACAAAAACCCCACAAAACTCCCCCCTCCCGTGAGCAGATAACGAGGAAACGAAAAATAAAAACAAACAAACACATAGAAACAAAACAAAACCGCAGGATCGATACGAAAAACCACACACGAGATCGCGATTTTTGGGGGCGGAAGGCCGGAAGATCGAATCCTTTGTTCGCGAGCACCGTGCACGCAGTGGGGGAAATGCTATAGTCAGAGTGACGTCACGAAACTATAGTCTAGTACCATATAGTGACGCCGCGATTCGTGCTGAGGGTGGGGAAGGAAAGTATCGGTAGGTTAGGTACGTGGCCAAGCGATACTATTAGCTAGGTCATCCGGCCTAGCCTAACCTTACGGCACTATCCTTCCCTTCCCTACAGTACGGATCGTGACGTCACTAGGTATCCCCACTATTTAGTGAGGTAATTCTCGGAACGTGACGTATGCGGATCCCTGTGAGTGTTACCAGATCGAGAGATTTTTAGGATAAATAGTGGGGTAAATGCTATAGTCAGCACCCGAGTGACGTCACGAAGCTATAACGTAGTCCATTCAGCGTTATCAGATCGAGGGATTTCTTAGCGATCGATGGTGGAGAAAATGTTACAGTCAGAACCTGAGTGAGGTCACGAAGCTATAGTGTAGTCTATCCTAAATAGTGACGTCGCGTCCTATCACTATCCTAGAGTACGGATCGTGACGTCACTAGGTACCCCCACTATCGGTACGTTGGTGGGGCAATCTCGGCACGTGACGTCACGTGGTCCCTTTGAGAGGCATTTTGCGGCGACGCTGCGTGAACGGTTCTCCGGAAAAGGGAACACACGGACACGCGTAACCGAACAAGCATAAGAAAAACGGTCCCTTCGGAAAAATCGGAGTACCGACGAGAGTGAGACCTGTCTGCCCTCAAAAATGCTCGAGCGTTCGTTTCCACGAGAAACGTTTGGGACCTGGTTCGTCTTGTCCGTCATTGTTTCATTTTCGAAAGCGTTGTTTCGCGGCCACTCCGAAACGCGAAACGGGACCAAAAAGAAAAACAAAGACACAAGTGTCACAAAATGTCCACACTTCCCGCCTCTTTCTTCTGTCCTCTCCTCTCTGGCTGACACTCCAACAACCCTCGTCTATTCCCATTCTAACAATGCTCTAAAACCCGTTCACAATAACAAAGAGACAAATTTCCATTTCCATTCCTTTTTCCAGGAGCCTCTTTCTATTTCTCTATTTCTGTGTGGCTTGACACTATGTATATATATACGTATATATATATATATATATATATATAGAGATCATTCTCTTTCTCTCTCTTTCTCTATCTTTCTCTCTCCATCTATTTCTCTATCTATCTTTCTCTGTCGCGGCTCAACATACTGGACACAACTCCACACGATATTTTTATATAGATTTCTTAAAAGTGCATTATAGTGCCAGGAAGACCACGCCAAGTTTAACAAAAAAAAAAAAATTAATAAAACGAGAAAAAGAAAAAACAGTCTGAATATCGGAGCGTTAGACGATTAGAGACCGATTCTATAAGTATTATAATGTATAAATACGAGAGCTGTAGGTAAATCATCGACGGAACGAGATCGTGAGAGTTCGTGACGGGTCTGACGATTTACAGTTTGCTTCGGGGATGAGCTACGGTCCTGGGAGCAGAATTACGGGGCTCTCCGTGCTTCATTTTCAACAGAAAATCGCAAATTATTATACATTTCGCCTTTTTATTTTAGTTTCACCATTTCGCTTCAATTCTTGTAAAAATTCTTTTAACCAATCTTTTTTTCCTGTACACGGTTTAGTCACGCGTATCTGCGCGGAACAATTGCCGGCGCAGATGGTTAAAATCCACAGTCTAGCAATTACAAATTATAAATTAGCTCGAATCTAGAGGACGATCGAAACAAATCCACTTTTCTTCACTCCCTTCAAATTATTTCGAAGTCACCGATGAACTGATCCAGAGAAAAGGATTCTAGTGGAAAGAAGGAGTGCTGGAGAGCCTCTCTGTTAGTCTCCCGATTGGATCGGGTATCCGAGGGCACCGACAGGTAATGCTACTTGTTCCAATTAAGAATCGATGGTAATCCCGTCGAGGCTCGGGCACCGTCGGATTCATGCGGAACAGTGTAACGCCAGTCGCGGAGGATAGTTAGGATCGGCAAACGTCGTTGTCGCGATTCCGTCGAGCGGGGGGCGAGTATTTGCACGACCAACACACGGACGCCAATTATTCGGCTATAGTTCGCGAAAGGAAGTCGGTGCGCGCGCCATTTATTCGCAAGCGATTCCGGAAAATCTGCGTTCGATAGGCGCCGTTGTTGCTACGGACCACTGTTTTTCAGTCACCTATGTGCATAGTCATCGACGGAACAGCTAGGATCGATTTGAACAGGTCGGTGAAACGATATCGATGACGAAATAGTTATCGGCAGAGCAAAATCGTAAACGGAACAGTATTCTTAGAAGAATCTCGAGGAAACATAAGCTTTCGGAGCGAACGGTGTTCTATAAGTACCCGATAGGAGACTGTAGGTCGCGAATATTTGCAGCCTGCCCGAGAGACTGTAAAGAGACTGTTTGGCGAAGGGCAAAGGTCACCGGATGGATTTCTTGGTCCAGGCCTTGAGCCGATTATTGGCTCGTCATGGCGTTTCCTCGATTCCAGACTCGTTTGGAAAGTATCGCTTCGTTGAAATTGAACATTTCTATTTCAAACCATTTTTTTCATGTTTAAGCACCATTTTGTTAATGCAATTTGCCATCGATAAGGAACCAGAAGTCGTACATCTTGTTGCAAAAATTGTATTAGGGTTTTGTCTGCGAGAACCGTGCTACGTTAAGAAGAAACTTGAAAATTTTCTTCGGTTAGATTACATAAAAATTGTGTAATCATTTTCAACATTTCCCTTGTCAATTGTTTTTACCCAGAAACAACGGCTGAAATAGAAGTGAATTTTCCCTGAATCTATTGACAAAGCTGTATGGAACATAAAAATGTTCAATGTCAACGGAAGCCACATTTTTCTAAGATGTCGTAAAATCGAAGGCAATTGTTGATTAAACCTCAGTTACTTCGTTTGAACGAGAAGCTTCGAGAGGCCCTAAGGCGACCACAAAGGGGGGAAAACGGTCGTGATCGGCCATTTTGCGCGAGACCGAAACGAGTAGAGACACAGGAACGGAGAAAGTCGCTTTTCGCCGCACACTTGAACAATAGATATACCATTAGACGCGCGGAAAAGGATAGAACGGATAATTATAAGAAGAGGACCTTCATTGGCGATCTATACATTGCCCGAGAGATAATTGCTTCATTGACGACTCTCCTCCATGTATTCATAAACAAAGGGAACTGTATCGCGTGTCGGCATACAGTGAGCGGAGAGTTTCGTTCGTCGAAAGTGTTTTCAATTTCAACAATATTAGAGAACGAAAGAAAAGTACGCAGATTGTCTCTGACAGTAGAAACAGCATAAATGATCTAACCCTGCTGCGGTCTTTGATACAGCCATACACTATGCGATAGCGCTCAGAATTACATAATAGAATCACATAAATTAGTAACGATTCTCTGACAGTTTTCCAAACGATGTATCTTTACGAAAACGAGAACCTTGCTTAGGTCAAGAAATACTGTACAATTATGGTAGTCAAGGGAATAAAATTTGCAAATGGGTCAAGAAAGACCCGAGGACCGCGTCAGGGTTCGGAACAGCAAACATTCCTGTCCCGAGGATGCACAGTTACAATAATAGTTGGTTTGTTCAACTTGTTCGAAATAAGACAAACACTTTCGATCGGTGGAACGGAGCCCAACTATGCAGTGGTTTATTTGTATGTTTATACCTGTACATATGTGTATACTATATTATGTAATATACACGACATTATAGTATATAGTGTATGTATATATATCGAGAAAATCGTGTATTATGGCCTTTGTTTCGAACACGGTTTATACGAAGAGAAGAGACGAGAACAGGAGGACGCTGTCGCGGTCTTCGGCGGCGGGTCCGGCTGACACCTTCCGGCGCCATGTTTTCGCATTCATCGGATGTTTAATTGATGTTTAAATGTTGTACTTTATATGTGTACATATGAATTTTCTACGTCCGACGGGTTTGAAAATGCTGGAGCGGGACGAGCGTGGCTGGATCCACCCCGGGCTCGGAAAACGAGGGTGTTCAACCCTGTTGTGTTCACCCCTGGCGTATATTAAGCAACATTATTTCAGAGACTCGTGTAATCAAGGTAGCTGAATCTTCACTCGTTTCTAGACTGCGGATTTTATGCGTTCGCGACAGCAATCGGTACACGAATTAGAAAATAGACAAAATACTAGAAGAATTTCAGTGTATATATTAATTGCAATTTATTGAAATTACTCGGAGACGAAATAAATTTGCAATCCAGTTCCCGTTCGCTGCGAATCGATGCCGACGATTCTTATTTTGCGCGAACATCCGCGATCAACTCGTTTCAAAGAAAGAAACGGGAGAATTAACGCTGAACCAACGATCGAATAAACAGTTGTGTATACTTTACTTCTAAATTATTGAAATTATGAAAATCTTTCTACAGAAAACGATCGACTAATTTCTTTCAATCTGTGTAGATTGAATTGAATTCGATAAACATTTAATAGAATTCAATATATTTCATTCATCGGATACAATTCAATATAAATACGTTTTATTCAACAAAAATCGAATAAAAAGATTTCGTTCATTTCCAATTAGCTCGGTGGGTTCAGTGTTGACTAGGAAATCGATTCATTTCCCAAACGCAATCCCCAACAAGAGATTAATTCGCGGAGATCGATTCGCGCACAGACCATTAATTTGTTTTACGAATTTCGTTTGAACTCGTTGCTCGTCTCGCAACCGAGAGAGAGGATAGTCTTTCGAGCGGAAAGTTCCTCGCCTGTTCAATTTCGAGGCTACAGTTCTTTTCGAAAAAGTAGCGACCTCCTTTTCCCCCCACACTGTACGATTACATTACCCGCAAACACTGCATTCGTCTCTCGCGATTTTGTCTGCGGGAAAATAAAAAAGGAAAAGAAGAAGGGGGAAGAAAAGAGAACAGTTCAGCAGCGGCAGCGCAGCAGCGTCGCGAAAGCGCGCGATTACAATGAACGCGCGCGAATACGGCCTTCATTTTCGCGAAATCGTTCGTGCCATCAGTCATCAGCACCGTCAGTCATGAGAACGCGCGACTATAGGACAAAACGGGACAACAGACAACAAAAAGAGGAAAAAAGACATCCGCACACGCTGCTCGGAAAACTCCTGAAACACGGGGCGTGGTGCGAGCGAGATAAAACGGAGGAACAGAAAACAATACCTCGAATCGGACTTGAATCCTTTGTACATAAACGAGTAGCGACACGGAGACACGTTTACCCCTTCGATTATACTTCACTGCTTCCTGATACGAGATCTACTATAGTCAGGGGAAAATTAACTGACGCCGCAAGCTTGCAAAGTTGATTACGCGTTTACAGCACGATGCTTGAAAAGATTAGACACTTCTTGTTGACTTTACGATGTTATTTCTATGGCAATTCGATTATTAGCGCCTTCAAGACTATTAACCCTTCATCAGTCGGGTGTTGTTGGCAAAATTGTTTTCTTTGTCATTTTTGTGCTCATTTCTTTACCTTCGAAGGACAACGATCGTTAAACACGCGACTGTTCGAGGGTTAAATTGAATTTGTAAAGATTTTTTTCTACATGCTTCTAAGGATCACCTGTCCGATCAAGAGCTGAGCAAGTCACGGTAGAATTAATTTCAGCAAATCAAATAATTATCTTTCTCGGGAGAAAAGGACTGATAATGTGTCAGCGACGAGAAAAGATCAGAACTCGCTTTGCTCCGACTATAGTAAATGAACTTTCAGGTTCGGAAACGTGCCGCGCGGTTCTCGAGGCAGAGAAAAGCGCGGCGAATGAAAAGTAAGGTAGAAAGGAAGTTGATAAGGGGTTATCGGGGGGTAAACAGGGAGTGGGGGTTCAGAAAGAGGGTAAACGGCGCTCGGAGTGCCACTCGAAAATCGCGAACGGTCCGATCGTCTTTGAACGGACGGTTAATTGACGGTAATTCGAACGGGACGATTAGTGTAGGAGTAAAACAGCCGGGGGGGGGGAATGAACAAAGAAAACAAAGAGAAAACACGTAAAAATTGCGACGAAGAGAGGAACCGTCGGATGAATAATAAATAAAACGTTGATAACGCGCGGGAAGTTCTCCGCGACGATTTATACGAGCATTACCAAGTTACTACCACGTATAATCATTTACTATTGTTGTTATTATTACCAGTTATTATTATTACGGAAGATTGATTATTATTACTAATAAACGGTAGCGTTCGAACGGTTTTAAAAGCTCTCAGACACACTTTATTGAAGTCTTTACCAAATATTACCTAGCGGGCTGTCGCCGTCTAACTGTTACGTAAACTGACCAACAAATTACTAAAGTAATGTAAACTCTCCCTATGAATCTATAGGGTGATCTAGCGACCACAAGTTTTACGGGGAAGTAGTCTTTTTTAAACGAGCTCTTTGTCTCTTCCCCTCTATCTCTATCTTTCTCTCTATCTCTCCTCCTCTCTCTCTCTCTCTCTCTTTCACTCTCTATCTCTCTGCCCTTCTATTATTTCATACTGAACCGAGACGCGGAAAGTGCAGCAAAACGTTTCGACGTTAAACAGCCGTCAAAACATTTTCTGAATCAATTAATTTCACTTACGGGGAAGTAATTGGTACTGCCAAATTAATAATGTTCAGGAACCTTGCACGAATCTTTAGCTTAGGATCTCTCGTTCAAAATCTATTTTCCAATTAAATTTCATTTTGAGAGCTCCATACGAGTCCGCACTCACTTTCTCCAATTTCTTAATTCTCTTTAGACCTCACAGGTACCAAAGAAATTTTGTTTCGCTCAAACATTTCGCAATTAAAAATTAATTTTGTAGAACGAACCACGATGTCGAGCATGTACGACGCGACGGTCAACGTGTCAATTAATTCATGAATAATATCGCCATTTGCAGGAAGAATAGCGTCTCCTATTTCCTGTTCTTATCAGAACGATTTACTTTTTCAATGCGTCCTATTAAAATTGAGTTTTGTCGTCAGCATTCGCCGTTTTAATCACTCCGTATACCTGGGCGAGCTTCTTTCCGTTCGCGTGAATCGAACGCGACTGTCGTTGACGTTGCAATTGCACGGCGGATTATGTAAGTTTATGGAGTTTCGCTTGTCGTCCCTGTCCGCAGTGCACCGAGGAAAACAAGGGTCCGAAAGGATTTGTCGCGGGCGTTCTAAAAACAACGCCGTGACAGTTGTAAATTTGAAACGGCAAGCGCACACGCGCGCTCGCGTTACTCGCGATGCAATTTGTAACGTAATGGAACCCCGGATTTCAACCTGAGGTGTGCATTCATTCCGACAGAAATGCGCGGGCAAAACATTTTTAACAGAATACGGGAGTTCATGCGCTTGCAAATTGGTCCGCAGAAATGGAAATTAAAGTCACGTTTATTCCTCCATTAGACACGGTGCTGCAAAATGAGATATTCGAATTTTTCTAATTTTCTAGTTTGGTACAGTGGAATTATAAATATATTGTTCCGTCTTTTTTGAAATTCTTAAATATTCAATTGAATTAGAAAAGTTGTGAAGCGAAATATCGAAATTTTTCTAATTTTCTATTTTTCTACGATAGAATCTCTATTATTTGATTGAATAGTGCAATATTTATCTCACGAATATATTGTTCTGAATTTTTCTCAATTCTTTTGTACCGAGGATTAAATTGAATTAGAATTCCATGTTTACTTTTTATAGTGGGCATTGTATTTAGCATAAATGCTTCAAGCTGGATTGAATGACTGTCCCAAAAAATAGACACTGGGCTGAAAGAGGCTCCCCAGGCACTCGCTAACATTTTATCAGCGACTCAAGGATGCACTCTTTTTTTCGAGAGGAAAATAGACTTGAAAAAGCTTAATAATGCAAGCCGGTCCTGACAGCCGATCGATCTTCCGGTGATCTTTTTAGATTCAAAGAAAAGGGAAGGTTCCGGGCAATCCGGAGCCACTTTAAAATGCGTCGACCGGATGAAAAATATCTCTTGAGAGACTAACTTGAGAACCGGCCGCGTCCGAGGCAAAGGCGGTACCAATTACGAATTGATCTCGATGAAAAATTCCCTCGGAACGATCGTGTTCGAGCGATTTGCCCGTTTCCGACTTTGCAGTTTAGCGATGCTTGTGTTCATATATTAAACCGGCAATTCTCCAGCTTAGTGGAAATTAATTCAGCTGTACTTTCGCGCTCAGATCCGTCAGTCTCGAGGCTAATAGTCGGTAATGAAGATTGATGGCGATTAACTCGGGACAGGCTGCACTTTTTGCGTGGCCCCGCAGTGTATTAACCACATCTGAAGAGGTCTAGATTACGATGATTAAACCCACAGGGTGACGCGTTAGTTCTTTTACACTATCGGGCGATGGCTGACACACGAAGCATGTGATGCTTGCTCAATAGAAATCGTACTTTTTGGGTCGTTCATTTCCCAAAAACAAAATAAATAAAAAAAAAAACACTCGGTGTGTTCGTCAATGTTCAAACGATCTCGCTGAGATCACGATTCTTCCCGTTTCTTGTTCGATTGTCGTAGACTAAGCGATAACAGACGAAAATGTTCTTTTTGCGAAGGTATACTGTACACAACATAACCGTGCGAACTATCTGCGAATTGTATCGCGAACCTGTTTGTAGCGTTGCATGTAGACGATGTGTTGATAAGGGAACTGATTTTGTGAACAGCTTGTTTCACGCGAACCACTTACGTTCGTTAATTTACAAAGGAGTGACGTTTGTTTTCTATTGTATCATTGGACCCTCTCGATGGCTGAGTCGCAGCAGGTTTGCTGCTGGAAAATGAACGATTCACTCTTAGAATGTACACGAAGATGAATGAGACGAAATCGATCGAACGGAAGGGTGCTTCTGTATCCTATGAGCGTACAGCATGCGATCATGCAGAATCATTTCGTGTAAAATTGCGTCGGTGATCCTGGGAACTATCTCCGCCATTTTGTTGAGGAGGACCGAATAAACTACCCTTCAAACTAGCTCTTTTGCAAAAATTAAACACAACAATTTAATTCTTCTCCGTGCCTCTATAATTAGCCAAATAATTTCATCCGATTCTCTTGTCGTTTCAATAAATATTTGATATCGATTTCTGTAAGCAAAATTGTGTTATAACTGATTCACTTCTGCAAGCTATGATCCAATTTTTTGGAAAGCAGAAAATTGTGTGAAATAGAGAACTTGAGTTTATTGTAAAATTGAAGTGATGCCAAGATCAACCGATTCCTCGATCACCGATGCAATTATCGCGGACGACGGCCGTTCTTCCGTGCAAAATGCACGATGCTCGTCAAGCAAGACTAAAAAACGAGGGGAACATTTATAACGCGATCCCCAAAATCTCGTGCCAATGCACACCCAAGCAAATTCGCGATGTGATTGCGAATTGAATGGGAACGATCCGCGTCGTGCGAAAAAAAAAAAAAGAAAACGGAAGGGTGCTCGTCGTCCGGCGACGAACGAGATTTGACTAGCGAAATAAAAAGAGGAGAAACAATTCCCACGCAACGAATCTTGAAAGTAGTCAATATCTAATCAATTCCAAAGATACCGTAGCGGTAGACGATTTAAGGAACAAAAAATAAATAAACGCAGAGGAGGCGGAGGAGGAAGAAGTAAAGAAAAAACCATGTACACGTCAGAGACGAGTATAATGCCAATAAGAACGTTGAACACAAAAGAAAAATTTCGAAAAAAAAAATAAATAAAAACAAGAACCTCTTGTGAAACGAACGATGTTCGAGAATGATAAAAATCTTCCATTTAGATTGAACATCATTGTGGAGCATTAACTTATAACAAAAACCGAGTTGTTATTCTGAAACATACGCGTGGTGCGGTTAACGATGCGAAGTGTATATATACGTATTATTATATAATTAATATAGCGATGAGAAAAGAAACCACAAAAAAATGTAGCACATATTTTTAAAGTGAAAAAAAACCAACCGTGTTTTGAGAAGAGTAAATGGAAAATACAAGATGAAAATGTCGGGCGGATAAGCGCGCGCGCGGTGCTGATATCACACGGCACTAATCAGTTTCAAAAATATGCGGAAAGAATGAAAAACGGAATGTGAACCGAATGAATTTCAATCCTGTTAATCATAGGCGAACTAATAATATCAAGCGAGCACCAGTCGATAAAACTAATCGTAGCGTGTTACCTCCGAGAAACGCTGCTAAGAAATCGATCTTCGATCTACGAAGGGATAGGGGTATATAAGAATTACAATGTTTATGAACCAATGCATTTTCATGCCGAGAACAAATAAAATTTGCAAGTCGACTACGACCGTGTTGTTCCTACTTCCCTAATGCTTCCTGGAACAGAATTGAGGCTATTCGATCCTTATCAAAGTTGTTGAAACTAAAATAAACTTTCCCAATCGTCGTGAAAAATGTTCAAATAAAAATTAACATCGCCAAACGCAATCGAACCGGTTCTAGCTTATCAAGTTCTTCTTGTGCTTCAATAAAATTTATTTAAATTTTCTGGCTCCAATTCCATCATCGTTAAATTCGTTCGAACCAGGTGAAAAGGTAAGTTGTCCACCAGACAAAAGAACAGCTGTTCAGTTAATCAGTATCGTGTTTATTCTGACGCCGACTTAAAAATGCAGTAGTCAGTACTTGCTTGATCATTTCATACGTTTGTTTCCTGTATAGAATTACACTGTTCTTAACATATATACAACTGCTTCATAGTGTGTACACAATATACGTTGAAAATGACAAACATCCACAGGACTCCTTCGATTGCCAGACCGTTTAAGCTTAGGAAGAGCTAGCAGCACATGAACAAAAATATATCTTCCATCTCCGAAAGAACGTTGCAGGCGTGTGTATAGAAAAGTTGTACAATATCGCGTGTTTGTATACGGTCTAACACAATATCAATCATTTCCCCCACGTGACAGGGTCGAAGACACGAAACCGGAAGAATAATCTCCTCCGTTACTGTCAGTCGGAAGTAATGTTCTCTAGCTGGGAACTTTGTGGCGCTTCTTTGCTAGTGGAGCTTTGTTCTTGAAGAGACGCCGACTTGTCCGAGTTGGTTTTATCGTTGGCAGCGTCGACGTTTTTCGACCATGAGCAGCTTCTTCTGCCAGGGGACTTGGGCATGGACCAGGTGCTGCTGCGAGATCTTCTCTTGGTTGACGTGGAACGAGATTTAGCCCTGGTAACCTTGACCTTCGATGCCGATCGGTCCCGTCTTCGTCTATACTGATTTCTGCTGTTCGCCTTTGACTTCGAGCGACTCTGGGATCGAGACTTCTTCCGGGATCTCGATCGACGTGACCGTGATTTCGTCGCGGGCGACTTCGTCCTTGACTTCGATCTTCCACGCCTTCGTCTCGATCGCGACCTACTTCTGCTTCTACTCTGCTTCCGACTACGCGACCTAGAACCCGTCCTCGATTTCGATCTCGACCGCGACCTTGACCGTGATCTCGATCTTCCACGAGATCTGGATCTCGACCTGGAGGCCCGCTTTGACCGCGACCTTGATCTCGATCTGGATTTGGACCTCGACTTGCTCACAGATCTGTTGCGGCTGCGGGACCGCGAGCTTCTGTACTCAAACGAATGATAATCCTGGCCGACCAAGTGGGCGAAGTACTTGTAGTATTGTTCGTTGTACAAGTGCGGGTTGAAGGTCTGCAACGAGCGGTGGTTACCAGCGTTTCTCCACAAAAATCCTCGACCACCCCTACCGCGAGAAAATCGACCCCCTCTCGGTATATTTCGTGACAATGTGGGGTAAATCAGTGGCAATGCTGCTTCGTAGTACCATGGCTGTGGGAACCGAGGGTACAGGGTTGGGTACGGAAGAGGTTCCAACTGGGCAGACGCTGGAAAAGAGTAAATTCAATATAGTGTGCTTAAGAATGATTGTCGCGATACTACTAGCACTGAATATCAATTCATTCGTTTTGAAATAATGTGTTAAATTTACCTGCTGACGACGATGGGTAAGTGACATTTGTTGTGAGGACGCTCTTCAACTTTTTCGTCTGCCCTTCCGATTCTGATTCCTCGCTCACACTTGCAGAATTCGCAGAGTCTTTCTCCTTTTTATGTTTCTTCTATAAAGATTCTATTTCTTAAGACCACCACGCTACGCGGATCATAAAATTAAAATCTATCACTTACCTTTTTCTTCTTCTCTTTCTTTGATTTCTTTTCCTTCTTTTTTGATTTTTTATTTTTCTTGTCCTTCTTCCCATCTTTATCATTGTCCTCGGAACTTAACGCTTGGTCGATACCGTCTTGTTTATTGTTTTTCTTATCGTCTTTCTTCCCATCTGTGCTCACTTCATCTATTTTAATTTCATTATTTTCCACTTTTATCTTGAAATACAAAATGTATTTAAAGTAACCTTATAAACTAAGGACCCGTTTTAACGTTAATAAAAAGCTAGAGCATCCTGAAATGAATACCTTTATTCTATCAAACAACTCATCTAACAAACGTATACTTTCGAGTTGCCTTTGTGCTTTTATTAACTTTTGACCCTCCCTGGCTATTTTCATGGACACTTTGTCCTCCTCCTTTTTACGGAATATTGTTATAGCTTTACGTTTCCGTTTTTCTTCCCTTTTCTGCTGCCTGCCATGTTTAGCTACTGTATCTGCTTCCTCCTTTTTCCTGAGGATAAAACTATGTGAGTAACTTGGTATTTTATATACCAGGGTATTTTATCGGCTACACAATTCGTTGTTGTTTACTTGAGCTCTTCGCGTCGTTTCTCTTCAGCCTCTTCTTTCTTCCGTAGTCTTTCCGCTGCCAACGTATCCTGTGCTATCAGGCGTTTTCTTTCGAATTCTCTGTGTGCCACAGAGTTGTCGCTCATGTGCTTTGTTTTATCAAAAGTGATCTGCATTGAACAGTCAAAACATAAGCAATATACTCCTTACCGCGCTAATATTGTGCAACGCGTGCATAGAGAATTGACACCCTGAAACAGACCTTAATGGCAGCAGTGTAAGCATTGTCTCCTTCTTTTTTAAGGATTTTCATACCACGCAATGCGTCCATTGCTCTAACGAAATCCATATATTCAACGTACTGGATATAAGCATCGAAAAATATTCCATCTTCGTAGCTAAACTTATTTATATTTGTGCCTAAACGCATTCTAGACCTATATGAATCAGCAGCAGGTACATCGATTCTCCTCAGTGTTCCCCACTTTTTGAAAATTTTGCTGATCAACGATTCGCTAGGCATAGTTGAGCCATCTTCTATGAACCACTTGACTGGCAAGCCTGTTATATGAACCGTGTCAGGCCTTTCGCCCGCTTTTAGTTCATTCATATTCTTTGTATCTCTAAAGTATGAATCCCAGCTATGCCTTGTGGGAAAGTCATCCTTTGCCTCTGCTGCACGGACTTTTAAAACGTTGGGGAATCCAGACAGATTCAGGCGTTGGGAATCCAGCCTTGCAAGCACACGCTGTAGCCTGCATCTGTCTTGCAGGTCTCCCTCCAATCTGATAAATTCCAGCGTGCTTTTGGCTACCTTCAGAGACGCAAACTCGTCCGGTAGTATAAGGGCACGTATCTTCTCCATTACTTCCCATGTTGATATAGTTTTTCCTGTTTATATCGCAGTTAATTTTCTGTAAAAACCTATTGCGCTAAACATAATGTATGTAAGTATAAATTGTCACAAAATGTAAAGGGACTGCATGAATTTCCTGTTAGAAAAATCAATGTTATTAAGCGACACAACAAGTGAGAAAATCAATGAACCTGGAATATCGATAGATCTTCTCATTCCCCATTATATAGGACAGAGACAATCGAAACTATAGAGTTAGCAGAGTCGTGGACATTTTACCTGGGACTTTCAGTTGGGGAAGATTAACGGACACGTTTATTTTTGCAACTGGTTTCAAATAAAGCGCGCGTGGCGTATACAGGGGCACGATATCGCTGAGATCCCTACAGCTCCGAAATTGGTTAACAACCTCACTACTGGAATTTTCACCTACCTTCTTACCATCGCTCATTATTAATCAAATATACGTGTATGGTCAACAAAATACGCAATGCTCGCGGACAAGATTATATGTACTTTTAAATATCTATCTTACGACAAAAGCAAACCAAGCGAGATGAAAATTGTTCAGTAGAGAGGTTGTATATCCATTCGAAACGATGATCTTCCAGACGCCGATTCTTCTCTTCCACTTCACTCGAAATATCGTTTTCCTCGTCGCGAATTGGTTCACTCTCACCGATCTACATCCCGTTAATTCACCAACTTCGTTTGCAGTGAAACCATTTCGCGTTCTGTCAGTGTAAATACCAACAGCTACTTCGAAAGACACAATTGGACACAATACACCTCCATCAATGGCACCCACACGGCCGAGTCCAAGATATCGGAGAAGAAACGAGAGTGCATAGTGCATGGGGTGTCGGTGCATCAAACTTTTGCACCAGCGATCGTGCTGCACCAAGCGGACAAAAATCTAACCTATATTATTAGCGATTGTTCCCATCATGTGGTGACAAGGTTCGTGCTTGCCAATGGCCGCCTACAGTGTTGGCACATGGTTAATTTTGGTGTAGTGAACTGTTAATATTTTAGACATAGTCATTCTATTTTTTAAATATTTTTGTATATAGTGTTGACGAGTGTTCACAGAGCTGTTAATTATACATAGATCTGTTACGGGAGTTTGTGATAGTGTATTAGATTAGTTGACAAGGTGAGGTTATGTACGTTGAATCTGTGTGAAAGAAAATGTTTGACGCTTACGAACTACAAAATAATTTTATTCTTTTAATATCGTGTAAGCACGATGGTTACACGTGTGAAATTTGAAATGTCTCTGATGCACGTCTTTTAGGCGTCAAACATTTCGTTTCTGAGTGTTCCAATATTTTCATAGTACACCATATACATTTTCTGTATCACATTTACATTTTCTGTTTGTGTCTTTCTTCTTTTCAACTTTGTCATCAATTTATTCGAGGTTCAAAATGGCTACATCCCTTGCGGAACAATTGAAGAAGCTGAGGACTCCTCAGACCAATATACTCCTACAAGACAGGAAGCGCCTTAGCTTGCTCTTCGACCCTAAAGAGGCTGCCAACCTAGACAGAGAAACAGCCTTGAACATAGGTAATGAATCGAATTTACTTGTGAATAATTCAATATAGCAATTACCTCTGTAATGTAAATAATATTTTCATAGGTCAAAATGGACTACAGGAATTAATAAAGCTATCAGACTTGTTTTTGGAGTTCGAGAGGACACTCTTTGCACAAAGTTCCTTGAGCCTCGAGCGTTCTGTGCAAGATATCAAAGTCAATAAGAAGCTGGATGGAGAGATTGAAAGGTTTCTCATTCTCTTGTCTCCATACTTTCTACTCAATAATGCTCACAAGGTACTCGAATGGTTGATATACAGATTTCGTGTACATGAATTCAATAGAGACCAATTTCTCTTGCTAATATTACCTTACCACGAGACCAGAATGTTTGTGAGAGCGTTACAGCTGCTAAATTTGTCAGATGCAGCTGATAAGTGGCATTGGTTAGAGCCTCTTCAAAAGCCTGGTGTTCCTTTAGCTTCTATAACACTGATCAATCGTCTTAGCACCGATAATGCTCTGTTAAAGCTCATTTGCAGTCATGTTGCCAATGCCACAAAAGTATATTCAGAGAAAGCAACTTGTCTGAGCACTCTATACGCGTTTTACACTACATCTATTTTGGGGATTATTAATCGGTTGCCCACGATGTCCGAGGTTCAGATAGGTCATATGTTACCGACCATTCTGAAGGGCTTAGAGACTCCTATAGGCGATTTCGCAGCTAGCACTTACATGATCCTATCGATGTTGATGAGCAAAATGCAATTGAACAACGAGACGACCGAGAAGTTGCTTTTGAAGATATTCAAGAAAACGCATCTCAAGGAAGAAGCGCTGACTTTGTTATTTTTCATGTACAACACACCTGTTCACCCACTCACCACAGTCTCGAAAGGCCTCGCTGTTCGATTATCAGAGCTCTCCTGGTTCATTCCTCTGGCAATAAAGCTTCAGTCATCCAACACGAATACGCTGAAGTTCATCGTGCCTCTAGTGCAAACTAGTTGTAGCGTGATCATGGAGGAATTTCCAGAAGGGGCTCCATCAACAACGTCGAAAGTTCAGAACATGGTGAGCGAGATTCTGATTCGAGTCAAACTGGACAATAACGGCGTGGATAGCATACTGTGGAACGTTTTGGAGAAAGAATTCCTCACAAAAAACACGTCCAGCGAGGCGAAGAACTTCTTAATGAGTTTGTGCCAATGTCTCGAGAGGACCTATCCCGAAAGATTCGACGACTACTTGAAGCGTCTTATGAGACGCAGCGACAACGACAATGACTCTAAGCTAGCACTGCAGTTCCTTACGTCATGGCATTTCGGAGCCAAAGACACGCAGGATTCCATGGGGATCCTGGACAGATTAATTCACATTAGCCCAGAGCAAAGGATTATGGCTTTGGAGTCCCTAGCTAAAAAGAATTTGAACTTCCCGGAAAGTGTTCAGCAGATGCTGACAAATACATTACTAGCTAGGTTTACTGATAGCGAGGTGAATGTGGTCCAGGCTTTGCTGTCCGTGCCCACGGAACGTTTAACAAGTCTCATTCCCGTGGACATGTTGGTGGACGAGTTGAAAGTATTGCTTTCGACGTGCCATAGTAGTCATAGAAAACCATTAGCGAAGCCAGCGCTAAAAATCCTTTTAGCGCTCTGCGAAGTGGGAGACGACACCAGCGTCTTCATCACAGCCTTGCCATATATGTTTCCAAACGACGACGCTGATGTATCGGCTGCTATGGAAGTACTGAAGTCGAATTTCGCTAAGAAAAATGCTTACATGCAGTGCGTCCAGAAGGACTTAGGCAAATCGCCTAACGCAGAGGCAGTATCATCGGCAGCCTTCCACAATATACTAAACTGGCAGCTGTTGCCCCAGCCGGAAAGCATACTGACCGCCATGAAGCAACAAATGAGTCATGGTGATGCAGGCTCCATGTTCTTCAAGCTGATCTTGTTAGGATCCGTGTGCAGAGTACCTGTTGGCTCTCTGAAAGACGAGATCGCCTCGGAAGTGATCGAGATGGCCGCAGACATGATCAAGAAGTTCCCCCAAGTCAAGATGATCCAGAACTGCAACAACATAACTGGTAACAATATAAAGTGCGCTATTGAATTGACCTCGCAGGGAGTCCTGCCACTCCAAGTGGGCACGTACGTCCTTGAAATGGTCCACAGGCGGTTGGATCTGAAGCAAAACTCCAAGTTCGACTTCGAGAACAATCCACACCGGAGCAACTTGATACTGAGACTCCTCGAAATATTCTTCGAGGGAATAACCGAAAGACGCTGGTTCAGGCATTACTACAGATGCTTGCAGATATTCTTCCAGAGACACTTCGCTACGGTGAGAGATCTGCTCCGCTTTCTGTCTCAATTGTACATCAAACCAGTCAAGGTACAAACGTCGTATCACTGCCTGAAAATATCTCTGGTGCTTCTAGACCAGTGCAAGTCGAGGCAGTGGGTGTTCCAGGACAAGGTCTTCGTGACCAACTTGCTGCTCTCGCTCGCTAGGGAGAATAACGATTGCCGAACAGCCGCGATAGACATCCTGAAAAAGCTCGTGCAAACCTTCAGCTTCACGAAGGAGCCGTTTTTGGCGTTGCTCCAGGAACTGAACACATGGAGTTCGGAAATATCCATCGACCCCGATCAGTTGTCTCTGTCTCTTTACGTTCTGCTTTCCCCAGATCCAGATGTGTGCGCGCAAGTGAAGTCCGATTTGCGGAAGAGGCTGCAACAGGCGCAGCAGTCGTTGTTCAATCTGATCATGGATCCCGAGACTCCGATCCATATTATATCGCAACTGCTGGACATCTTGGTCCACGTGGACGGGCCAACAATACTCCAACAACTAGCACCCCTAGGGCTCCAGCTTCTGCGGACCCTGTCCACCGAGTCCAAAAACAAATTCGCCGGAAACGCGCTGAAGAACATTCTCCGGAGATTCAACAGCGCAACAGCGAAAGCTCTCACCGAGGATCAGGTGTGGCAGCTGTTCGAGGCTAGCATAATAGAGCACAAGGTCGAGGTGGTCTCAGAAGACGGGGTTCAGCAGTCGCCGAGTGTCATCCTTCTGAAGCAGATACAGAAGACATTCTTCGAAAGCGTTGGAAAAATATCATCCGACCTTCAAAACAAGATCCTGACGAAGTTAGTGGACGTGCTCTCTGACTGTGACATGAGCAACGTCATTTCCACGGCTAATAGGGCTATCAGGAGGATACATGTGAACGCGCAGCTAATCGTGAACGAGCTGCGGAAGATGAAAAATCTCAAAGACCAGCAGGTAAATGATGCCACGGCGAAGAGGAAGAAGCGGTTGAGCTATGTGCACAACATACCCGACCCGACCATAATCAACAGGAAGGAATGGAAGCACGGAGTGACGCTGTTGGAGTTCGTGCAGAGCGCGGACAACATCGAGCAAGAGGAACTGCTGTATCCAATTTTATTCGACTTGTTGAAGACGTGCCTCAGCTTCGAGGAACAGAGTCCCATAGAGTACACCAATCAACTGCTGCTGTCCACGATCCACAGGCTTGCTGTGAAGAAGTTGCCTATAAGTGATGCTCATCTCCAAGTGGATATGATCACCCAGTGTATCAGGACATCGAGAAACCCACAGACTCATCATCATGCTTTGCTGGTTCTGGTGGAGTTGTTGAAGATAGTCGACGTCCGATGCGCTCTGTACACCATCATGCCTATATTCACCTTCATGGGCAGTTCTGTGGTTCGTCAGGACGACGCTTACTCGATACAGATAATCTCCAAGACCATCGAGACGGTGTTTCCCATCATCAACGCGGCGGAAAACGAGACCCACGCTTGTGAGATCCTGAGGACGTTCATCATCTCTCTGCCCGATATTCCTGAGCACAGAAGGACGCCTTTGTTCGTGAAGCTGCTGCAGCTGCTGGACAATCACTTCCACCTGTACTATCTCCTCACCTTCGAGAGCCACGTTGTCGCCAGAACAATGCGCATTACCAACCAGAAGACAGCCGGCCAGAGGCTCGAGTTCGCCCTGCAGGTGTCCCAGGAGTTTCCACCTGCCAGGCTCATCCAAGTTTGCGTGAAGCTCGCGCAGTTCATGAAAGAACTACCGATAGACATAGAGGGAGAGGAAGACAGAAAGGCAGCCATGTCCTTCAAGTACAAGCACATCTTCGACGTCGCGAACAGCAGCCCCAAACACCTGAGACACTACAAGTACATCCTGGTCCAGTTCCTGAGTAACTTGTTATCATCTCCTGACTTTATTAACCGAGTTGCTGAGCTAGACTCCAGCGAGGCGGATAATATGAAGGCTTATTACGATCAGCTGATGGTGGAGTTGATCTTGTTGATCCAGAGCACCTCGAAGAACGCTGACAAGCACCAGGGCAAACCTTTGGCGAAGTACTGGAAGGTGCTTCTGCATCATCTGTATGACGTGCTGGATTTGGTCAACAATTTGTTACCGAATGGTACCTTCTTGTTCAGCGTGAAGCGTCTGATGGAACATGAGCTGCTGACAGTGAACAGAAAGGCGTTAGAGCTTTTAAACGCTCGTCTACAGCAACGCAAGTTCGGGGAAGAGGACTATGCTGATCTGATGAGTTTGATCGAGCCGCTGCTGGAGATCATTCAGACTAAGACGAAATCCGAGACTCAAGAGCAGGAGATTGTTCAGCAGACTGTTCTTATTACGCTGAAGCTGCTAGCTAAATTGCTAGCTGCAGATAATCCTACAGTGTTCAAACCGATCCTCGACATGACCACCGAGCTTCTGAAGACGAGAGAGGGTCCAGTGCTAGGCAGCGCAGCGCTCTGCGTAGCCGAACTTTGCAGCTCCATGCGCATCCATGCTATTCACAGCTTGAACAAGTTCGTCCCAGCCATTTTGCAGCTGCTGGAGAACCATTGTCATCAAGACGTGCCTGATGTAATAGTGGTCAGCATAGTCAGCGCGTTGCAGAAGATCGTCGACTCCGTTGGCAACTTCCTGTCCCTCTACTTGGACCAATTGTTATCCGAATTGGCACGATTGAATTCTTTATACACTGACACCGAACACCCGAAGATTGGTGTGGTGGTGTCGAGGTTGAGAGCAACCACGCAGAAACTATCTAGTTGCATACCACTTAGAGTACTTCTGCCAGCAGTGAACAGAACGTACAATACATTGTTCAGTAAAAAGTCCTATCAGTGTATTCCTGCGCTGATGACTGTCCTGGCAGAGTCATTCAACAGTGTTCAACCGAATGAATTAAGTGCGGCTATACCTGATCTAGGTACCTTCTTCTTGAAGGTCCTACAGCTGCGGGAAGATTTGAATAGTTCCGAGGGTGACATGGAAGTAGATGGTGCTGAACTGACCTTGGAAGATGTAGTGGTCGTTGAAGAAAACGCGAGTAAAGCGCTGGTCGCCTTGGTCCTGAAACTGAGCGAGGCCACGTTCAGACCTCTGTATTACAAGCTGTATGACTGGGCTGCCAGGAATCCACAGCACAAGCAGCGAAGCATCACTTTCTACAGGTTCGTATCGCTTACGGTAACTTAGTATCGCTTTTCAAATGCTTAGTGTGTCTACGAGATTGTCAAGGGCAGCTGCATGGTCAAGGTGTCTCACCTAACTTGGATATTTTACATCTGAGTATAGGAATATTTCTCACTTCTGTGTTTCCGAGATCTATCAATTTTTTAAATCATAGTTTTAACACTAGGTGTACAGGTAAATATGCTTTCACGAGGAATTACTTTAAATTACTAAAATTTAGATTCTCGTTATTCTTATTAAAAAAATGTAAAATAGTCACTTTTGGTACTCCATAAATTTAGTGTACTACCAATTTAATTTTGTCGCTACATATCATACAAACATTTTCCACTTTTTCTTTACAGACTCTCAGCCAACATAGCAGAGTCTCTGAAATCGTTATTCGTGCTATTTGCTGGTCATTTCCTCAAGCATGCAGCAGTATTGTTGAGCAGCAACAATCCAGCAATCACAGAGGAACCTCAAGAAATGACTCTACCAGAAGAGACCAACAAAATCGAGCTGGTTGAAGCTATTTTGCTGACGCTCTACCGAGTCTTCAGCTACGACGCCCACAATTTTGTGAATCAGGAGAGGGTAGAGACCTTGGCACAGCCAATTGTAGATCAACTGGAGAACACTATGGGAGGCAGAGAAGAGTATGAGAAGAGGGCTAGCGAATTAGTGGTTCCTTGTATAGCAGCATTCGCTAACGCCATTGCTGACGACTCTCTACACAAGCAGCTGGTCTACCAAACGTTGCTGAAAACTAGACACGCGAAACCTCATGTCAGGAGTGCTGCATTGAACGCGTTGGTGAGTGAACATTTATTTATACTTGGATTTTACAGCTGTTATTCAATTCCGAAAACTGAATTCGAAATTATTAATTGTATACTAATTAGACCTTATATTGATGTGTGGATTGGAATTTGTTTTTCTTGAAAAATTGTGGTACGTGGATACCTATCTGTTGGATAATTTTCTGTCTTGGCTCGAAGACAGTTTTAGTAAAACGAGGATGAGAAGCTAACATTTTAGAGGCGTGAATATTTATTGGATAGTAAAACGTTAATGCATAGCGGAACTGTGTATTAACCGAACTGGATCGTAAACTTGTTTTAACACAGGTGGAGATCGTAAGGAAGCTAGGAGAAGACTTTATGCCGCTGTTACCGGAGACTATACCTTTCTTAGCGGAGTTATTAGAGGATGAGGATGAAGCTACGGAAAAGTGTGCACAAAACGCAGTACGCACATTGGAGGAGATCTTAGGGGAACCGTTGCAAAAGTACTTTTAAACTAGTTTTAGTCTTTTCAAGTATTTACTTGGAACAATGTACAAGTAAATTTATATATAATAATTTAATAAAACAAGTCCATTTTTACTCTAATATCATAATCCCCCAATTGAATGAGGTGAAAAATGATAATTCTGGACTATCATCGGAAGAAAATGTATGAGACCTAAGGTTGAATGACAGAACGTACTTTTAAGCTAGATAGTATTTACAATTATTGATAATGTACAAAGCCATATATATATATATATAGTAATTTAATAAAAACAAGTCAATTGTAACTCCAACTCCATAATCTACTTGATCATGATGGGAATTAACATTGAGGAAAAACGAGTGAAGCAAGGGGTGAAAGAGACAAAGTAATTTTAACATAGCCTTAGTGCCTATTCGTTAATAATTTAATAAAACAAGTACATAGTTTACTCTAAGTGTAAGACTGAAAACCGATGACTATGGACCAACATCGGAGGAAAACATATGATACAAAGGATGAAACACAGAGACATTAAGAAAACATCTGTTTATTCTTAACTTAGTCACAATTTGGACGAAATATAGAATATATTATTTCCTTATATTATAATACATTACCGTAAATGTGTGTTGTGTGAGTGAGTGAATGTGTGTACGTCGAATTATGGCAGCACTAAATAGGCGCCTGAGTTCTAACATTGACAGCGAATTTATGCGTTTACAAGAGCGCATTTTGTTATAGTCTTTATGAGTGTCCCCGAATAAGGTCGCGCGGAAATATTGTTTCTCGTTCCGTCACGAGAATGCTTGTTTCTACGAAGAACGTTTGAGTGTGACGACAAACATGAATTTCGAAAATTCCTCGACTCCTCGACGACCATTTTCCTGTGACTTAAAAACGTCTTTTTAAGCTGCTAGAGAATGGTCGAGGCCTCGAGATCAATTCTTGGAGATCATCCTCGTAGAAAAATGCAACGTAGGCCTCCTCGCTGACGTTTCTGCTGGCACCGTGAACTTAATTGTCAATTTCTCAGCGGATCACACCTGCGGCACTTCCGGCGAGCTCTGCAGGGCCATCTCCTCGCCCTGCTCTAATGGTGGAACTTTCCTGAAAAACAATTTTTTACAATTAATAGAAATACAGAAACTTCACTCTTTAAACATCGTGGAAATTTTACATAATTTTCTGTACACTCATTTTTCAGAAATAATTGCAATTCAAGGCTTTATAACTACTCTGCGGCTTTATGCAAATGTCTACCTGCGAATTTGCATCTATTTTAAATTTATTAATTTTTCACAAATTTTTACTGCCGAATTAATTTTTGAAGGCCCATCAAATTCCACGAAAAAGAGACTCGTGTATGAGAAGTTAGTAGTTTAATTGGCACAAATAAAACCAGGAACTTTACCCACCTTTTTCTGTACTGGAAGATAATGTAGACGATGATGGCATTGCCAACAAACAGCAGTGCAATTAGGACGGTCGGCAGTACGACATCTGTAAGGTTAAAGCAGTCAGATGTGATTAGTGTGTATCTAGCAACCGCGTGCAGTTTTTCATGCAGCCTCGCTTAAGTTGGTGCACCGGCCATCTTGGTGCACGCCCTCGAGCGTGGCACAGTGTACTTTGAACGGGCGCTGACTAATCGGTCGAAGTTTGCCGTTAACGTGATCATTTCCGTGCCGAGTTCCCCTCAATCGAGTATATCAATTGTAATTAATAGAGAAATCGTGTTTTTCGTTGTGCCGAGTCATTGGTGCAGCGTCATTGGAAGCTTGAACTTCCTTCAAGAACTGATCATTTAGTGTCTCCTACAATTTTACAGACATAACTTTCTGGACAAGGAACTTACAATTTGGCAATTACTATCTGATTACTGGAGATTACTAAATTTTATAAATGCAACTTTCTAGACGGGGAATTTAAATTACATTTTGGCAATGCATTTCGACGAAATGTTCGTCATTAAGATGAAAATTGAGTGGGAAAGCTAGGAGAAAGGAGAAATCGAATTCAAGGGTAGCAAGAATCGATGCAGGCGAGCTTGAACTTGGCCCATTTATGTCTTTTATGGATGCTAATAAATGTAAATTGGAAGTGACCCCTATCTTCGATGAAACTGATAACTGCTAGTCAATTGACAGAGAATTCGATCAGAATGCAAGGTACATGTCACTGATTTCTTCAAGCTCCGTCAAAAGTGACAACGATAAGGTGTAATGTTGATTTCCGAGCGTGATTGGTCCAGGGACCAACAATGCAACGAAAAAATGAGGAAACGATAAGAAACCGGGAAGTTTATGCAATCTCTTTAGTATGTGCTATCTCGGTACTCGTTGCGTTAATTCCAACAAAGCAAGGCCAATGGACTATAATATCATCGATGATTGTTCCGTAATATCGGGATGCAAGTGCAAGCTTATAATCATGGAGATTCCTGGACTTTCTCCGCTCGAATGCAGCAACTATTCGAGCGGGGATAATTAATGATAATTACTTAGCAAACGCCAACAAATTGCTGTCACGTTATCACTCTGTTTCACCAGATGTTCAATATTTAATTTCGAAGATCTCTGTTGCGGAGGACAAATAAACTTCCGTATGAAAGCTGTTCTTAACAGATCTACAATTCCATTAAAAAGACAATTATGTAACAATCTTCAGAAAATTGCAACGATATTATCCATCTGTTTAATCAGACATTTAATTTCGAAGGTCTCTATCTTCAGTGATCACTGTTCTTAAAAAATCTGAAATTCAATTAAAAAGCAACAGAAACTTCCCTTGTTGTATTTTGTTATTGTAGCACAGTCGTTACAATTGATTAATAAAAAAAAATGGGAGTAGACGAAACGAGTGGATGACATTTGAGCGAAGCTATTAATGAATGTTCGAACCATGTTAAAGAAATATGTAATAAGTGCAATGGTACGTTCTCGTGACGAACAATTACATATTACATAAGATCGAATTGCACCGTTAGTACTGCAATTGTAATTTCGAACGTCATCCGCGATTACATAACAATTACGTTGGCAAGGAATTTTCTACTGTTCGAAGTTTTAGAGTGGTCGAGAATTGCACACGAGTGCAATTGCTGCGTGCACGTGTGTTATCTTATCGAAGAGGCAACAAGGTGCTCGCAACGAAACCTGACCTTTGCCTCCAACATTTTCCACTATTCACCTTCTCGGGGATTCATGCAATTACTATGCTTCCATTATCGATGGCATAGATATCGACGACGATGTTATGTCATCCTCACGTGAACCAATTGTTTATTCAGATTTAAGGGGATTAGTCAAATAATTCCACACGTGAATAACACGGTAGTCACGGTAGTTTAAATGACAATGGCGATCTCTCACTACTTTCAAGCGCTCCATTTTTAGAAATTCGCGAATGCAACAAGGTTTTATGGAACAGTCGATGGATATTTGTTTTCCTGGTGTTGTTTTGCGGCACTTTGGGCGAAATGCGTTCGAAGGCAGATACACCGTGTGCAACACGAGCTCGCCGACGACAACACGACCGCGTACACGTTTGATGGAATTACACTGCACAGAGGAAAACACGATTTTCGGGGAATGGCAGACACGGAAAGCGATCCGGTTTGTTCGAAAAACAGAAACTCGGCCGGCGATTTTTTTGTGGGAGAATTTTCAGCGAGTTTAGGTTCACTGACCTACGACGTAGTCCGATTGCTTCATCATGGCTGATTGCGACGAATCCATAATCTCCCTGGTGCCGGCTGCGGCTGCGTCCTCGCCTCGCCCGATTCTAACCCCCGTGCCGAGGATATTGTCTCCGGACAGAGATGACAGCTGGTGGTGCTCGTGTTCTGTCTTCAGGATAACCGCTGACGTCGCTGAAAAATGGAGACAAAAAATATAGTTAGGCCGCGAACCAATAAAAACGATTCATCTACGCGTCGGACTATTTTATTCGAGCCGCGCTCTGGCCAAAACAAAAATGAATCGCCTTTTATATCAATTTTACATTTCACTGTCAAATTATCCGATTAATTTTTGCCTTTTAAAATAAATTCACATTGAATATTACACTATTAAATATGTATTTGCAATTTCCCCTTTATGTGCTATAAAAACGAATACACTAGAAATAACGTGTATAATTACACGCTTGTGCCACAGGCCATATAATTACTAGTTAAGGACTGAAATAAAAAGAGAGTATTCTATTTTTACAACAAAATGCACCCACAGAAAATGCATTTTACGCAAAATTGTCCTCGACAAGAACGTAAAACGTTCCAAACTGCACAACCGTCAAAAACAGGTTAAAACCGACAATTAACAGAGCGTGAATAATTTTCGCAAGTTCCGGCATTGCCAACGTGACCCTTCAGCAGCGCGCAAAAAGGTCACGTTTCTGAACTGCGCCAGGACATCCGAAAAACAGGGCATAAATTCATTCGCAGAGAAAGATAGCCCGTATTTTTCAAATTTTACGGCCGTGCTGCAATTACGTGGAGTGCATTTTTTTCACGTTTCATGCAGCTCGACCGTGCACCGTGGGAACGTTTGTCCATTTTTGCGACGAAATGGTAAAACTTTTGATAGGGTTCAAATAGGACAATGAGACATTTTTTGGATTGAAACCAAAGCGTTGCAGAATAATGGAAACATACAAAGACATGTTTTGACATTGGAAATGTTTATTAAAGGTGATCTTTCTTGAAATTATTGTTTTTTATAACGCCTGGAGGAACGTTCAGATTTTTTAAATTAAATCACATTTTTAGGAAAAAGAATTCCGTCATACATGAAAATGGACAAAGTCGTTCAATCGTTCTAGGGTTGATATTTTTGTGACTATTTTGAAGCAATTGCAATGAAGAAAGTGTCGACATACTTTGAGCAGCAATAATGGACGTTTACGATTCCGTCGATCGGCGTTCCACCTTCCCCCGAAGTAAACACGCGACTAGCAATAGGTCTTCTCGCGTTTTACCTTCGACCTCTGCGGGAAGTTCGAATGGCTTGAAACTGGAGACTGTTCGAGCAGGCGGGAGCCAGAGTTGCTCGAGGCCTGAATCAATTCAATGTTTGAATTGCCCTGATTGGTACCTTCTCCCCCCTTTCCCACAGTCACCGAGCCCTTAAATTGCCAGCCCCCTGGCTCCTGCTTGCCCCGACGAATGCTCCATTCACATTAATTAACACCCCACTTGCGTCTTATTTAATATATTTATTGAATCTACCTAACCACCAAAAATATTCACTCTTCTATCTGAAGAAGAAGTTGAAGGAAGAAGTCTTTCAAATGGGAAGATGCAACTAGTCTTAAACTGAAGTTACGTAATCAGAGATACGACGAAACAAAGATTACAAACCAGTAAACAGTGTTGCATTTTAATCTCGCTTAACCCATTCGCATCATTAGCGTATACATATATACGCTCAATTTTCCTGGTGAAATATAATAAAAAAAAGTTTGGTGACAAAGGCCTCCTTTTCATATTTCCTTATGCGTCAACCACGTGTTGCAACTTGCAAAATGTTTACGAGAGATGGGTCGTATTCGGAAACAATCGTGATACATGCTGAATATTCAGGATTTATCGCAAGTTTGAATACGATCTAGAGGTTCCAATACCCATATCCTCGATCTCGAAGGATTAACGTGACCAAGGGAATATTGCAATATTCCCATCCGAATTTCCAGGCAAGACTAACAAGAACCTGGCCACTTCCTTTCATCTATTTAGCAACGCGCGTGAGAATTATGCGAAAAAGTCTGCATTCACCGATGCTAACGACTCTGACAATGTATTCAAGTGATTCATGCAGACAGGTAGTCGACGGCTCTATTAATATAAAACTTTAGCCAATGGGAACGCCAATTATATATGTACAATCGGCTAAGTATGGTATCAAACTTGATCTATAATGTATTCGCAAAAAAACGAAGATTTCAAACTGCTCGGTATTTACAAACTCTCGTTGACATGCAGTTGGCGGTCTGTTACATTTTCATATCCGTTCACGTAACGCGGAGAGTTAAAGTAAATGCATAGCAACATAAAAAGGATAACGTTTAACCTGTTCACTAGACTGCGGGTTTTATGCATTTATGACAAAAATGATTAGATGCAATACAAAACTGTGAAAACATTATTAAACATCTCACTATATTACTTTCGACTCATTGAACTTATTGGAAAAAGAAATGGTTAAACTTCACCTTCTGGGACCAAAATTTTTTAACTTTTTTTTTACATAATCCCGTTGATCTTAACGAGAAAATGTCAAAAATCGAAATTTTAATGCGAGGAATTCACTGGTTCAAAATCGCTCGTCTCTAAGCACACGTAACTTTTGAACCAGTGAATTCCTCGCATTAAAACATCGATTTTTGGCATTTTCTCGTCAACATCAACGGGATTATGTGAAGACAGTTAAAAATTTTTGGTCCCAGAAAGCGAAGTTTAGCCAAAGAAGTAAATGTCTGCGTAGCTTCTGTGTCTCGCAATTGATGCAGACAATGTTTATTTCGAATCAAAATCCGCAGTCCACTGATCACTGTATCCAGGTGAGTCTGTCACGAGTTCACTCACAATAATAATCTGCGGTCTTGAACGTTGGCAGTGTATTTTTTTTATCGAGCACAGGCTTGGGAAGATGCCAGCATACACAGTGCAGACGAAACCATACGAAAACCACGTCGCCAATGTGTTTATTCGCGCGTTGAAGTATGTGTGCTGAAACCTCTGACGTAACGGAGTGTATTTAAGCGATTGAGGCGCGAAATATTTTCTATTAATGTCTCCGACACTGTTTTATTGTTCGCTTTCCGATTTATTAGTTCTCACTTGGTTGAATATTTTGCTTCACGACGAGAAATTTTCTTCGCAATGAAAAATTTGCTTCACTGGCTAAATTTTCGAGATTGTTGGTTATTAAACAGTAATCAGTTTGATTGAGCACCTTCTCCGATCACTGTACGAGGTTAGAATGATTTCGTGTAGGCTGCGAGACCAAATTCAGCTCTGACTGTAAATAACATCTTTCGGATGTTTCCACGAGAACGCACGTTCTTATCGAGCTCGAAGCGGGAACGGAAACAGAGTAGTTTACGAGCCTGTGACACGTCGATAAGCCATGAATTTATTACCTCGGTGTTACTAACTTGCACACGTCAAATCGCAATTTCGGAATGGTAATTTGTATTGAGCTGTGACGCATCGTGCTTAAAATAATTGCAGAATCGGATACGTAAACGAGGTAGATAATATTTAAGCAATGTTTACTGACTGAACAATTTTCAGAGCCCACAGAACTCAGGGAAGCACAATAACAGTCCACAAAAACTGTTAAATATTTTTTACACTATGGAATCATTAAATTTTACACATTAAAAAGTTCAATGAATTGTCAATGAATTCTGTCTTAAAAACCAGTAAGGCAATTTAACCATTTGCAGGCAAGGAGTATGCAAATCAGGAATATGTTTCCGAAAAAGCTGAATAAGTTCTTTTCTTATTTAAATTTTTCAATGATTTCATTTTCCTACGCCTATTAAAATTATTAAAAAAGGAAATACATTCTTATTCGCCTCCATTTTCTTATAATTGACACAGAATATTTTTATCTTGCATAAACATCCATATTCCTTCCACTTTGGATTTTATCTTATAGGAGCGAGTATCATCGACTATTCCAAGTAGCATAACTCACCGATGAGAAAAAGAGTAAGCTCGAACGGGACAGAAAGAAAAACTGCGTTAGCATACTCGAAGTTTATTGAACCAATGCGCGATCATGCTCGTTTCCCGGCGATTTATGATTTAACAATTCATGGAACTGTGCGTGAAGTTATATAGCATGGGTACAAAGTCGACAGCGATGACTCGATGGTTATAATGGAAGAGAAGAAACAATTAAACGAGACGGATGATATTCGCGAAGGGCGGTCTTCCACGAACATATCACAGCCTTTTCAAAGCCCACGTTTTTGAACGAGAACACGTTGCAAAAAAAATTACCGCGGTATTTACCATTTATTTCGCAGTGCAGTTAAACGCGTTCTCTAAAAAAAAAAAAAAAACGCACACGAATGAAACATGAGCTTGTGCAGTTATTGAAACCCAGTTTCACAAAAGATAGAACCGGGGGATCTCTTGTTATTCAAAGTAAAGCAAATTGAGATGGTTTCCAATTAGAACTTTTGAAAATTTTGATGCAAGTATTCATCGCTTCAGAAAACTCGGATGCAAGTAACTAATTACTCGCGTCGGAATTTTCCGATGTTCTGATGCGAATATTTAAAGTATTTTTCTTTGCAAATAAATTAGAACAGAGGTGGATAAATATAATGTGCCATTCATATCGGAGGAAATGAATAAAGATTCTTTCGTGTTCGGTAGCTGTGATTCCATTACCCTTAATTAGCAGATATCGATTCCTCCTTATCCCGAGCAATTTGTCGATAATCAAACATTTCCGTTCTATCGAATAGCAGTTGACCCAATTGTATATTTTTCCGTTGCACCTTTATCGATTGTGCTATTTTCGTCGTTATTTATATACAGTTAATTGAAACGTTGTATTGCATGTTGCTAATTTCGCGATTTATGTAAAATCGATGTGTAAACGTACCCTCGCGACACATGTAATAGTTTATCGTGTGTGCATGGTGGAATGGACTTTAAACATGTTTTGGATCGTGCCGCGGAATATCATTGTTTCACATCTTGACAGATCATTATTGATACACTGACTTGCAAATCCCTGTCGATACTCCATTGTACATTTTGCTCCTGTCGCTTATTTTCCCTGAAATCACTTTAACTGAATGTCTTCCAGAATTACAATCTCACATTTTTCTAATATTTTATTGTCGCACACTGCAATAAAAAAATTTAAAGGATTTTTTAGAAATTCGAAATTCTGTAGTGAAATATCGGCTTGGGTCAGAAATGACTCCGGCACAGGCCTATAGCACCCGTAGGAGTCCGAGGGTTAATAGCTCTGAACTCTAAACGCTCCGACCAGAAAACAATCGAATGTATTTCTGCGCTATTTTCCCAATTCCTTCTATTTCGGTCTGAACACTGATAATCTCTCTCGAATGTAAACATACCCTTACGAAACCGGTTCTTATCAGCTGAACAACATCCTAGCCAGCAATTCGACAACCGATACGCGCGAGGCTAAAAAGAATTAAACTCGATTGCGTGAGAATCGAACGATCCGTTATCATCGCTGAATGTGGGAAGATTTTGATGAGGCATGCTGATCTATCACGGGTCACCGGCTATCGCTGCTCCATTCTACAATTATCGTTCTCCGATTCACGATGGCTGCACGCGCCGTTCACGTTTCACAATTCCCCTGCACCGGGATGGCCCCGATGGAAAATGAAAGCTTCTTCTTGCTGGAACTCGCGAAAAATCGTTCAATGGAACGATTCCTACAATGTTTTCGCTTCAACGATCGCGTTGACCCCGCCGGAGACTGACGAAACGGGTGACGATTTTTGCAATAGATTTTTACTCCCCCGAGAATATCACCCGTAGATCACTTTCTTTCGATTCGATTTCGTGCTTTCCGGCAATTTCCGGATCTGCTGTTGACGAACGTCTGTTTGAAAAGAAGGAGACAGTTGGAATTTCGGAGGTGGTTGCAGCGCTCCGTTATCAGAAATCATTTTCGTGGAACCAGAATGAAAACAGAGATCTCGCACGGTTGAATGGAATCTTATCTTAACGCTGTTCCGAGCGGATTACCACGAACGTTCTTGTTTTCGATTGTTCTTGACCCAGCGAACTCTCGAGGCGAAATCGTGAGAATTTTGTTTTGTACAATTTTGGAAGCAACGGGCAACGAGAACACACTGACGTCGATGTTTCATTCACAACTATTAATGTTCGATGTATACAGTAATCTGGTCTGCGTTGGAGTAAATGAGGCAAGAATATAGTTATCGAATGTTACTTAATAATACGCTACTTTTACACTGCACAAAATCGAATGACCGTGTATCAGTAAATTGTGACTGAAAAATAGGTGATCTTCATACTCCTGTAACTTCGTGTAAAAAAATCTTAGCAAAAACTGACTTCCAGGGCGCGAAAGTAGAGACTCCGCCCTTTAAAATAAGCACAGGTACGGTGCCGTAAGATTTTTTAACACGGAGTTACAGGCGTTCAAAGATTAGGCTTTTGTGAGTCACAGTTCTCGAGGTGTTGTATGTTTGGAATCACAGGAACATTATTAATTCGATTGAGCAATAATGAAGACGATTATGAATACATTGCAGGATTTCGTTACCTCGAGGATGCAGAGGTATCCAAGTACAGCTGTTAATTACGTGCTTGTCGTCAAACAAGCTGATTATCGAGTCGGTCCGAGATGTCTTAACGAATTCGAGGATCACTCGACGCAGTGTGGAAGGTGTGCGCCTCGACTGGCGACACTTTGGCCTTTTGGTCATCGTTCAATCAGTCACAATTGTCGGTAACCCTCTAATTCAGTTTAATCCTTGAGCGCTCGCACGGTCGAGATGCCACTTGCAGGGCCGAATGGCTTCTCGAGTGCGACGCAGAACTGTTTCGGAGAATGGCTAACAGATTCACATAGAATTCGGTCGAGGAAACACACAAAACACCTCTGCAAGACTTTTGCATCTTGCATCAGGATCGATAAGAAAAATTCTACAACGATCTTTCATGTAATTAGACGCGTGCATAATTAAATTGTTGCTCCTCGAGCGGAACGAACGATACAGTCTGCGTACAGACAGCCGTACAGTTCGAAACTAACTCGTTACGTGCATAATCACATCTTCAAATTAGATGACTCGACAGAATCTGTACGCATTTTACCAATTTTCGGAAAAACACCGAGGAGGAAAAGACATTAAATGCGTAATTATTCCTGGTTCGGTCATAAATTAGAATTCGTTCTGTGGTATAAATTAGAAATGCAAACAGCATCAACCAGCAATTATCATCGTTCATTACCATACGCATCGCGGAGTGGTCAACAATACATTCATCACACTTTTGTGTGCGCGTTTTGCTGAAAGCAGTCGAAATATTTCAGACATTTCTCGCCTTATTAACACGCTGACCAATAGACAAATACTGAAATTGTTTGATAAAAACGGAATAGAAAAAGTTGATTTTTAGCCCTTAACCGTTTTAGTTGAAGAAAATTCATTTCACTCGATAATAACATAACAAAAACTAATTTTCATCAAACTATTCTCGCACAATGCGCGAGGATGGCATTTAAAGTTTCTTGCCGAGGTATAAAAAATGTATTGTCGGAAGAATTTATGCAAACGTGGTCGGAACATCATCGTACAATCGCGATGCATAATTCGTCATACTTTTCCGCGCTGAATATTCAAAACACGTCTTCTTCAACAACTTCGTTGTTCTCCGAAGAGCCCGGAGATGCTCGGCATTTGAATTTCAAAAAACAATGGATTTTCGACGCGGCGAAGTGAAAGCAACAACGGTCGTTGGCAATGCTGAAACTGTGAACAGACTCCTCAACCTAGTTTCGCACTTTCTAGCACTAGAAAACGAGAAGTAATTGCCGAGTATCAATTGCTTCGCACAGCCGAGTCCTCCGCGTGCCTTGTTTCGGCGATTCCCAAGCCGACTTCCGGTCGCTCTTATCGCCGAGAATCCGAGCACGAAGCGAAAATCGCGATCTCGTAACTTGCATTGTGTTCGGCTCGCGATCAACAATAGCCTTGACGATTACCAGGGATTGCCATAGTAATGACTGATGTCTTGTTCGCGGCCACTCAATAACTCTATTTGTTGTGTGCCAGTCAGGATTTTATTCGCGCAAATGATTCCGTTCGCACAATTCGTTCGAACGCCTGCAACGAACCTCTTTACGAGCTTCCCACATAATGATTTCGTCGGGAGCTTATGGTAGAAAAATTTGAAGAAAACGAAACAGGAATTATCGTATTAGAACTTGACTTACATTGTTTTCATCGATAGTTTTTGCTAAAAAATTCCGAGAAAGCAGCAATTGCAAGAATTTTTGTTTCGTAAGAATTTGATTTAGGGACAACGATCTTGTCGACAGCTTTTGGTGAAAAATATTTAAAAGGAACTAATTAAATATACATACGTGTGTACAAATACTTTCCAGCTATTATTTTATTGTTGTCGTTTCTATCTGCTAATTATGGCTGCCGATAAATGTAATTGGCACTTTATCTAAGACTATTAATAGGATTCTCATTGACCGTGTCATATCTAAAAGCGGCTAAATAATTTTCTTCGAACTAAAAATTCGAAAAGAGACACTCGGACTATAGCACTCTAGATAATTTTTTGGTTTATCTGGTATGTTTGTTGCTGTAGTAACGATGTTTTTCAAGCTCGTTTGGAATGCTCTCTTTTGACAGTGGATTCTTATCAGCACGTGGTACTTCTCTGATAAAAGTTCGACGATACAAGCCTTCTTATTCCATTCGTTCATTCCGCGTCGTTCACTGGGCGCGGCAGTAAAAAAAATCATGGAATACGATAACGACACCAACTACATTATGCCATCAGGATTCACAGATAACAGAACTCGTTTCCTAAGCGAGGCATCAGATGTTCGTGCGCAAAATGGCGAACTGCTAAGGACTCTCGTATAAACAGTATGACTCACATATTACCTTACCAACGAAGCAAGTGTATCAACGAACTGCAAATACGCATTCTCAAATTTTCCAAATTGTCCGAATTTGAAAATTGACCAAATTTCATCGACAGAAAGAAAAGAATCGGCACGTGTCCGCGAATCGAGATTCCGTTCATAAGAATAGATTTATGACCGGCAGAAAAAGGAGCCGAAATTGCGTCAGTCAAGCAAAGCGCAGAACCTAATTTTAGCCGGTCGTAGATCGGGGCCGACCCCGATACAAACTGTTCTGCAGCGAAAAGGATAAGAGAAGCAGGATAAAAGAATCAGAAGCATGATCGCGCAGAACTCGCGTGCGTTGCATCAGTCACGTATGCACCACGTGCGGAGAGAAAGACTTCTTGGCGGAGGAAATTGCAAGGTCGATGACGAACTCGAGAGATCGCTGAAAATCGGCGATACAAGACGAACGAACAACGCATGCACGCGGAAAATGGAAACGGGACGAGGTGTCACTGTTTTCAAGAGGAACAGCTGATTTTTCGGATATCTTCGAGATAAACATCCGTCTATTTGCTCCGCGTTCAATTAGTGACAGCTTTATCGCTTAGGGAAGCTGACGTTCGAGTGAATGCTTTCCAAAAACGATTTCCGAAACCACCAAGATTTGCTAGAGCATTTTTAATACTGAACTTCAGAGCTACACTTCCTTCCATCACTTTTTAAAGTTTGCTGAATATAAAGTTGATGTATAATCAACGGCTAGAGAGTTTGATTCCTTAATTTGAAAATTTATGCCTTCAGTCAAATATTTTTCACAGAATTTTTCAAGCTATTTTAACTCATATAATGTTTTTAATTTACCGAATAAAGAAGATTTATTTTCCGAGCTCTCCAAACGAATTTTTGGAGCTGACTTTCGTACCTACTCTTGTTTGTGTAATTTTTAGAATTTGCTGAATGTAAGTTTGTAATTCATAACAAGTTCTCAGATTCTTATTCCGAAGATTTGTCTCTTGAATCAAGTTGCCCCAAAGGACGATCAGAACTGATTTTCAAAGGCGATAACTTTCCAGATTCTTGAACCAATAGATGGAAGTCTAGTTGAGTAATAGTGGATCCTCTTGAACAGAAGAGCTATTTGTTTGAGGCACTATCTTTCCGTCGATTTATCTGAGTAAACTATTAATCCAGTGAACGAAGTTCCGTGCTTTGAAACTGTAATGGCCGAACTTCCACGGAGAAGTAGATTTTCTAAATTATTAATCTTCAGATCATTTCCTGTCCTCCGAAGCTAATTCTCTGAGCAATATTTTTCTAATAATGCCCTAGAATCTCTTATCAGCTAAATAAATAAGTTTCCTACGCTCCGAAGCTAATTTTCAGCAAATTTTAATAACATTTTTAACAATCTCTGAGAATATATTATCAGCTGAATAATTAAATCTTCCACTTCTGGAAGCTAATTTTCCGAACGATTATTTCTCTAATAACGTCTCAGAGCCAATTCTCAGCTAAAGAAATTTGCCCAGTGTTCCGGAAACTAATTTCGCATAATTTTCCATTCTGGAGCAACAAAGTTTCTCATTTCGAAGCTACTAAATCACTCGCCGCCGCGGAGAAGTCGATCCAGAGACACGATTTTCCGATTCATTTATCAAAGTAAACTCCCGGCCGAGGAGATGAAATTTCGCGCGGCGTGGAATGTGCAACGGCAAATGATGAACTCCATTGTCCAGAGCAGTCGAGCTGCTCGGGTTTCGCCTGGAAATTTTATAATAGTCGAGTAAACAATATTTCTATCAACCACGGCGCAAGTAACGGAGAGGTTCGAATGGAATTCCCGTGCACGTGCTACGTCAGCTGAACAGGAGTCCGATCGATGGAGAAGACTGGCCTTTCTGACGATCGTCCGGCTTTCTGCGTTGTTCGACGAAGCGATCGTCGATCGCGAAATTCGGGATCGAACGATCAGATTTTCGCAAGTACAAGGCACGCGCGTAGTGACGCAATCGGCTCGTCATCTCGCGAACGAACATTTTCGACCGGTTCAGGTTTAGACACGATAGTACACGTGATTCTGAGCAACGATGCTGATTGCACGCGTTGTGCCAAGTATAAATAATTTGATTAATTTGACCGCTGTGGATCACGACAGAAACGCGAACGTATTCGCGTCGTTAAGCGGATATTCTGGCGTGACTGGTCCGAACAATTATTTTTTCCCCTCATGCATCGAAAGTATAGTATTTCGAAAATATGCTCTGAAAATGTTGTGGTCCTACTTGAGAAGATAACGAAATTATAGGTCGTGTAGTGTGACGCATCCGAGACTGATAATGTCAATTTGGGCTATAAATATATTTCATATCACTAATATTGATGCGGCTATCGAATTCAAATTTTGCACACGTCTTATGTATATATGTAGCTATTGTCAATACCACAGGTATGCCAAAATAATTTTTTTTTACAATTTTTACAGCCTTTTAAAGATAAAGAATACTTTCAGTTCGGTTTTACATTCGGAGTGTCGCCATTTTTTTAATTTGTTACATTTTTTTCTGGTACTAACTATAGCTAGAGCATACTAAGAACATACGCTCGTACTCAAGTTTGACGTATTCCATGGTACCGTTTTGTTTATGCGACCATCCTTCGAAGACAGCTAAATGTGTATGACTGACACTTATGTTAATAACTGTTACGAAACTGTCTCAAAAAATTTATAATGATACGACCTCTTCGTGACTCGCTTCCGTTTCGTTTTAACGTAAGCAATAATTTCATGAAAAATTCAGAAATTTTAGATAATGTCATTCACTGGTTACGCTAATTCTCGGATTACTCGTAAGAAATGCAAGAAGTTACATAAAGCAGTCGCTTAATTGATTAACGGGTGGAAAAACAGCCATAATTCAGACGATAATCGATCGAGAAAAGTATTCGGAATACGTGTTCAGCAGATTTTCACACGACTTTTAACTGTATTTATGAGTGAACACGCACGACGATAATGCAACCGCATTGTTCAATAATCAGGAATAGGTTTCCGATTAAGGGACAATCCACGCTACGTCTTTGCCGTCTTCGGAAAAACATCAATAACAACTGAATAGTTGATAAGGAAAGATATATCGGAAGCTTCTGATTGCTATCGGCAAACTAAAAGCAGTTGCATCAAGCTGTCCCAAAAGTTCTCTTCGCTGTACGTAACATACGCAAACAACACGATCATTTTTCAGTCAATGTTCTATTACTTCGTAAGCATCCATTTATTTAACCGTGTCATTGGCCTAAAAACACACTTCGAATTCGCACTGTGCGCTGTAATTGAAAACGAAACGAGCTTTTGGGATAGGCTAATTCAATGCCACAACAATTTCAGCAGATAGAAAAGGACAATGTCCTCGATCTGAATGATTCATGAGGAAATTACTGACGGCTGCAATTGGGCGGTATTTCAAATAAATCGCTGGAGCAAGAAACAATAGCGAAATCGTCTTGTTACTATCAGCAAATAGAAAGCAGTTGCATCAGGCTGTCCCAAAAATTCTTTTCGCAATGTAGCATACACAGGAACACGTTCATCTTTCTGTCAATGTTTCATGCATTCGTGCATTCAAGCACACCGTTTGCTGGCTTTGGAAAACAATTTCGAATTCACGGTGTGTGCTGCAATCGAAAACGAGACGATCACACAGAAACAACTATGATCGTCGTTCTGTGAATGTTCTATTATTTCGTAGGGTTTCATGTGTTCAAGCACACCGTTTGATAGCTTAAAAAACAATTTTGAATTCACGGTGCGTGCTGCAATCGAAAACGAAGCGATCACACAGAAACAACTATGATCATATTTCTATTATTGAATGTTCTATTATTTCCTAGGCTTTCATGTATTCAAGCACACCGTTTGCCAGCTTAGAAAACAACTTTGCCTATGCACCTACAAATGCGAAACCGAGCATACACAAACAGCGTGATCGTCTATCTGTCAGTGCAACATCATCTCTAGAAGATTCATTTCTTCGGCAGTGTCATCTGCCAGCACGAAAGACTGTTCTGACCGTACACAGCGTGCTGCAATTAAAACGTGAGACGAGCTTTTGGGACAGCCAGATTAATCGGCAAAAAGTGGCAGCGGTTTCAGCAAACGGGAAATAAGATTGTCGCGTGGTCGCGGTGTCTAAGTGAACTGAGGCTTGAGAATCAACCGTGACACTCACTTATCAGGTTCTTGAAGGTGTCGGTGAATATTCGTATCATGGTGGATAATCGGCGAGAAGCTCCCTGACGGTCCTCCTGCCCTTACAAACGAATTCGTCGTGTGTTTCCGCGCTGTGTCAGCTGCCGCACGCCACCATAACGCGTTCCTGCACGACACTTTCGTTAAAATCGCACAGCTCCCACTGCTTCTCGAACTATACTACTATAGCATCAGCGGGCCCGCGCTCGAACGACTCGCGGAGTCTCTCCCCGAAAGCCTCTCCTCTCCTCTCTCTCTCTCTCTCTCTCTCTCTCTCTCTCTCTCTCTCTCTCTCTCTCTTTACAGTCTCTCCTTCCCCCGGTTCCCTCGTTTCACGCGATCTATATATCTCTTTCCTCGAATCGCGAGCAAGAGTCGCGCTGCCCTTACGCGCCAACGATCGGAAACAATTTTCCGTCGGATTTCCCTAATCCTGAAGCTCGCCGAGCCCTTCAACCGGATCCCTTAGCTGGATCTTTCGTCTCTCGCGAGTTCGCGGGAATTGATAGCTATCAGGCTAATGCGACGAAGACGGAGATCCTCTGCGATCAATCACTCGAGACAGCGAGGTTTCTAGACCTTGACGCGTTAGGCTGACGAGAAACGCTCCCTCTCGTTTTAATGAGAATGTAATGCTCTCGGAATGAGACCTTTTTGCGATTCGGACGAGGAAATTGGAAACTCGGATTTTTGTCGAACGAAGAAGCTAGCTGGCAGAAATTGTGAATCTTCGTTTTGGTTCGTTCATTTGCGAACGGAGTCTTGTTCTAGCTGCCGATGCAGGTTCTTCGGGATTTTCTCGGGACGACTCGAAATTAAGGATCTCTTTAACGAGGAAGCTGATCGCAGACAGGAGGGATTCTGCTGAGAGCCTGGGAATATTCTTTTCGCCGAGATGACTCAGTGATATACTCTTGTCCAAACACTTGATCTGTGCACTCTTGCTCTTGAAAATTTTCTCGGAACGATTCACAGTCAAGGACGTTCTTAATAAAGACGCTGATAGCAGACGGAAAAATTAGTACAGCGAGCGTCGAATCACCCTTTCACTTCGTTCACTCACTGAACGACTGTTTAAAATTCTTGGAAGTGTGCTTGACGAAATTGAAACCCAAGAATGTCATTAACGAAGAATCTAACAGCAGCCGGGGAATGTTAAAACTTTGCGATTCAATTCAACATCGTTCATCTTCTCGCGCAATCCACAAAACATTGCGAGCCAGAGATATTCGAAATAGAGAATCGTCATTAAATAAAGATATCCTCAGAAATGAAGAGTAGAAGGTTCCATAAAAGGGTCCTTTTAAAACGTCACTGGCAGACTTCCTGTTGCACTTCGGCAAACCGTCAAGCACTCCTTAAAATCTTCGACAACTAAAAATACGTGAAAATATCTTCCTAAAACCGGTCCTTCATCCTTCACACTGTCACCACCTTCTTCAAGTTTTTATCAATCAGAGTCAAAATTCCTCGAGGAGAGTATACACTGTCTGGATCATCAATCAGTCAACATGTAACTGTTGAGTTAATCTGGATCGGATGGACACTGATCGAGTAATGCCGGTAGACTGACGCGAAGATCGTGATAGCGTTTGAAAGACGATCCAGCGGAAGTGCGGCGGCAGTTGACGCACGCGTAGGAAGCGGAAGCTCGCGTTCCGAACTATTTCGAACGGTTCCAGCAGCGGACAGGGTCCTGGAAGACTCGCGGACAAACTGAGCGGGATCGCCGCGATTTCATCGGCTTTATTATCGACGAGAAACGCGTGTCACGACGGGGCTACGCCTCCGTTCGTTTGCGGCGAGCCGACGACGCCCTTTGACCCCCGGCGAACACGGGCGAAAAGAAACGAGAGAGAGAGAGAGAGAGAGAGAGAGAGAGAAACGACTCCGTTATCTGTTATCGGTTGCATTCGCGCGATGCATCGAACGGTGCATCGCCGAGCCTCCCCACTTCGTGCCTTTGTGCAGCTGTCGATCGGATCTTCAGGGAGTTCTGCTACCCCAGAAATTGTTATCTGACGAGGAAAAGTTGGAGAGTCGCGAGCCGAGGGAGTTGAGGGCGGAGTCGATACCAGTTGCTAAATAATTGCGATTGTCCGCGGAAGTTGAGATTTATCTTTCTTCCTCGATTTTCGAAGGATTTTCGCGGAGATTCAGCCCCGAATGCGAGAGTCTACTCTCATTTGAGATGAGATTTTGGTTTGCTACGAGCTTTTCTAGTTATGCTTGGGATTGCAGAAATCAAGATTCAGAGAAGCATTAATTTTCTTTTTACCAGATTTGAAAATTCGTGATACATTCGAGTGAAAATTGGATTTCATTGGCATGTTTGCAATACGAAAGATTTAGAGTAGCTATGATCAATTTTCACTTTCTCGTTTCGATTGGATTGTACTGATTCAATGGGCGCTTTTGGGGTTCAGCACTTAACCTGTTCAATTGCAATTACGAGAAATGGAGTCAGATGAAATTACTCGGTACGATATCTGAACTGCTCTCGGTACAAAAATATACTGAATGTTACTTGACTGCACAGAGACTCCAGCAGGCTGTTAAAAATTGTATATTACTAGACTGCGGTTCTTTATGCAGAACAACATTTTTCCGCGTCGATTGCGAACAATAGAAGCCAAATAAAAAGTTCTTTCTTCCTTTAACCCTTTGCACTCGAAGCTATTTTAACTGCAAAACGAAACATTTCTTTCGACCTAGAATATATCCCTTCCATATATTTTTATTTTCATGTTATTCATACGAAAATGGTGCAATTTACTCGTTCAATACTGAAACGTTTAATAATTTATTAAATACAATCAGATTTAATAATGTAAACAAATTTTGAATAATGATAATGATAATGATTTTTAGTGGCGCCTTACAGTCGCCATTCGAGTGCTAAGGGTTAATAATTTTAATTGTTTCATCACGGAATCTCATGTAAATATCCGATCTGGATACAGTCGATTCATATTTTACAAGCCCCCAACATATTGCACCAATTGAAATCGAGAAAATGGAATATTTATTGATCAACTGATTAAACATTAAAATTTCGATACATCAGCGAACCAACATCGGACCGTACGCGTTATAAACAAGAGTAATTTGTTGATGAATATGCTCTACACGATTCCGATCGTTAACCACACGAAACGAGGCTGAGCAAAAGAGAGTAAAACAACAAAGCTTGCAGCAGCAAGGTTAATGAATTTCCCGAGATATCCGCATTTTCTTTTTCACCGTCGTAAACCTAACGCAAAACGTCTAGCATGATTCTGTACAAGGTTTCCTCTATTGCTCGGAGGCATGCTACGTTCGCCTTTAGGTGTATGGTAACAGTTAAGAATCTCGGGGGCATTCAAGAAGAATCTACTCCCCATCTTTAATGGTTTCCAAGGAAACAGTTTGTGCCACTTTGTGGGTATCGTTCTGTATAATTTCGCGAAATTACTTGGACGTCTCGAGCTCGTCATGGTAACTTCTGTTACTCTGCTGGAAAGGAAACGATGTTTTTATTAAAACGACATCTAATACGACCTAACAGTCTCCGAGTCTTTCGAGATTTCATCTCTTTCTTGGAGCCGGCGGCATCAGGCAAGAGTGGTACTGTTATCATTAGTATGCGAAAGGAAACAATGACTTATTTATGGTAAGCGAAGCTTTGGAGGAAGAGTAATCGCGAAACAGCTGGCAACGAGCGCAGAAGCCATCCTGTATAATTAAGAGCACCGTATAGAGCGCAAACCAGAATGCAACCGGTTTCTATTGCTCCAAAATCGTATTGTTAATGAAATCCAGTTGTCTGAGCTACTTCTAACGGAGCTGGAGACCCAGGGGATTGATTGTAAATTGAATTAAAAATTTGATTAGAATGCTTCGAAATAGCATTTTGAGCAAGTTCAAGCTTCTGTGACCTATGGACAGTTTAGAGGATCACTCCGAGGTTGAAAAGAGATTTAAATCAATGTCTGAGAATGTTTTCGAAACAGTTTGATGGGTGTGGAACCGGTTCGTGGTCGAAATTGATAAGAATGTGACAGCAGTGGCATCATGATGGATAATCGCGCGGGGCATCTCGAATGACGAAGACGACCCTGAGCTAACGACGCCACATGGCCTATCCTTATCCCCACTTTCTCGGATTTACACATTCGACGCTCTTCATGCTGGCAATGCTTCCAAGAACACCTCTCTCTGCTGAAAAATGTACTCCGATCGATCCGGTTATGAATCTCTCGCCTCGTTCCATCGAATCTATGGAAATAACACCGAGCCAACCCCTATGCATCCTACCGCCATACACCAATCCCATACCGACACTTTCCTATCACTTCCCGGTGCAGATTGCGTCATTTCTATCGCTCACCTGAAATTTTCGTCACTTCCTTTTCGATCTCAATTTCCAAATCGCCACTTAAACGCGGTGATCGCTAAAAAATGGCTATGAGTCAACCCCTGCGAAGCTTTCGGTCGAATAAGAATTCTCTGTCTACAGTTTTCGATAATAATTTTCACCGGAAAAGGGTTTTATTTGGCCGATTTTATCGACGTTATTCGTTCAAACTGAATTTTGCATTCCCCATTTTCAACCCGCATCGCTCAATCGCCACTTATAAAGGATCCAGTGAAATATACATATTTTATTCGTAATATTCAGTCATTTCTAGTATTGTATTATTTCGACAATTTCTCCACCCAACGGAATTTTTTACCTTCTATTTTCGTCTTCTTCGCTAAATCCGTGTTTAAATCCGGCGATCGTTAAAAACATTCAGCACCGAACCAGACCTTTTGGAACCTTCTATCAAAAATAAATCCCGCGTCCGAACTTTTCAATTATTTCCATTCGAACGAGGTCGACATTTTCACCGAAAAAGATTCTTTGTCTTTCATTTTTAATCTCTCCGGCTAAAAAAGAAAAAAATAACGCGAAACCAATCCCTATCACACATTCTACCAAACGTAAATCTTCGGTTGACATTTTTCAACCATTCCAACTACAAATAAAAGTTTTACTTTATCAATTTCACGATCGGACAGAATTTCTCACCCTTCATTTTCGATCTTCCCCGCTAAATCAATTAAACGCGACGATTGCTGAAAGGGAAACGTTTTAACCAATTCTGTGAAATTTTCTATCCAACATGAACCTTCTATCGATACCTTCTACACCGGAAAAAGACGTGAAACAAAAATATTTCCTACGACCATATGTTCGCGAGGCTCGACCTTGTTGCGCTCGTCGCGCGTTGCGTCGATCAACAAGGCTCGTCTGTTCGGAGTATTTAAAGAGAAAGACCGGAGAACGAAGCGTGTGACAAAGAGAGAGAGAGAGGGAGAGAGAAACAGATTGAAGAAGAGAGAGAGAGAGAGAGAGAGAGAGAGAGGGAACGTCTTCGACTGAGCCATTCCCAGCACGCTTTTATACGCCCACTGTGCGCGTCTTTTTTCGGAACAGCAGTTGCTGACCATGGTCGATTGCCATAACAAATTTTCCGATACCTGATGTTGTTTCCCCTTGGTCCGCCCGGGGCCGTCCTATTCTACTTTGCCTGCGAGGTGTTCCCTTGCGTCGCAGTCCCGTGGATCTCTCACATCTGATCCTCCTTTTCACGGAACAAAGGGCTCTAATGTTTTCCTTTGTCCGATCGGATCATGGGTCTCGGCCACTGCTACTCTTCTCTCTCGCATACGCTCCCTCCTCCTCGCGCGTGTATGTTTCGTGCTTTTCGAAGACTGTGGTTTCTATTCTGGTCCGGCGGATTCAAGGACCGATACCCGATCGAAGTTTATTTTACTCCCGACAGACTCTTTGGCTCCGTTCCGCGATCATCATCATCGAAAATAAAACACCTCCCGGTCCCGTTCTACAATTTTCCTCTTTTCGATTCTTCCACGACAGAATCAATCACAAAATTACATGTAACAGAGCCCAGTCCCCTGGCGGCTATACACGTCGCATACGTCCTCCCTCAATTATTCATCGAATCGAGCCAATGCAGAGACAGCTGACCGGAGAGTGTCAACGTCCTCGCACAGCTGGGGGAACTTTTTCGGGACGGTGCAGGTCGGATCGGATCAGATTCCTGCCCTCGAGGTGACTTTTAGCAGTCTGGCCAACTCCATCGAAGCTCAACAGCTCTCCGGTATGTTTACAGTAGCCATTTAACTTTCTCTCTCTCTCTCTATCTATCTCTTCGAGACAGGGAACAAAGGATCAGAGCTGGTCCCAAAGCATTATCCTCGAACCAGTTGTCCTCGAGCCTTATCCGGAGCCAGTTCGATACCTCGCAAAAGCTGCCAACCGAGAGACACACTGGTCTGCCCAGTTAGCTTGAACAGAACTAGCTGGACAGCTAGTCTATTCCATAGAGCCTGCACTTTCGGAGCGGATCGTCCAGGCAAGGATCGCGTTGTTGTTCAAACTGATTGTTGACGCCGACGTCGAAGCGTCAGTTCGATACCTCGCCGGGCTGCCAACCCGAGAGATACAGCGTCTCTCTATCCAGCTAGTTTGGACTACCGTTGTCTAGCCACTGCTAGATAGCTGGTCTATTCCATAGAGCCCGCTCGGACACTTTCGGCTGTCCAGGAGCGGATCGGCCTGGCAACGATCACGCTGCTGCTGCTGTTAACGTCGAAGTTGACGCCGAAGCTGCTGTTGCTGAAGTTCGACGGTTCCCTGAGGAGCTGGTGCTCTTTGTTCCTCTTCTCTTCACGATATCGCGCGTGCGTCGTGGAGCGTAATCGCGAGGCGTGCGTGCGTGAACGTGAAAGACGGCGACGCGAGCTCTCCATTGATAAAAACGCTGTGATAGATAAGACGGCAAGAGTCGCGTGGTCCCACTATCAGAAACGCCGACGACGACTGGAGGAACGGCGTTCCCTACCTCTCGCCGGCACGGCGACCGAGACCAACGGATCGGGGAACCACTCTGTGGTGAGGGCAGAACGACAGAGACGGAGAGATAGAACGCGGACAGGTGGGGGAATAAACAGGGGCAACCCCACCCCGGCGAGAACGAGCTGGCTCAACCCCTACTCCCACATGGTCGAGCACACGATCAGAACCACGCTCTGTTCTCCTTCCACCCGGCCAATCCGCTTTGGATCGGAATAACTTTTTTCTTTTTTTTTTTTTTTGAGATGGAGGAAATTTTACCGATTTTTTTTTTTTTTTTTTTTGGTCACAGTGTGGTTCGGCGAATCGGCTGATTCGGGCTCGGCAGTTTTGGGAAAGTCTGTGGGGAACTGATTCGTCTTGCGGTGCGTTGCTCTGGAGTGATTTGGTTTAACCATTTAAGCGCGTTCGACGTGTATACACGTCAATCCTAAACTCTATTGCGGTGCGGTTAACGTTAACGAATTGTTGATTTCTTATCGAATAAAAATGTAATTCTTTCTCGTTTAGCTTGAGTTTTTTCGTAAAATTTATAATAGCCGCATTTGGCCTGCGTTCGACGTGTATATTCGTCATCGCTTCACTTTCATTCCGCGCCGTGAAGGATCTTTAAAATTAAATTCCACAGTTAACCCTTTGCACTTGAAGCTATTTTAACATCAAAACGAAACATTTCTTCCAACCTAGAATATTTCCCTTCTATATATTTTTGTTATACATGTGAAAATGGTGCAACTTACTCGTACAATACTGAAGTGACTAGTAATTTATGAAATACAAACAAATTTAATAATGAAAAAAATATTTTGAATAATGATACAGCAATTTTTAGTGGCGCCTTACAGTCGCCATTCGAGTGCTAAGGGTTAACTGGTTAAAGAGGTTCGTTTTGAAGTATGTTGAAAGATGGATTTATTGTTGAGCACCTTACTGGATGAGTTTATTTTAGATCTTACCGAGTTCGTTTATTTTCGATCGATTCAACTTGGACTGGCTTGATTGAAACATTTATTTTGGAGAATTTTATTGGATTCATTTGGTTTGGAACGTTTTAGGCGGCTGATTTATTTTGTGGCACCCTGCTAGAATCATTTATTGTGGAGAATCGTTGGGTTAATTTACTCTGGAACGTCTCAGTGGAGTAATTGATCTTGGAGCACTTTGCTGGATTAATTTATCGTCAAACATCGTGCTGGGCTGATTTATTTTGGAGAATACCATTAGACTAATTTCATTTGTAGCAGAGTACTAGATTCAGTTGTTTCGTAGCGTCTCGATGGACTGACTAATCCTGGAGCAGCTCGCTAGATTAATTTACTTCCGAGCATCTTACTAGATTCATTTATTCTGAAAGCAACTCAGGAGGCTGAGGCAATTTGGAGTAACCTGATAGAATAAGTTATTGTGAACTATCCTACCGGACTAATTGATTTTCAAGAATTTTATAGCACTAAATCTCCGAGCATCTTAATGGAATCATTTACTTTAGAGCTTCTCGATAAACACATTTATCTTGAAACAGTTTGCTAGACCAAGCTATTGCGAAGCGTCTTATTGGACTAATTTGTGTTGGACAATTCGATTAGACTAATTTATTTTGAAGCATCGTTTTGGGCTAATTTGTTTCGGATAATTTGATTGGACTAGTTTGTTTTGGGAGATTTTTCAAGACTGATTTGGTTCGGACAATTTGATTAGACTAATTTGTTTTGGAATATTTTTCAAGACTGATTTGGTTAAGACCATTTTATTAGACTAATTTAGTGTGGAGCATCGTTTTGGACTAATTTGTTTCGGACAATTTGATTAGACTAATTTGATTTGGGCAATTTTATTAGAATAATTTATTTTGAAGCATCGTATTGGACTAATTTGTTTCGGATAATTTGATTGGACTAATTTGTTTTGGGACATTTTTCAAGACTGATTTGGTTTGGACAATTTGGCTGGACTGATTCATATCAGAGCGTCTCACTAGACTAATTTTCTAATATTTCATTTTCAGACTCGTAAGAGCAAATTACTGATAAGCTTCTTCGGTAAATATTGATTTTTCTTCTAAAGAGTTTTTAAACAGTGATGCATACACTCAGAAGTAGCTGCACGAAAGCCTCGGAAGTTCGGAGGAATAATTTATGCCGCCGATGTTGTCGCATCAGCCGTTTGTTACCTGATTAATATTAATGACGATATTCTAAGCGTAGGAATAACTGCGCGACCAATGACACCACTGCGTCTTATTTCTCCAAGTGTTTAACATTCTACAGTTTATCGCGACTCTATGTACAGAATGAACCACGTTGGTGTGCAAAATAGGATTTAAACGACGATAATTTTGCGCAGTATCTTTTGAATTTAAAAACCACATGCTATTTCATGACAAGGAAGTCGTGGATAGATTCTAGAATTTGTAGCCTCTTTTTACAAAAGGTTACATTGTCTCACGGAAAATATATTCGAGGACAGTGTCAACAGCACGTGGCATGCGAAATGATGTGTGCCAAAACGTAAGTTTACTTACGTCATTGAAAAACGCATTTCAATTGCAGCAGATCATTTTTATGGTACTATTATATCATTCAATATTATGTCTGTAGATAGAACATTTCGAATATTATCGTTAACAATTCTCAATTTTCATCGAAAATAGGCGAAATACTATCCTAATATATTTAATACAACTGTTTTTAGAATGCTGTTGAGGATTAAAGAACTTAATAAACAACTACCCAGATGGGCCGAAACGTTACTCTCAGCATAACAATGAAAAGTGTACAAACTTGGCAAAAATTAATTTCGCGTTTCCATTTTCCACGGAAATGCGAGCTTCTCTGCCTACAAAAACATTTTTAATTTTTTCCAGAGGTCGGAAACATGAAGTTTCGATCGCAACCTCGCTGGCGAACTAAAAGTTCTGCCACACGAAAGATTTAAAAACACGGGAGCCGCGTTTCCATCGTTCGCCAGTGCGTTCTCAAAGTTCAGACTCGCTGCCAGCAGCTGTTCGAACATGTGCAACCGTGACGTTGTTTTATTTTCTCGGCTCTAAAATTACCTCCTCGCGAAAGCATAGTGGGGAGCACGATAGGGGAACGTGTTCCACCACCATCGTGGATTCCTCGCCCTCCTTCCACGAACGGCATCCCCTCCCGTGGTGTCGATCGGTTCAACTCGTTTCGTTCTCCCACGTTTCTTGCCAGCAAACGCAAAACCGCGCGGCTCTGCCCCGAAACTGCACCTCCTCTGAATTATGCATTATGCATTCGCCCGGAATGTATGCAGATGTAATGTGTGTCAGAGCCGTCGTCCCCGAGCTTGTTCGCCTGTTTTGCAGGATACTTAGAAAGTTTGCGTCGCGAAACCGCCCGGAAAATTGAAGCGACGCGCAATTCGCGCGTGCCGTTCACGTGCAGATTTTCGAACTTCCGAGCTTTCCGAGTTCACGGGACTTTTGAACGGTCTGGACTCTGAATCTGTTTCTACTGCGGCTCCGAGTATTCATTTTCCGGGAGAAAAATATATTCTGAACATTCTAAATATTTAACACTAGACGTACCACGATCGGTTTCACATTTTTTATTTCATAATTACTGACGTTATAAACATGCTTCCAGTGATTATTCAACGAATTGCTTCATTTAAGCACATATTGTTAAAAAATTAGGAGAAGTCTAAATCAATTTCAGTCTTGTAATTTTTATAAATTGATTCTAGTCACATTCTGCGCTCCGTTAATGTCAAATGCATAAATTAATTCGTGGCCCTCACAATCGATTAATAGTAATTTTATTTTTAATTTTAACTACTTGTGAGATGGAAACTGATGGAGGTTATTTTCGAGAGTAGAGTGTACCTCGAAACTACTCCAAATAGTTGGAAATAATCAATTTTAAAATGTAAAAATTAATTTTACAAAAAAAAAAAAAAAACAGTAAATTAAGAATGTTTTCGTGAGTACATGTATGTTGACTGTGAAATAAAATGGGAATATTTATGCGTGTTCAGATTTTTAACGAAGCTCTGAAAGTGTTCGGAGCTTTTAAGCGATTCGCGTTAGTCTCACTTCTATGTTCTTTCTAGACAAAAATAGAATGATCTAAAGTGAGATATTCTCTTGGAATACTTTTCTGGTATCACAGAGGAGGTATTCTAGCGAATGCTGGCCTGAAGCCTGCATGCTTTTGAAATACAGTTATAATGCTTGGTTGAAGTACCGTCGCGTCGGGCAGCAAACAGCAATATGGCCGTCGTTAGTAACCTTATACGTTGTTGGCCAGGCTAATTGTTTGAATATTTTACACTGGTATTAAATAGGTATAGCGCTCGCCATGGCGTTTATCCTTTTTGATATTGCAGCTGTACCGTACTGACAGGTTCTCACTAAAGAATCTATGAGTTCAATGTAGACTGTATCGATCTAAAATTGCTTAAAATATTCTGAAACCATCTAATACATTTTCACGGGTTTCAAAACATATTTTCCGGAATACTATTTTTTAATATTTTCGTGTTGTACAGGATGAAATACTTCTAGATTTATAAATTCTAGTACAGACTCCTCGCGCCTCCTTTGCATTTGAAAAGAATATTCCCAGCGTAATATAGCAGCAGCATCAAAGGTTCGAATGAAAGTATACACACAGATATCTCCGCCCTCGACATCACACTCATCCGGTTTCTGCAGGAACCATTTCCCACAGATGTATCTACCATTTCTTGCCATCTCGATAATTTATCTTCGTCCCGTTACAAATATCTAAAAATGAACGCGTCAAACGGAAACGTCGCATAAAAAAGAACTCGAGAAACACGCCGAAATTATGGTCTGAATCGACCTGAATGCGTCCGTGCTTCTTAATATGATTAATACAGCAAGATTCAGAAAAAGCAGTAATCACTAGCAGAAACGCGATCAATATGGAACAAATCCGAGTGAATCTTAATAACCAAGGTTCCGTTTCATGTGGTCTCTTAATATTAATCATGGACTTTTTAAAACCCCTTCTACAAACGAGTGCGGATCTTTACGAGCTTTCTACGTGCCAAAGAAGCAACGTGGAGCTGCAGTCGTTAGAAATCATCGAGGACTGACACGTTTAATGCGAACTGATTTCTTGCGCACCAAATTTCTAATCACTGCTCTATGGAACGCAGAAACGTTAACTTTTATGCTTGGTCAGTTACTCTGCCCAATGAAACTGCAATGCACTAGTGTTTGCAGCTTCCAGAACGTAAGAAAGTTTTCGGTGCTAAAACAATTCTAGAAACTCTTCACAAATAGTGAACGGAGACGATGAGCAGAGACAAGATACCAGTCAGATGTATTTGAACTTGTTTTAATCCATCCACTGTTTTAGATTTCGCCTTCCATTTCCCGTTAAATGCACAAAATCCGCAGTCTATCGATCACCGGGCTGCAGATTTTATGCATTTATGAGACAAGTGACTTGGTGGAATATAAAACAGCAAAAACTGGAGAAGAATTTAAAAACGCTTTCCCGGACGTAACAAAATCAATAGAAGAAGAAACAGGTCTCGGTTCAACGCGTATCTCGCGCAATTATTTTCGCAAAATTGTTATCCTGCGTAAAAACCCGCGGTCCACCGATCGCAACTAGTAAGTGAGATTATGCTCGTTCGATTTGAATGCACAATTAGATCCGAGCCTACTTGCAAACATGCTTGATCCCGTCTCTAATCAGGAGGGAACGGCGCGGCGCGACGGCTTTTCTTGCGGCCGGTGAAAGCGGCCCGAAAAAAACGTTCCCGATATTCCCGCGGCAGAAATTCCTGCCGGTTCCCGGCAAATTATTAGCGGGTTGAATGGAGGATCCCACAAAGGCCTGGAGGAGACACATTCGCCCCGATCTCTTTTGTTCGGGGCGTGAAAAGCCGCGGGAGAACGTTCGTCGAGGGACGAGGCTTGTCATTTTTCCTGACCGCGGAACGTTTCGTTTCGGCCTCGGCGTTCTTTTCCCCAGCGAGAGGCCGCGCAAACGAACAAAATTCGAGGAAATTGCGTTGCGAAACTTTGCGATTCGATGATCCGAGGTCGAACGCGCCGCCGCCGCAGCCGCAGCCGCGCCGCGGAGAAAGTTCGCGGAAAACTTTCCGGATTGGCTCGGCCGCGACGCGATCGATGTTTCCGATCGGAAAATTAATTGAAACTGTGTACCGAACTTTTTCTATTAAAAATATGAAGCGAGCGCGGCGAAGCTTGTTGGTCGACGATACTTTCGGTGAAATATTACGGTTTTGCTCCCAGCAGTAATTATTAGACCGTGGACGGTAATGCGAAATTGAAATTACGCGTTAGTTTCGGGAGCTACGCAAATATTTATTTCCTTCCCGATTTTAATATGCCGTGTAAAGTATAATTGGTGCTCAATCTGATTAATGCATTATCGAAAATATATAATCGGTTTATGAGAGGTGAAACACGCGATAGGAAATGTGTAATTGCGTTCGCTTTTGATAAGTGAACTATCATTGTGATGTGTTACGAGGACAATACAGGAACAACTACATTGATTCGTAAACATCGGTCAATTGCATGGACGATTGTGCACTGTATTATTCGCGAACATTGCATATGCAATATGTTAATTGCGTGCGGTATGCGAAACTTGTGGGAAGGGGGCATTTATAATTTGAAAAGTGGATAAGGTAAAGTTAAAAATTTACATTTATCTAATAATTCCAATAGTATTTTTACATTACATCGTTCAAGGTAATAAAAACATTTACCGAAATAAATCCTCAGCTGTGTATAATACATTTGAAAAATATTCAACAAATTCAATTATACACGTGATTAAATTGATTAAATTGAAATTATTGAGCACAAAACGGTTTTAATCATCGCAGATGGTAGAATTAAAATATAACGAGAGAATAATATTGGTGTATAGAAAGAGACCGATCAAAAGAAAATAATAAAATAAAATAAATTATAAAAAATAAATATGGAAATATTAAAATGATTTACTAAATTAGTAAGATCAATTTCGTAGCTGGAGAGGCAGCCTATTCGATCGCATTGTCAAGAATCGTTCCAAAAATCGCGAACGAGGCGATCGCAAGAACAAAAGAGCGAAGAAGCTTCAGAAGGAGGCTCGGCGAGCCTAGTCAGCCGTGCTGAACGAGGCAATTAATAATTCGCATTAAAGTACGTATCACGTTATGCTTGCCGGAAGCTAGTTATCAAGTGGCATTAATTAATTCCGAATTGGTTGGAATTTTGCGCGGTTAAGGAGATCATTCTACTGACCCCGGGCGTTGATCACACGAGTTATGCAAGAAGAATATGCACTCCTTATCAATGCACAAGAAAACAAATTCTGATAACCCTCAAACGAATCCAACGAACTATTCCATCGAATGTTCCGTTATCGAACGATGCAACCAGCATTGCATCTATTTAACCAATCCTTATCAACGTCCCCGTTAAAGTATAGAAAACAAAGGATTATAAAAGACGATGGGAAAATGCCATTAACACTAGACTCACCGAACATTAAATACTAATCATGAACTAATAGTAGAGCACTCTATAACGCGACCAAAAAATTGTCTTGAGAAATTGTTTGTACGTATTTTGAATGACGTGCACAGTAAATGTAGAAAAGAACTGTTTCATAATAATTATACTCCGAATTAAAATACTAAATAAAAATACTATTATACTACTTTCAACTCCCTAAAATCATTCAGAAAAGAAATACGTACTTATATAACTCCGGTATCTCAAAAAGAATGCAGACAATTCTTATATTGCATGAAGATCCGCAGTCTAATAATTGCAAATAGCGTTACAATAATCATACTTAATTATTTCAGCCTCGTGGCTGTGAAATAGTCTCGATTTACAATTTTACAAGCTAGCAATAGCAAGATTGCATTTATTCAGACTCCGTGCGATTTTATTAATGTGCTTCGACGAACAAGTCTGTACAAAAATTTCTTGCGAAAACATTTTTACAATTGCAATGACGCCACAGAAAAAGTTGGAGACAATTGTTTCTGGCTGTTTCGGTAATTCCAGCGTTAGTATGGTTTCTACAAGAATTACCTGATAATTGTGCGACGAGCGTAGCGGAGCCGTGGATCTTCTTTGACGAGAGCACGTGAAAATTAAAATTAAAATGTTCGAGGTGATAACGCGCGACTATCTTATCAAGGAGCCGAATATCGTTAGATAGAGCGGCTCGAAGCGCGATCGTTCGATACCGTTGGACCAGGTGCGCGAAAAATTAATTTTCCAACGATTTTTTCGCGCAGACACGTGGCGTCGAGACGGCTGGCGTCGTTGCGTGCGCGACGCTCCCGTTCTATGGTGCCTCCACGAATAGTTCTCCGCCCCAAGATTCTTTCCCTCCGTCTTTTTCTTTCATCCTTCCCCCTCCCCTCGACTCGACAACTCCCTCCACTCATCCCTCATTGCCCCACCATCGACTTCCCCTTACCAAAGTGATGGTCAGCCATGGGTTCCTGGGTGGCCCGTAAGGGACGTAGCTATTCGCCCGAGCACCTATTACCGGTGCTCGGTAAATTATATTTGAAATCAAAAATATTTTACGGATTTCCTGACCTTTGCCGAATTGTGCTGCATCGACTCATTTCGAATATTTATTTGGTAAATATTTACCGTGGTTTGTGTAGGGAAATTTTTAGAGATTATTTTTCTAGCTGAACGAAATCCTCTTTGGAGGAGTTAGTACCACCTAAAGTGGTTACTACCCCTAAAGTAGTTAGGGGTAGTAATAGCTCTAAAGTAGTCGTGGCTATGTCTTGACGTTTATAATTATTTTTATGCATCGTAGAGTGAGTTCACGAGCTACAATAACTTTTTCTTGTACATCCTAAACGAAACATTATTTCGCGTAGTTAGTACTGACATATCTTTTATAAAATATTGTTCAATTTAGAACAGATATTCTCAATTTTACCGAATGACAATTTTACTCATTTGGAGTGGTAAGATTTTGGTTCTGATATTGTTATCTTAATGGGAGTCCTTATCGATTAATTGTTCTTCGTTTAGCTAATGATAAGGAGAGGTTCGAGTGTTTTTTAAGAGATGGTTTTAATAGACGACTAAACATACTCTGCGATGAGGATTAAAATGAAGTAACATAAGTCGTATTTTAATGGAAAAACTTCGGAGAAATTTGTAGAATATATTCAGAAATAATTATCCGGTAATAAATTCCTTAGCACGAACTTCACAATTTAGAGTTTGTTTAAATCTGTCGTTCTTCAACTACCACTGGTCGATTCAACTCTGCAGTGACGATTATTAAGAACTAACATAATATTGTGTGGATTATATACTGTACTATTTTTCAGAGTATTATTTATTACGAGTTTCTAGAGTTTTCCAAGTTTCGCTTTATTTAAAATTGGGGTAAGAGTGAGTTTGTCGAGAGCACGTCCTACAATAAAGATTTTCTTACCTTCGCAGCTCGGTATGGCGATGACACTCTCATTCCACTTGCCGTTCTTGCACTCGAGTGTCCGTATACTTTCCTTACTGTCCGGAAACACGGTACCGAATTTGCACAGAAACGTCCTCGACGTCAGGGTGCCATTCAATATGTAGCTCCCATTTGGTGTTGATACATCCGGGCATCCCAGCACTGAAATATTAAACCATTTGTCACGTGAGTTTC